>NW_027555847.1:384387116-384854616 GCF_003287225.1 Phascolarctos cinereus | reverse complement strand
AATCCAAGGATTCTTTGAGTTGGAAGTGAGGATGGCATGTGTTCTAGGCATGGAGAAAAGCACACAGAGATAGAAGATGAAAGGTCATGGGGAATATAGGAAAGAGGCTAATTTGACTGGAATGTAAATTTCTTAAGGCCAGAGACTTTTTCTTTTGTATTTGTATCCCCATCACCTAGCCCAGTGCCTGGGACATAATAGGTACTTGATAAATGCTTATTGACTTGATTTAATGAGTAATAAAGGGATAACAATTGTAGGATTCTTGGAAAGATAAAATAATGTGTTGATGTATTCTGCTAACCATAAAGTGTTACATAAAAGTGATTTCTTCCTCTTATTCCTAGTGGTAGGGTAATAGTAGTATTAATAGAAGCAGAGTCATACTAATGGCTGTTTTAGTGGAGGAGGTAGGACTGGGGATGTGGGGGACAGGGTGGAATAGGTTGGATTTGTTAGACCACAGTACACATTTGTGTTCTAAGTCACAAGGGTGACCACGAATTATAGAAACGAATAGGCAAGATGAATTGATTCTTTATTTCACTAAAAGAATATGGGTTGAGTGATCTAATTGAGGGTTTTATAATTTAAATAAAGAGAAGAAAAAAATAAATTGTCATTTATTTCTCATGGCCTTGAATGCCTGTTCCTTACTCTTACACTTTAGGGAAAAAAAGTCTTGCACTGTATCTCTGGATGCTGGAGTCTCTCCCGTAAGTGTTAACTGCCTGTTGATAGGATACTTTAAATGTTTGAGAATAATAATTGTACCTGGCCTTTTGCCTTAACACCTTTAAAATGCACAGGGCTTTGTTTTTAAAGGTGACTAAGAGAGTTTAATATCGTAAAAGGCTGAGTAAGTATCAGTAGCAAACACATTTCAAGTCGGAGATGGGCTGGCCCCTACTGCTTACATTATAAATTCATATCGTGGGCCTCAAGAAGAGAAAAAAAAATTCTTTCTTGGTGACTTTTTTCCCCCTTCAAGTTGTTTACTTCATGACTCCTCGGCAAATATAAATAAATATATATGCATATCTTTATCCCCTCTGGTACCAGAGTTGCTACTGGTAAAAAAAAAAAAAATCAAGGAAAAGCTATGCATGTCAGGGGCTGATTAACAAAAAGAAAGAAAGAAAGAATAATCTGGTTCATGCATCTGTTACCTTCTTATTTTTTTTTTGGTATGATTGTATTTTGTATGCAACTGGATAAATTGGCAACCTCTATCCACCTTACAGTCTTTCTGTGTACACACACACACACACACACACATCATTTGATGCTATCTTCATTCTGTCTTTGGAGAGGTAAGCAAAGATCTATTTCCCCAGGATAGGATTGGGTTGCATTCAGAGGGGACCCTCACACCTGGTGATGCTGAATGCCCTACTTTATAGTTGTTGTGGCCTACAGGGGACTGGCTGAGCTGATGGAGGTCAGAGAGGGTCTCTGCTGAACAAGGAACTGTTGAGGATCTTTATAATTTTATAGATGGTTGTGAAATAATAGGCGTCTAGACTCTAAACCATGTGTGTCTGTGGGTATGCATATTCTTGAGCTCCTAAGAAACCTGCAAAACAAACTCTTCCACATAACATTCCCTGAGCAGTCTCCTGTAATTGTGTAAAATGTCTAAATTCTCAAAGAAAATTATTTTGGAGAATATTAATATTATTACTTTTAATCAGAATCACCTGTCAGCCAACAGCCCCATCTGGGGAAAAGAGTAGCAACAACAATAAAAATGCCTAAATCCTTTGTAAGGTGGGGAAGGAATGACAGTGGTAATAGAAGATTTTAAAATTCAGCAGTTCAGGCTGCAACAAGCTGAACTGAAACAAAAAGCAGGAGATGGAACTATTTGGTTTGTACAGAAGAGATGGATAATCCAGAAGCTGGAGAGTTTACCTGTTAGACCGCTAATAGTCTTCAGATCCATTCTAGGTCTGGCCTCTCTATGTAGGTTCACATTAAGAGTAGAAGGTGTGACAAATATTGGAGCTGATTTTGTTGAAACAACCTCTATATCCTCATATAGAGTGTAGGGTTACGAGCCAATGGCATAAATTTTTGCTGCCCCCTATCCTCTGCTATAGTTCCTCCATGATCTAAGGTAGGGCTTCTTAAACTCTTTCACTCACGACCCCTTTTTGGCATTTGGGCAGCATTTATTGTCAGTTGTGTGGCCTGAGAGCAGGCATACTACAAAGTCTGCATGCTTTCTGTTTACAATCAAGGCTGCAGTGAAGTTGCATGATGCAATAAGGGCAAATGCTGGCAGAAACACCTTGGATTAATTACACCTTTGATTTTTAATTACTTTTTGGTCATTGCATTTTCAGAAACTTTTTGCTGTTGCCAAGTTTTTCACAACCCCCATAGGGTCTTAATCCACAGTTTAAGAATACAGGGAAAATATAGGGGAAATAGCTAAGGGTCCATGATGTCTCCATGGCCCATTAAGCATGTACTTCTTTCTTTAGCCTTCTAAAAAAGAGGGTCAGTTGTTATCAGTTATCTGTATACAAGGATAATGAGGCCTAAATAATTCTCTTTCTCCTCCCCCTCCTCCTACTGCTCCACCTTGTTCTCCTCCTCCTCCACCTCTTCTTGTTTTTGTGATGATGAACCTGCCCTCACAAGTGGGACTGATATAGTAGGAAGAATACTAGATTATAAATGAAGAAACCACTTTCTTGCTCTGCCATAATCTCACAATGCTACTTCTGAGGCATTTACCTTTTCTGGGCTCCAGTTTCTTATTTGTAAAAATAAGGACATCGGGCTAGATCAGTGTTTCTCAAACTATACTGTAAGAAACCCTCAAACATCTCCATTTTTTAAAATGGCCCTCATGTTGTTTGTTAATAGATATTAAAGATACTTTTAGAGGATATTATTGCAATAGTTCTGCTAAATTTTTGTTTAAACTTAAGGGTTCTGCTACTGTGGGAAAGTTTAAGAACCATTGGACTAGATTATTTTTGAAGTCCTTTCCAGTTTGATCATTTCTCACACTCAGGTATAATCTAGAAATCAATCCTTGCCACTGATACTATAAGCCAAATATTTTTCTAAAAACAGGATTCTATTAATAAGAGGGCTTGGTGAGGAGATTGTGATGATTCAGGGTAGAACTAACCCCAGGACCGGTACAGGAATACAAAGAGCACTTAAGTCTGCTGGGCTCACTTCTGTGAATGAAGATGGTCTATTTGTTGCAATTATGCTGACACTGACTAGGATGAAATTGTAATATGTAAATTGGTCCATGTAATATAATCGCATACATAGTGAACCATAGACTTTTTGACCTGGAAATATCTAGTCCTATGCCGTCATTTTACAGTGGGGAAAACCATTGCCCAGAAAGTTTGGAGAAGTGGCAGAACCAGAATTTGAGACCAGTCCTTCTGAATATATTTTCAGTGTTTCTTCTGCATGTCATTACATGAAGAACAACCCCTTGATTTCTCTGTTTTGGATTTTTAGTGTATTATGAGCTCTAGCAAGATTTTATTTGGGGGGGTGGGGTGGAGGTGTAGTACAAATGCCCCAAGTTTAAGCAGCAAGCAAATTAGAACTAGAGACCCTGATGCAAGAAGACAAAATTTGACATCACAAGTATTACTGGGATTTGGTGTGTGTGTATGTGTGTGTGTGTGTGTGTGTGTGTGTGAAGGTGAAATTGGTCAAAAGCTTTTTGTGGATGTACTTTATTCCAGAGGAACAGAATGAGGCATAAGTGGCAGTGTGGGCCCTGCTGGTGGTGCAAAAGAGAGTTTGTTTTTTAAATTTTTTTTAAAAGTATATCCATGTAAGGCAATCCCAGAACCAGAGGAAGTGTAATGTTTAGTATTTGGTTTAAGGTCAATAGAGGGGGAGAAATGATTTTGTCATTGGAATATAATATAGACATCTGATAGAGAAACAGGAAAAAGATGAGGGGTTAAAGAATCAGATCAAAAGTCTAACACAGAGGCATGATTATAATATAGATATGGTACCTAAATTATCCAGTCAGTGACTAGTCAATAATCATTTATTATTAATAATAATAGCTAGCATTTATATAGTTCTTTAACTTCTACAAATTGCTTTACATATGTTAATTCATTTGCTGCTCACAAGAACCCTGTGAAACAGGTGCTATTATCATCTCTAATTTACAGATGAGGGAATAGAGGCAGAGCAATAAAAATGATTTGCCTAAGGTCTTACAGATACTGAACTTCTGAAGCAGGACCCTTGTTTTAAGCGGATAGGTTGATGATAAATGACAACAGAGAGGATTACCTGCTTTTTTTTAAATTTTGTTTTTGTTTTATCTCCCACATAAAATGACTTTTGTATTAGAAATGATGGAACAAAAATAACTCATAGGGAGTTAATAGCCAAGATAAGTAAGAAAAACATTTTACTTTCTTTAATTAATTCGTGAACCCTTACACATATGAATGACATCTTTGAGCACTAAAACAAAGTGGCAGGTTTGATTGCTGAATCATTGTCAGTGATATGTGAATGGGAAATGGAAAAGTTGCTGCAATTAAGAGAAGGGCGATTGTAGTATTAATTTTAGAAAAAAAGGGAGGGGGACAGGATCTACAAACTATAGTGAGTCTGGATTTGACACCTGGGGAAATTCTGGAATAAGTCAGCAAAGAGATAGTTGGTGATTATCTAGAAAAAGAAGCAGTGATGAAAAAGAGCAATCATGAGTTTATCAAGAAAAAATACTGCCAGACTAACCACATTTCCTTTTATGGGCTTGCCAGAGTGTCAAACTCCAGGCATATGGCCTGCAAAATGTGGAGTGTGGACAGAACCAGATTAAAATTTAATTGGGAAATATTTTAAAAATAAATACAATACAATGCAACATAGTGAAAGTTACTTTGTGGTCTTCTAAGTCAACTTGCTATTAGTAGGGATCAATTTCTAATTGAGTTTGATTACACAGGAAGACAATAGTGAATTAATTAAATTAAGAACTGGTTGAGTGGCCAAGCTCTAAGAATAGATATTTTAGTTTTATTGTAATTGTGGCATGAAATCTACAGCAGAATAACACAGGAATCTGTACTTAGACCCAAGCTGTTTAACATTTCCTTTAAAGGACTTATGTAAAGACATAAATAACAAATTCATCAAATTTACAGATGACGCAAGGCTAGCAGGAATAACTAACACACTGGAAAATGGAGTCTGGATTCAAAAAGATCTTGACAGTATAGATCATTGGGCTAAATCTGATAAGATGAAATTCAATAATACCTAGCATTTTTGTTATCACATTTGATACTTACAACAAACATGTGAGGAAGGTGTTATCATTATCTCCATTTAATAGAAAATGAACCTGTAGCTGAGAAAGGTTATGGATCTTGCTCAGTGTCATACAGTTAGTATGTCTGAGGCAGGACTTAAACTCAAAACTTCCTGTCTTTAACTCTAGTGCCCTATCTACCATATCGCCTAGCTAACATCACACTAAATAATAAAGGATCTATAATTAGATTGTAGCCTTTCTGAAAAATATCTGAGATTTTTACCAGACTGTAAATTCAATATGAGTAACTATTGTGATGTTGTAGCCAGGAATAGCTTTTGGAATACGAAGGTTATCCTCCTTCTGTTCTTTGCCCTGGTCTGACCTCATTTGTATTATGTTCAATTTGGTTTAACTGCAGGTTAAAAGAGACACTGATAAGCTTACAAATGTCCAGAAGATAATATCCAAGATAGTAAATCACCTTGATTCCATGACATGAATGTCAGTTAAAAGAACTGCACATGTTAAACCTAGAGAAGAGAGGACTCCGGAGGAACATGATAATTGTCTTCAAGCATGTAATAGAAGGTCCTGTGGAGAAAGGATTAGACTTAGTAGGTTTGGCTACAGACGGCAGAACCAAGAGCTGTAGGTGGAAATTACAGAGAGGAAAATTTGTGCTTGATGTCATAGAAAAACTTCCTAAAACATTAAAGTTGCTCAAAAATTGGATCAGCTGCCTCAAGATACGGTGGGTCCCTTCTCATGGTTCTTCAAGAAGATGCTGGACAGCCATTTGGCTGGTATGTTGTAGTAGAGATTCCTTGAAAAACCTTCACTACATCCTACAATCCTCTCATGCTATCATCCTTTGCTTTTCCTCCATTTCTTGGGCAAACTTCCTGAAATACAAAACAAAAACCTCTTTACTTCCTATTCTTTTACTTGCTCCTCAATGCTTTTCAGACTTTCAACATCATCAAATGAAAATGTCCTCTCCAAAGATAGCAATGATTTCTTTTTAAAGTAATATATATTTTTTTTGTTTCTAACAGCACCTTAGTTACCTATGGTACCCCTCTCCTCAGAGAGTCATCCCTTATGAAAAATAATATTTTGGAGAGTAAACCCCTCCCCATCAAGCTGATTAATATATTGAAAAAAATCAGAAAATATGTGCAATGTGTAATGTGTAATACTACCACTGGCATGAAGAGGTAAGCTAGGGAAATCTCATGGCTCTTCATTCAATTCCTGCTTGATCTTTATAACTGTTCTACATTTAGTCTATTCTGTTACACTGATCTATCTCTCTGTTCTTTAATCAATACCAGATGATTTTGATGACTACCATTTAATAATACAGTTTTAACTATGGAAATGCTATCCCTACTTCATCCTTAATTCTTTTCATCATTTCCCTTGATATTTTATATCATTGGTTTTCCCAGATTAATTTTGTTATTATTTTATCAAGTTCTATAATATATCTTCTTGTTAATTTGACTGCTATAATATTAAAAGTATAATTAATTTTATTAATGTAATCATTTTTATTATGGTGACATTACCTAGACATGAACATTAAATATTTCTCCAGCTATTTAACTTGTTCTTTATTTCTTTAAGAAGCACATTGTAATTGAATCTATACAAGTCCTTTGTGCGCTTTGGAAAGTTTGTCCTAAATAGTTTATGCATTTTATAGTTATTTGAAAAGGAATTTCTCTATTATTTTTTTCTCTGCCTTGTTATTATTACATAGAAATACTGTTGATTTTGAGGGTTTATTTTACAGACTGCAAAGTTGCTGAAGCTATTGCTTTTCTCAATTATTTTGTTTAAAAAGTTCCTAGGATTTTCCAAGTAAACTTATATCATCTTCAAAAAGGGATAGTTTTATTTCTCTTTACCTATCTTTATTCCTTTAATTTCCTTCTCTTGTTTCTTTGCTGTTGCTAGAATTTCCAAGACTATATCAAACAATAAGAAGAAGAGTGGGCATCCTCACTTCACTCCCATAATAATTGGAAAAAAGATTCTAGTGTTGCCCCCTTGCATAAGATGCTTACTATAAGATAGATATGTTTTATGATATTAAAAAAGAGTCCCTCTCTGCCTATGCTTAGAAGGGTTTTTAGCATAAAAGTGCAGTATTTTGTTAAATGATTTTTCTACATCAACACAGATGATTATGTGCTGTTGGATATATTTTGGTTTTTAATATGATTTTGTTCATTGTTTTATTAATATCAAAAAATCTTTGAATCACTGTTATAATTCATCATAATGATTTGTTAGATTTCTTTTAGGTTTGTTTATTTATAGGGTATCTCTTTTTACAAATGCATGTTCTGTTCATCAACTCTTTCTTTCCTATATTGCTAATATATGTTTGTGAGGATATGATTTTCTCCCTGAAGACTGCTCTATCTGCATCTCAGAAATTTTGGTATTTTTTTCTTCATTACAATTTTATTTTTCATAGTTTTTAATTGTTACTATGGTTCTTTCTTTGATCCACTCATTACTCAGGATTACATTGTTGTCTCCCTTTGGGTTTATATTTTTTGGTGGTTGCCTTTGAAACAAGTACTTTTTTTTCTTCTGTTATCACCTGAAAAAAAAAAAAATATATATATATATATATATATATATAAACTATTTCTGCCATTTCACATTTGATGCCATATCTTTGTGCCCTAGAACATGGTCATTTTCTTGGTAAAATTTCAGTGTGGAATAACAGAACCAACAAAAGGATAGGGTGAAACAATTTCCCAGCCTGACAACCTATAAGGTCAGCAAAAAAGTTCTGTCATACAGGGGTGAGAGTGGAGTGTAATCAAGGACAGGCAATGTTTAGGCAAGACAGTATCAGGCCACAAGCCTTGAGGGTAACTGAATCACAGCAGTAGCTTCTAGAGCTCTCAGTTCACAGATGGTAAGGGGACTGGACAACTGGTCAGAAGGAGATTATAGGGGTCTCTTTGCTGATACCAAGTGCAGGATTCTGTTGTTTTGTCTATATGCAATTCTGGGTTGCAATCCCAGGGTGAGGAGGAGCACTAGAACACTAGAGCTTGTAGCTGCACGGGAGCTGGGATCTTGATCACAGTTACAGGGCAAAAAACAAGAGTGCTTGTAGTTGCACACAGACCATAGCACAAGCCAAGAGAATAGTAAAGACATCTTTCCTTAGACCATACCACAGGGGAAAAACTGAAAACTTACCACCCCTGGAACTAATTCTGAAAAGAGCAGCACAAAACACCTGAAGCTTGGTACAGTGACCGCCCCGGCTTTACCCAGGAAGCAGAGCCCAACTTTAACACAAAATTAAAAGAAGAGAAATAGGATGGGAAAATGAGCAAAAAATTAAAAGGAAGAACCTGACCATGGAAAGTTACTGTTACTGTGCTGACAGGGAAAATCAAAACATAAATTCAAAAGGAGACCAAAAAAAAAAGTTCAAAACAGCTACATGAAAAGCCAAAAAAAAAAAGTGAATTGGTTTCAGGTCCAAAAACTAATTCACAGAAGAGCTCAAAAAGATTTTCATAATTAAATAATAGAAGTAGAAGAAAAATTTGAAAAAGAGATGAGAGTATCACAAGAAAATAATTTTAAAAAGACTCAACAATTTGGTAAACATGGCACCAAAATACTGAAGAAAATTATACCTTAAAAATAGAATAGGCTGAATGGCAAAATATGCACAAAAATCCATGGAAGAGAAGAATTCCTTAAAAGGCAGAATTGGCCAAATGAAAAAAAAAAGGAAGTACAAAAATTCACTGAAGAGAAAAACATTAAAAAGCAGAATTGGCCAAATGAAAAATGAGGTACAAAAGCTCACTGAAAAAAAAATCCCTACAAATTAGAATTGGATGAGTGAAGATAATGACTCCATGTGACATCAGGGAACAATAAAACACAATCAAAAGCATTAAAAAAAATTAGAAGAAAATATTAAGTATCTCACTGGAAAAAACACTGACTTGGAAAATAAATTGAAGAGAGATAATTTAAGAATTATTGGACTGTCTGAAAGCCATGATCAAAACAAAGAGCTTAAACAGCATCTTTCAAGAAATTATCAAGGAAAACTGACCTGATATCCTAGGACCAGATGGTAAAATACAAAAAGAATTCATTGATCACTTCCTGAAAGAGAGGTGATGAAATGAAAACTTCCAGCAATATTATAGCTAAATTCCAGAGCTCTCAGGTCAAAAAGAAAATATTTCAAGCAACCAGAAATAATTCAAATATTGTGGAGCCACAAGGATACCAGGAAATCTAGCAGGTTTTACATGAAAGGATTAGAGGGCGTACAATATAATATTCCAGAGGGCAAAGGAATTAGGATTACAACCAACAATCACCTACCCAGCAATACTGAGTGTAATCCTTGAGGGGAAAATAATAAACATTCAATAAAATAGACTATTCCTGATGAAAAGACTGGGGGATGACTAGAATTTTGACTTTCAAATACAAGACTCAAGAGAAGCATAAAAAGGTAAACAGAAAAGAGAAATTATAAGGGACTCAATAAAGTTAAAGTATTTACATTCCTACTTAGGAAGATGATACCTGTAACTTGTAAGAACTTTCGCATTTTTAGGGCAGTTAGAAGAGTTATATAGAAATAGAGGAAACATGTGTGAGTTGAATATGTTGGGATGATAGCTAAAAAAAAATAAGTTGAGAAAAAGAAATGCACTGGGAGAAAGAAAAAGGGAGAGGTAGAATGGGGTAAATTGTCTCACATAAAAGAGGCATGGAAGGGAAAGAGTGAAAGGGAAGATGAGGAAGTTGGGGGGGCAGTACTTGAACCTTAAATCAGAATCGGTTCAAAGAAGAAAAAACATGTACACTCAGTTGGGTATAGAAATATCTCTTATCCTACAGGGGATAAGTGGGGGGGGAGGGTAATTTAAAAAAGGACAAATTGGGGAAGGAGATAGTCAGAAGCAAAACACTTTTGAGGATGAAAAATATGTAAGGAGAGAATAGAATAAGAAGAGGGAAAATAGGATAGAGGAAAATATAGTTAATCATAATGTGAAAAAATTTTTACAGTGAGCATCTCTTAAAGGCGTCATTTCACAAATATATAGAGAACTGAGGCAAATTAATAAAAACAGAATCCATTCTCCAACTGATAAATGGTCAAAGGTTATAAACAGGCCATTTTCAGATGAAATAATTAAAGGCAACTATAGTGGGGGGCAGGGAGGGAACAAACAAACCTCTAAATCACTATTGATTACAGAAATGCAGATTAAAATAATTCTAAGGTACCACCTCACACATACCTGACTGGCTAATATGACAGAAAAGGAAAATGACAAATGAGGGGAGGGTGTGTTAAAATTGAGACACTAATGCACTGTTGGTGGAACTGTGAACTGGTTCAACCATTGTGCAGAGCAATTTGGACCTATGCCCAAAGGTCTATAAAATCATGCATACCCTTTGACACAGCACTACCACTACTGAGTATGTATCCCTAAGAGGTTTGAAAAATAAAAGGAATAGAACTTATATACACGAAAATATTTATAGCAGCTCTTTTTTGGTCTCAGAGGATTGGAAATTGAGGGATGCCCATCAATTGGGAAATTGCTGAGCAAGTTGTGGTATATGATTGTAATGGACTACTCTTGTGCTATAATAAATGATGAGCAGGGGGATTTCAGGGGGAAAATTTGGAAAGACTCACATGAAATGATGCAAACTGAAGGGAACAGAACCAGGAGAACATTGTACATAGTAATAGCAATATTGTACAATGATCAATTGTGAATGACTTAGCTATTCTCAGCAACACAATGACCCAAAAGACTGAAGATGAAAAATGCCACCCACCTCCAGAGAAAGAACTGATGATGTCTGAATGTAAATCAAAGCACACTGTTTTTCACTTTCTTTATGTTGTTTGTGTGTTTTAGGCTTATGTTGTTTGGTTTTTTTTGCAACATGGCTAATATGGAAATAATTTATTTTTCATGACTTCGCATGTATAACTGAGATAATATTCCCTACTTTCTCAATGGGTGAAGAATGAACAGGAAGGATGCAATGAATTTGATAATCAGTATTTTTTTAAAGTGAATGTTAAAAGTAAAATTTAACAATATTCATTTTTCTCCCCCTTTTCAATAAAGGATGTCTTGCATTTTCTTTATTATCCATCCTGTCTGTTCTAGATCCTTGTTCTTTGATTCATGACCCCTATAATTATATTGTCCTTCTCTTTTATTTTCTGTATTCCTTATGTGATAAAATCTTCCAAGGAAATCATTCTAGACTTTCCTCTCTGGGATGTTTCATCAGTTGCCTTGTAGAGCTTACCTCCTTGGAATTTTTTTTAAAATCCATTGTGCCTCTCATTCTCAGAACAATATCAATTATTGCAGGTGCTGGAGAAGACAGTAGTGCCCCATGTTAGGGACCCTTCCTTGTCATATCCCTAATTATGTGTCCCACTACTTACCTATAACATTCCCTGATTAGTTTTTTTTTCTGTGTATGCCTAAAAAAACTCGAGGTCCATATTCTCCAACTATCCCCAGGGATTCCAACCCTACCAAATATAGGATAAATAACATTTCAAGCATCAAATTTCACAGGTCACACACAATGTAAGGTGCCTATTTTCATTCACAGACCATCTCACTTCATCCATAGGAGCATTCATCATTGAAACACCTTCCCACCACCAAAGAGAGGCCTTCTTCCTTTCTCCCACTTTTTAGTCCTTCCCTCTTTCTCCTCAACAACTCTGCTATAGGCTTTTTTTTTCTGAGACCTCAGAAGTCACCTTTCCCTCACTGCCACCCTTTGACTTTACCCCAGAATATCATACATGTCCTCTCTATTCCTCTACACTTTCCTCCATTTTCATTAACCCTCCCATTGCATAATGACAACAACAACAACAATAACAACATCATTTCACCTAGAGGCAGTGGTATTAATAGGTTCTATCCACAATACTACTTGTCCTGCTCATCAATGTTACTTCCACCAGATTTCTACTTACTTTGTGGTTTCTGGGTATATATTTGGAAGAAAAAAAGTGTCTTACTGGTTTTTCTGCTGTCAGTCTGTTGTTGCTGTCTTTGACTACTGCCTTTATTCATTCCTCCTGCATGTCTGTTGTTTGGGGTGTTTGAGAAGCAAATAATTTCTTCAGTTCTGGTTTTCCTTTTAAAAATGTTTCATATGCCTCCTTATTATTGAACACTCACCTCTTTTCATGTATAGTTCAGTTCTAATTTGGAGGATCAGTCATCTTGGACTACAAGCTTAAAACTATTGCTCTTCAGAGCATCTTATTCCATTCCTTCCTACTGTTCCTATTGGATTCAGAATAGTCTTGTGTTATTCTTTTAAAAACAGAACAAAACAAAAAAACCTAAACAAACAACAGCTTAGTGTTTGAAGGTCCTTCTCCTGATTGCTTGCAGAACTTATCTTCTAAATTGAATTCTTAAATTAAATATTATATATTTTGGAGTTTGAAGTATTGGGTTTTTGTTATTGCTATTTGTCTTCTTTTCTTTCCTGGAAGCAATCTGTGAATTCTTTGAATTGGAAATACATTTTCTGTGTTCAGAAGTTCTGGGCAGTTCTCTTCTATTATTGTTTTCATTATGGTGTTAAGGTTTTTGTTATTGTTGTTCATTTGTTTTGTTTTGGTTTTTTGTTTTTATTTTTGTTTTTTTCCTGTCATGTTGTTCTGGGATATCCATGATACTTAGGTTGTCTCTATGAATCCTGTCTTCCAGATCTCTATGTTCTGCTTGCAAAGTGAGTATATATTCTTTTAATGTTCATGGTTTGTTTGTTTATTTGTTGTTGGGTTTTTTTGCTTTTCTTCTTCTTCTATATAGTCTTTCATTTTTGTGTCTTTGCATTCCCAATCTATTTATTGTTCCCTCTTTTGTTTCTTTGATAAGTCTTGCCATTGTAGATTCTATTTTTTTTCCTATTCTGCCCATCATTTTTGTTGTGCAAGACATACATTTTGGTCTCATAATTAATATTTCTCTTTTGAATTACTTGGGAACAATATGGTGGTTCTGTGTTCTCAAATTTTATAGGGTGTTCTGTCTCATGAATAGTTGGATTGTTTCTCTCTGTTTCTGTTTTTCCAGTTGATTTATCTGCTTATGTTCAAGGTCTTTAAGTTTTCTTCTTCCTGAGATGTTTAGTAATTTTAGTATTTTAATTCCCCCTGTCTTCCACTATCAGTCCTTTTTTGACCATCTCCTCTCACATTGGTTTTCTTGGGTGCTGGAAATGAAAGTGTCTCAGTTTCCCCCCCACATTACGTAAGTCATGGATTCATCAGCCCACATCTCTGCTCTAAGTGATTGTGGGGTGGATAGAAATTGCTGTGGATGTTTCCTGTATTCTTCAATTTTAAGCCAGCAGCAGCTCAGAGAGCTGACATGCTGTTAGTACAGAATTGTCTGCTGATGTGCTGTTTCCACCCCAACACACTTTTATTCCTGTCAGGTTCCTATGGAGCAGCACAGCCTGTCATGGAACTTCAGCTGCCTTCAAACTTCCTCCAGTCTGAAGCCAGGTATCTCTGGAACTGCAAAAGGTAGGGGTGGGGGCTGGAGTTTGGTGTTGGGTTTTCTTAAAAAGCTTGTTGAGTCTTCAGTTCTATTAATGTAGCCTAGAGTGTAGAGTGTGAGGTTGGGGACAAGTGATAAGTAAGCTCAGGGTCAATTAGCATCTCTTCATTGTATTATATTTTGTTTTGTTTTGGATTCTGGATATCCTAGATTTTGGAGATGACTAAAGTTGTTTTACCTTTGATGCAAAATTTCTGTATTGGAGAGGTTTATAAGGTTGGGGGATCAAAGAGAATGTCAATTCCTCCATCTTGTTGTTCCCACGACCCAAAAGTGACCCAATGGTCTTCTGCTCTTTTTTGAAAATTATTTTTAAGTTTTATTGATGTGTTTTGTTTTTGTATTACAGACATTTATAGATTACTCTCTACTTCCTGAAAGGTCTCTTATAATAAAGTAAAACAGATGAAAACCAATGATAGACAGACCACATCTGAAAGTACATGCAACATTACACATCCATATCACCATTCCACCTCTATTTAAAAAGAAAACAAAACATTAATCTCTTTTCTCTACCCTCCATCCCATTGGGAAAGTGAAAATAAAAGAGAAAAAAATTTATTTTAATTAATATGTTCAGCAAAAAAATCTTCTCACTAGTTATAAGTGTGTGTGTGTGTGTGCGTGTATTTATGTATATATGTATTCTGTACCTTAAATTCATAACTTTTCTATAGTGAATAGCACATTTCATCATTGGTCTTCTGGAATTATTCATGGTTCTTGTATTGGTCATGGTTCTTATGGCCTTCAAACTTGCTTTTACAATGTTATTGTTTTTGTATAAATTGTTCTCCTAGTTCTGTTCATTTCATTCACTAGTTTGTAAAAGTTATCAAAATTGTTTATTTTTATAACATTGATGTCATGGTATAAACTGTTCTTCTTGCTCTGTTTACTTCACTCTGTATCTGTTCATATAATTTTCCATATCTTTTAGAAATTATTTATATCGTAGTTTCTTATCATTCATATGCCATAACTTAATCAGTCATTCTTCAATTTTTGGCATCCTCTTAGTTTCCTTATTTGCCATCACTAAAAGAGCTGATATATATCTATATCTATATATGTATGTATATGTATATATGTATGTATATATACACACACATGTGTATACACACATATATGTATGTGTGTATGTAAGAAAATCGAAGACAAAATTGTTATTTTGATCATATGAAATAAAAGTTTCACATAAGCAAATTTAATAAAGCGAATATTAAAGAGGACAATTAACCAAGGAAAATCTTTGCAGCTAGTTTCTCCTATAAAGTTCTAATGTTTAAGATATGTAAGAAACAGGTTCAAATTTATAAGAAAAAGAATCATTATCCAAACGATAAATGGCCTAAGGATATGAACAGATAGTTCTCAAAGGCAGAAACCCAGGCTATCTATGACACATTAAAAAAAATTCTCCAAATCATTACTAATTAGAGAAATGAAAATTAAAATAATTCTGAGATTCTGCCTTAAATTCATTATAATGTCAAAGATGATTAAGAAGGAAAATAATGTTTTGGAGGGACAGTCAGAATACAGGCACACTGATGGAGAACTGTAAGTGGGTATAACATTGGCTAAACTGTGCATGCCCTTTATATAGCTATACCACCACTAGCCCTAGACCCAAAAGAGATCAAAGATAGAAGAAAGCATTCTTTATAATGGGTTTTTCTCAGTGCTTATCCCTCTTGACCTTATTGCTCCATTTGACACTATTGATCACCCTTTTTTTGCGGGTGTTCTTTCCTCTCTGTGTTTAAATGATAGTATTTCCTGGTTTCTCCCTGCCTATATGACCACTTCTCAGTATCTTTGCTGCACATTCTCCATATTATATATCCTAACTGTGGGTGTTCCCCAAAATTCTGTCTTATACCCCTTTCTTTTCTCACTCTACATTATCTCTCTTTGTAATGTCACTGGCTCCCATGATTTGAATGATCATATCTATGCAAACTCCCAGATCTAAATATCCAGCCCTAGCCATACCTCTGCTCTTCAGCCTGCATCACAAATTGCTTACTGGACATTTCAAACTTGACATCCTTGAGATATCTCAAATTCAAAACATCCAATACTGAACCGAATTTTCCTTCCCCCCAAACTCTGACCTCTTCCAAAATTATCTATTTCTGTTGAAGGTTCTGGTTGAAGGTAATCACCATCCTTGTGATTCTAGGTTCATAACCTTAGCGTCATTCTCAACATCACATTCTTCCCACATATTCAATCAAGTGTAAAATCTTGCTGCTTCTACCTTCACAGCATGTCTCTCAGCAAATCTTTTGTATCTACTCACAGAGCTACTACCTCAGGTCTAAGTCCTCATCAACTCTCATCTAGATTATTGGAATAGGCTAGAAACTTCAAATTTCTTGCCATACTACTATCAAAGTAAATTTCCTGAAAAGCAGACCTGGTCATATGACTCCTCTACTAAAGCTCTAGAGGATTCCTAATTGTCTATAGGATAAAATATAAATTCTTCTGTTTAACTTTTAAAGCTCTATACAACCTAGTCTCAAGTTATCTCCCCAGCCTCACTGGACATTACTCCCTCTTGTGCAACCTGTGATCCAGCTAAACTGGTCCTCCCTCTATTCATCAGACACAAAACTCCATCTTCAATCCCATATTTTTGCACTGGCTATTACACATGGAATGCACTGCCTCCTTGTCTCTACCTCATAGATATGCTCTTTTCCATTACAAGTTAAACTCAATCACCACCTTATATTTGATGTCTTCCCTATATTCCCAACTACTAGTACCTCCTTAACTTGTATTTAATGACTTTTTTGCATATTTGTATTTATTCACCTTACATTTATGCTGTATATTAATATATCTACTTGTCATCTCCCTAATTAGACAGAACCTGTGAGCAAAGCTCCAGGTGAGCTTTGATATTTCCCTTTGCTCTTAACCATTACTCCTACAAATACCCTTGATATATCTCAGTGCCTAGAGAGGGCATCTTCCATGGAACTATGAATATCATGGTCAGAATCACAGCATAATATAATTATCTGTCTAGATCGGAAATACCTCAAGGTCCATCCAATCCAACCTGCTAATTTTGTAGTTATTTCGTTCTTATTTGTATCAGCAGTGCCTAGAATAGAACCTGGTAAATAACAGATGCTTAATAAACTATTTGCTGTTTGAATGAATGCATAAATAAGATAGGATTTGTTGAACACATGCTATGGACAAAGTGTTAATTATTGGGGTTATACATTGAAAGTAAACAGTTCCTGCTCTCAAGATGCTCATATTCTAATGAGAGAGACAACATATATACAAGGTTTTAGCTGCAAGTCATATGGAAAGATCCCATAGTTCTTAGGTACAGAAGCACAAAAAGCTAACGTTTCTTACATGTCATTTCTATTGATAAAATTATATCCATTTCTGATGTTGAACAATTTGACAACACCAAGGACTTTTGTAGAAAGGATTCTTTCTGGGTTTTCAGCAGACATGTCTATAGCGCTGCCATGAGCCAGGCTGCATCTTCACAGGAGCTGCTGCTCAGGATGAGAGCTGTAGCCAATGTGCAAGAAGCATTGCTACTGCAATGGCTTCTGGGTTAAGGGTCCTGGATTGTTTCCATCAGGATCTGGGGAGAGATGCTAGTCAAGGTGGTGGTAGAGGAACAATTTGCCTGGAACATAACCTCTCTAAACTCTCTCCCAGAGTCAAATTGATTGACTTGCCTGCCCTTTAGTTTCAGTTGTTTGGTAGATAGTAGGAATGGTTGACCACATCTTCATAATGATGGCTCTGTGGGATGGGCTGGTAAAAGGCCTGATTGTCTAAGGAGTGGGAGTTTGCTGCCAGTCTCAGGGTTCTTGTGCTTAGCTGCCTGTTAGTGACAGTTGGATAAGAGTTGTGGCTGGTGGTAAAGAGTAAAAGATACAGGTAGATTTATTTCCCATATGAGGTGGACTAAATAAGAGTCTCCTTCCATTTCTCAAATTCTGTGATCTGTATCATTTTTTTTAATCTATGATCTGTGAATGTTTCATGTTATATAAAGGATTTTCCTATGAGATACACAAAGCAAGTATTATTATGCCCATTTTATAATTGAGAAAACTAGCATTTAGAAAGGTTATAATTTGATAATAATCCTACAGCTAATAAGGTGTTGTAGCATCTCTTCAAAGCCAGGCCTCCTAACACCCTGCTCAATTCTCAGCTATGATTCCACTGGACAATACTGCTCTCAATTAAGGACTGTAGCTACTTAGGTAATATTTATTAAATTGCTATAGTTTGGTATAGAGAGATTTCTAAATGTGAATCCCATCTCTGTAAGACAAATTCAAGTAATAGAAGAACATATGCATAATTCATAGTAAGCTCATAGAAATATTAAGAATGTTTTTCTGGTTTCTGGCTCCAGGTGAGGTGGCTTTAATCTGGATAGACTGCATGGAAGAACTTCTATGGAAGTTGGAAAACGTATTTAATTTAAAAGAAAGGACTGGGGGAGGTGGAAGAATTTGGAATTTAATTTGGAACAAAAGGAGGTTGAGGGCAATGTTCCAGACAGATAGGTGTGCATGGAGTCTCAGGAGAGGGCAAATCATAAACAAGTAAGTAGATTTGTTTTGCTAGATCTGAGAGGATGAGCTAGGAGATACAAAGCTGGAGATGAAAGTTGTGAGGAAACAGTTGGGGGGGCACTCATACAAGCTTTGATATTCTTCCCTCCTTTTCATTGGTCTCTCAAATACCCTTGCTATGTCTCTATGATGAGGTAGAACATCATCTATGGGCTCCCAAGTCTAGCGGGCAAAATTACAGCATGATAAGATGACGTATCTAGAGATAGGAGAGACATTTAAGGGACATACAAGTCCAATTTCTTATTATACAGTTGAGGAAACTCTGTCCTGGGGAAGGTAAGTGACAGAACATCATCAATTTGGAGCTAAAAGGAACATTAGTGGACATATAGGTTTTTTTGTTTGGTTGGTTGGTTGTTTTTTTTGGTGAGATAATTGGGGTTAAGTGACTGGCCTAGGGTCACATGGCTAATAAGTGTCAAGTGTCTGAGGTCAGATTTGAATTCAGGTCCTTCTGCCTCCAAGGCCTGAGCTCTATCCACTGTGCCACCTAGATTCCCCTAAGGACATATAGTTTAATTCTCCTATTTTACAGAAGAGGAAACTGAGACACAGAGTGATTAAATGTCATGCCAAGGTCCCAAAAGTAGTGTCATTGGCAGAATTTTACTGTCTTCATTTCACAAAAGAGGAAACTAAGATGCAGGAGGATTCAATGTCTTGTTCAATGTCCCACAAGAAATAAAATAATCTGAATTTGAACCCAGACCCTGTCACCAACGTGAATGTGCTTTCAAGGGACAAGGAAGGAAAGTAGAAAAGAGGAAGGGAGAGCAGAAAGAAGAAGAAAAGAAAAGAAGGAGGGAGGGAGAGAAGAAGGAAGGAAGAGAGGGATAGAAAGAGGAAGGAAGGAACAAACTACTTCCTAACTGGCATAAGTTTCAGTTTCTATCTGAGTCTTATGCTATGGCATTTTCATTGAGATAAACAGTAAGGAAATGAAAGAAAAAGGTGTAGCACTGTGTCATATCTGGATTTAGCAGGTGAGGCCAGAAGAAGGGAATGAGTAGCATTCTGGGTTGCCATGCTCAGCATGTTCACCAGTAACCAAATCATTTTTAAAATTGCTCCTTCTGTCCCCACCATCATCTCCTTTTTTTCATGGACATACTGTAATATATATAATCAATCCAAATTTAATAGGAGAAGTTGAGGTTTTATTTGGTAAGCTCTGTTGCTAAATGTTACATTAAGGATTTTTTTATTTTGTTTTAAAGCTTGCTATACAGTATATGCCCCTGATGCCTTCTTCTCCAGCCCCCTGCTGTTAACTTTAACTGGTGGGGCCTTTACTCCTTCCAGAGATTGCACCTTTCTTGTCAGTGCTGGATGTAACTGGAGTTAATAAAATCCCATTTGAAATCACGTTCTTCAGTTAGAGGCAGGAGCCCAACAACCAGAGGTATGCATGCCTAACGGACAGCTATAGCTGAAAGAATTACAGCCTCAGATTTAGGGGACCTCTGACCCTGAAGCAGCTTCATAACTGACTTCTCCTGGCGCAAGTTGGGCTGCAGTTTTCTTGTCTATCAAGTGGGGCTGTAATTACCTGGTCTGCCTACCTCACACAGAAGGGATTCTGCGAAGATACAGATAAGAAATCATAGAAGCATAAAATTTTAGATTTCAAAGGTACTTTAGAGTTTTTGGTCCTGAACCTCAACCCCCCACTTTGTTTGACAGATGAGGAAGCTGAGGCCCAGAGAAGAAAGTTGGCTGGCTCAAGAAAACTTGCTTCCCAAATCCGGCCTCAGACACTTGACACTTACTAGTTGTGTGACCCTGGGCAAGTCATTTAACCCTGGTGGCCTCACCAAAAAACAAAAAACAAACAAAGAAAAAAATACATGCTTCCTAGTAGCAGTACTGGAACTGACCTTAGGTATTCAGAATTTCAGTCAAGTTCAAAACTATAACTTGCAAACAATCAACAGGCAATGACATTTGTTAAGCACCTGCTATGTGCCAGGCACTGTGCTTAATGCTGAAGACATAAAGACAAAATGATGCTATTCCTGCCCTCCAGGACCTTTCATTCTATGAAAGTTCACAGCATGAATATGCATGATATGCCAATACCCTTACCCTATTAGCATAAGTCTTTTTGTTCCTTTTTTTTTTCGAAGCATTTTATAAGAATACAAGCAGGAAGAGGGAATTGAGGAGAGTAGAGGACAGAAAGACTGGAAGTACTTTGAATTTTTGATAAAGTTTACTTCCTTCACCTCTCTTTATGTACCTTGGAATCATATGCTTAAGACTAATACCCTAGACTCTGTGTGGCTGGTCTGGCCTGGCATTTAAATGGATTTGACTGCTGAAAGACCCCTGCTTGTTGTTACTCCCAGATGAAAGAGAAAGTCCAATGCACCAGCACCCATCATCTCTGTCGTTCCACACCTGACTGGTCTAGCTTCTCTTGTGGTAATGGACCTCACCCCGCCCCTGACTTGTCTCTTCATTATAGTCATGGCTCTTGGGGCCTGACCCTTTATTCCAACTTACTCAGGCCAGGGAATCATGGGTTGGAGTTGGAAATTAACTCCTTGTGTGCTTGTGCAGAGCTGAAAATGGAAGGACTCATCAGTCCCCTTGGGATTTTGCTTGATTCAAATGTCGCTGCCTCCTGGTGAGTTTTCCCTTATAACTCTGTTAACACGGCTGTATATTTCCAGATTTCATTTAGGAGAGCCATTTGTTTGTTCAGGGGAAAAGAGAAGTCAATTCCCTAGGGCAAGCCAACATTGATGAGAAATACAGCTGAAGCCACTTACAGTGGAGTCAAATGGGGAAAAGCTAGTAAAGGAGAATGAAAATTTCAAGTTGTTTCCATGCCTCACAGTGGAAATGGCAGCTATCCTTACAACTGAGTTTCCAGTCAGAGGGAGAACTCTGAGCCCCTCTGAAGTTTTCTATATGTCTGGGTCTATGGGGACTTTGGGAGGGGGTCACCCTTTTTAGAGTTTTAACCCAGCATTTCTACTTATGACTCTTTGGGCAAACAGGGTTCAGATTGTTTGAAAGAGTGTCAAATGACTGAAAATCTGTTTGACCTTTGCATGTTTCACCAGTCATTCTTTAGCCTGAGTGTCTGAATGAAGAACATGTCATTCTGTCATTGCAAAAATCTAGAGAAGGGGGAAAAATTTAAATCGATCTCCTGTGCCTCAGAAAGGCTTAGTTTTCGTTGGCATCTAACTGACATAAATACTCTTCACAGGGTTTCTGTTTGCTGATACTAATTACATATTCCTGGCTTTGACTTAATAGTCAAATATGTCCTGTCTGATGAGTAGGGGTGATAGTTTCCACTCCAGTTGTAAAAATAGGGATGGGATTATAATTCATCTTCATTCATATTCTTTTATCAAACACATTCACAAAAAATCACTCTGTCTAGACTCCCACACAAATTTTCTCTTCTTACTCATCATTGTCATCATTGTTGTCATCAATCAACAAGTATTTATTAAATACCTACTACATGCCAAATACTATAATAGATACTGGGGATGAAACTTTAAAGAGAAATAAAAACAAAATCAATTCACAAAGAGCTTATATTCCAACAGGGACAGAAGTTCATATACAAATATATAAATCATGGATACAAACTAACAAATACAAACACATACAAAGTCATTAAATATAAGGTAGTTTGAGAGGGAGAGCACCAGCAGGTGGGAGGGTCAGGAAGGATAATATACAAGATAGTGCTTGAGCTTTATCTTAAAGGAAAAGTGACTCTCTGAGGTAGAGGTAAGGAGAAAGTACATTCTAAGCATGAGGAATTGCCAGTGAAAGTGTGCAGACATCAAAAATGGAGTGTCATATGAGAAATATATACAAGACCCACATGACTGATTTTAACCTTAAAACCATATACATAGTTTAGTTAAATGCAATAAACCAGCAGAATATAAACCATTGACATGCATGGCACACTGAAATACTGTGACTCTTTCTTGATTGAAAAATATAAATTGTCCTCATAGAAATCTTTCTTTTAAGAGTAAAATAGGAGGCTTATGAGCTTACCAATGGAAAGGTATTTCTAAGTCAGAGGATGAATGAACTAAAAAGAAAAGGAAAAAGAGGGACTCACAAGAAGGCCTGCAATGGGTTAAAGTTGGTTTAGAATGTCGTTTCTCCATAAAATACTTCAACTGTGAAGCCTCAAATGGCCTAAAATCCTTTCTATTTCCTGATAGTTGGATGAAAGCGAAAGAGTATTATCTCTCTGTCCACAGTTTTTCTTCCAAGACAGAGGTAAGATAAGGGGTCTTCTCTCCCCTAAGAAACGGGTGAACAGTATTTGTCACTCTGCAGCTTTCAGTAAGTAGTCAGCTTAACCTCAAAGAAACCCCTTAGAGACAAGAGATTGTTCTTTTCTAACCAGCTTTGACTCTATTTGAGGAAGTACAGCCCTGTTGTTTGGAGAAGGAGACACTGGAATGGAGGTCACCAGTGAGGTTCTATCATTATTCTTCCTTAGAATCCCTTCACTTGGTAAAGTTCTCCATCCAACAGCATGAAGAATTGATATCATCATGCAGAGAAATCAAACCCTAATGTTACATTTGTCAGTCTTTTATCAATTTTGTTAAAAAAAAAGTCTCATGGTAAGAATTTCTGTTTAGTTTTGTTTTTGACTTGAATTATACAGACAATTGTTCTACTGATTCCATTTTGTTTTTCTGCCATAAATCTGGCCAGAATATCCTTTCTTTATACAAAAACACTTAAACTCTTTCTTTGGATTGTAACAACATACAAAACATAAAACAAATGTGAAGGGGATGTTTGTTAATTACTGACTTCATGTAAAAAGGAGATGCAGATTATTTATGGGCCAAAGTGAAATTTTCTGACATAAATGATTCATTAAAAAAAATTCATGAGACATATACATATATAGTCTACAATATCTATATGATATCTGTTTTGTGTACATATATGTTATACTATATGTGTATATATATACATATATATGAGAGAATCAAATAATTTCTGAGCTAGAGGGATTCCGATTACCATTGTCTAATGAATTACATGAAAAGAATCTGTGCTATAACATGACCAACATGTGATTTTTCAGTCTTTACTTGAACTCACTATCTTCCAAGAATTTTTGTTGTTTTGAAGATTTTCTTTCCATTTAAGCTTAAATTTCTTTATTTATAATTTATATTTGTTGCTTCTAGTTCAGACCTCTCAGACTAAATGGAGCAAATCTTATTCTTCTTGCACATGATAGCACTTTAAACAATTAGAGATAATTGTTTTTTCAGACATACACACAATTTCATTTATTAATCAAGAAAACCTGATAATGCATTTTCATTTTCAGTTTTGATACCGAGATTAAATTTTTTTGCACTTAATAACATTATTCAATTACATGTAAAGAGTTTTCAACATTCATTTTTGTAAGATTTTGAGTTCCAAATTTTTTCCTTCCCTCACTTCCCTCTACCCTTTCCAAGGCAGCAAGTAATTTGATATAGGTTACACATGTACAATCATGTTAAACATATTTCCACCTTGGTCATCTTGTGAAAGAAGAATTAGAACAAAAGGGAAAAACCACAAGAAAGAAAAAAATAAAAACAAAACCAAAAATAATGAAAATAGTATACTTCTATCTTCACTCAGACTCCATAGTTCTTTCTCTAAATGTGGTTAGCATTTTCCATCATGAGTCTTTTGTAATTGTCTTAGATCATTGTATTGCTGAGAAGAGCTAATTCTATCATAGTTGATCATCACACAGTGCTACTGTTATTGTGTACAATATTATCCTGGTTCTGATCATTTCACTCAGCATCAGTTCATGTAAGTCTTTCCAGGTTTTTTGAAATCAACCTGTTCATCATTTCTCATAGCAAAATAGTATTCCATAACTTTCATGTCCTGTAACTTCTTCAGCTACTCCCCAATTGATGGACAGCCCCTCAATTTCCAAATCTTTGCCACCACAAAAAGAGCTGCTATAAATATTTTTGTATGTGTGGGTCCTTTTGTCTTATTTTTTATGATGTTTTGGGCATACAGACCTAATAGTAGTATTGGTAGATTAAAGGGTATGTACAGTTTGATTGTTATTTGGGCATGGTTGCAAATTGCTCTCCAGAATCATTGGATCAGTTCACAACTCCACCAACAACGCATTAGCATTCCAATTTTTCCACATCTTCTACAACATTTATCATTTTCCTGTTTTGTCATGTTAGCCAATGTGATAAGTGTGATGTGGTACCTCAGAATCATTTTGATTTGCATTTCTCTAATCAATAATGATCTAGAGTATTTTTTCATATGTCTATAGATAAATATTTATTCACCTGATAACTGCCTGTCCTATTGTTTTACCATTTATCAATTGGGGAATGACTTGTATTCTTATAAATTTGGTTCAGTTCTCTATTTGAGAAATGAGGCCTTTATCAGAAACACTGGCTATTAAAAATGTTGTCCATCTTTCTGTTTTCCTTCTAATTTTTGTTGCGTTGGTTTTGTTTGGACAAAAACTTTTTGAAAAATTTAATGTAAAAAAAATGGCCCATTTTGCATTTCATAATATTCTCCATCTCTTATTTGGTCATAAATTCTTCCCTTTTCCATAGATCTGATAAACTAATTCTTGGTCTCCTAATTTGTTTGTGGTATCACCCTTTTTGTCTATATCATGTACCAATTTCAACCTTATTTTGGTATAGGGTGTGAGATGTTGGTTTATGCCTGGTTTTGGCCAAACTATTTTCCATTTTTCTCAGCAGTTTTTGTCAAATACTGAGTTCTTATCCCAGGGTCTTTGGGATTATAAAACAGTAGATTATTATAGTCATTTACTACTGTGTTTTGTATACCTAACCTATTCCACTGATCCACCATTCTATTTCTTAGCCAGTACTGAATAGTTTTGATGATTGCTGCTTTATAACATAGTTTTAGATCTGGTATGGCTAGGCAACTTTCCTTTGCAATTTTCTTCATTAATTCCCTTGATATTCTTGACCTTTTGTTCTTCCAGATGAATTTTTTTATTATCTTTTTCTGACTCTATAAAATAATTTTTAGTACTTTGATTGCTATGGCAAAGAATAAGTAAATCAATTTAGGTAGAATCGTCTCTTTTATTATATTAGCTCAGCCTACCCATGAGCAATTGATATTTTTCCAATTGTTCAGTACTGACTCTATTCATGTGAAAAATGTTTTGTAATCCCATTCATATAACTCCTAGATTTGTCTTGGAAGGTAGGCTCCCAAATATTTTATATTGTCTGCAGTTATTTTAAATGGGATTTCTCTTTCTATTTCTTGCTACTGGGCTTTGTTGGAAATATATAAAATGATGATGATGTATATGGGTTTATTTTATATCCTGAAACTTTGCTAAAGTTGTTGTTTCAAGTAGTTTTTTAGTTGATTCTCTAAGATTCTCTATGCATAGCATCATATTGTAAGCAAAGAATGATAATTTTGTTTCCTCATTACCTATTCCAATTCCTTCAATTTATTTTTATTCTTTTCTTGCTAAAGGTAACATTTCTAGTACAATATTGAATAGTAGTAGTCATAATGAGCAACCTTGTTTCACCCCTGATCTTCTTGGAATGCTTCCAGCTTATCTCCGTAATGCTTGCTGATGGTTGTAGATAGATGCTACATATCATTTTAAGGAACACTCCCTTTATTCCTATGCTCTCTAGTGTTTTTAATAGGAATGGATGCTATATTTTGTAAAAACAGATTTTTCTGTATCCATTGAGATAACCATATAATTTCTGGTAGTTTTGTTATTGACATGGTAATTGTGCTGGTAGTTTTCCTAATATTGAAACAGCCTTGCATTCCTGGTACAAGTCCCACCTAGTCATAGTGTATTATCGTGGTGATAAGTTGCTATAATCTTTTTGCAAAAAATTTTTTACTTCAATATTGATTAGGCAAATTGCTCTTTATTTTCTTTCTCTGTTTTGGCTCTTCAATTTAGTTATGATGACCATAATGTGTGATAAAATGAATTTGGTAGGATTCCTTCTTCACTTATTTTTCAAAGTACTTTATATAGTATTGGAATTATCATTAAATGTTTGGTAGAATTCACTTGTAAATCCACCTGGCCCTCAAAATTTTTTCTTAGGGAGTTCATTGATGGCTTGTTCAATTTCTTTTTTCTAAAATGGGTTTAAGTATTTTATTTCATCTTCTGTTAATCTGGGCAATTTATATATTTTTTTGTAAATATCCATCCATTTCACTTATATTGTCAGATTTTTGGCATATAGTTTTGCAAAAGAGCCCCTCATTATTGCTTTAGTATTCTCTTCATTTGTGGTGAATTCACCCTTTTCATTTTTGGTACTGATTATTTAGTTTTCTTCTTTCTTTTTAAATAAAATTAACTAAATATTTATCTAGTTAATTTTTTTTCATAAAACAAACTCTTATTAATTAGTTTAATAGTTTTCTTTCAATTTTATTAATCTCACCTTTGATTTTCAGAATTTTTAATTTAGTATTTAAAGGGGGGTTAATTTGTTCTTTTTTTAGTTTGTTCTTTAGTTCATGCCCAATTCATTGATTTATTTTTTTTCTCTATTTTATTCATGTAAGCATTTAGAAATATACAATTTCTCCTAAGTACTGTTTTGGCTGAATCCCATAAGTTTTGGTATGTTGTCTCATTATTGTTGTTATCTTTGATGAAATTATTGATTGTTTCTATAATTTTTTGTTTGGCTCACTGATTCTTTAGGGTTAGATTATTTTGTTTCCAATTATTTTTAGTTTATCTTTCCATGGCCCTTTATTACACATATTTTTTATTGAATCATGATCTAAAAGGGATACATTTAATATTTCTACCTTTCTGCATTTTATTTTGAGGTTTTATGCCCTAATTCATGGTCAATTTTTGTGTAGCTGCCATATACTTCTGAGAAAAATGTATATTCCTTTCTATTCCCATTCAGTTTTCTTCAGAGGTCTATCATATCTAACTTTTCTAAAATTCTATTCACTTGCTTAACTTCTTTCTTGTTTATTTTGTGGCTAGAATTATCTAGTTCTAAGAGGGGAGGTCTAGGTCTCCCACTAGTACAGTTTTGCTGTCTGTTTCTTACTGTAACTCCTTTAGCTTCTCCTATCAGAATTTAGATGCTATACCACTTGGTACATATATAGTTAGTATTGCTGTAACTTAGCAAGATGTAGTTTCCTTCCTTATCTTTTGACTACTTGTATTTTTTTTGGTTTTTGCTTTGTCTGAGATTATGATTGCTACCCTTGCTTTTTTTTACTTCAACTGAAACATAATGTATTCTGCACTAGTATTTTACCTTTACTCTGTGTGTATCTCACTGTTTCAGCTGTGGTGTGTGTGTGTGTGTGTGTGTGTGTGTTTAGTAAACAACATATTATAGAATTCTGATTTTTACCCACTTTGCTATCTACTTCTATTTTATGGGAGAGTTCATCCCATTCACATTCACAGTTATGATTACTAACTGTGTATTTTCCTCCATTCTATTCCCCTCCCCTTTTTATACTTTTCTGTCTCCTTTTACCCTGGCCTTCCTCATGAGTGTTCTGTTTTTGACCACCACCTCCTACAATCTGCCTTCCCTTCTGACAGGCTCTCCTTTTTTCTTAACCCTTCTCCCTCCTACTTCTACACTCCATTTTGCTCTTATTTCTCTATGTCTCCTCCCTTTCTTTTTCCTTCTTCCCACTTCCCTATATGTAAAATAAATTTCTATACCCAACTGAGTGTGTATATTATTCCCTCTTTGAGGCAAATTCAATGAGAGTAAGGTTGAAACAATGCTCACCTTCTCCCTTCTTTCCATCTACTGTAATAGGTCTTTTTTTTTGCCTCTTCATGTGATGCAATTTACTCTAGTCTGTCTTCTCCCAGTACAATTCTTTTTTCCACCCATTAATTGTTTTATGTGTGTATGTGAGTGTATTTTAATATCATCACATCAAAATCAACTTATACACACACCCTGTGTATATTCCTTCT
The DNA here is from genome assembly GCF_003287225.1 of Phascolarctos cinereus. Taxonomy (NCBI): domain Eukaryota; kingdom Metazoa; phylum Chordata; class Mammalia; order Diprotodontia; family Phascolarctidae; genus Phascolarctos; species Phascolarctos cinereus. The sequence goes on along the minus strand of NW_027555847.1, from coordinate 384,825,993 downwards.
AATTGGCCTAATAGAGATACAGTTCTCAAGAGTTACAAGTATTATTTTTGAGCGTTGAGATGTAAACAGTTTCATCATATTGAATGCTATGTTTTTTTCTTTCCTTTTTTACCTTTTTATGCTTCTTTTGAGTCTTGTATTTGAAGATTGAATTTTCTGTTCAGCTCTGTTCCTTTCATCAGGAAAATTTCCAAGTCCCCTATTTCATTGATTACCCATCTTTTCCCCTGAAAGATTATGCTCAACTTCGCTGGGTAGTTGAATCTTGGTTTTAATCCAAGCTTCTTTGCCTTCTTGGAATTTTCTATTCCAAGTCCTCCAATCCCTTAATATAGAAGCTGTTAAGTACTATACTGTGGCTGACTCTGGCTTCTTGATATTTGAATTCATTCTTTCTGGCTGCTTGTATTTTCTCCTTGATATCAAAATTCTGGAATTTGGCTACAATACTCCTTGACATTTTCAATTTGGTATCTTGTTCAGGAGGTGATCAGTGGATTCTTTCAATGACTATTTTGCCCTCTGGTTCTAGGATATCAGGGCAGTTTTCCTTCATAATTTCTTAAAAGATGCTGGCCAGACTCTTTTTTTGATCATGGCTTCAGGTATTCCAATAATTCTTAAACTATCTCCTTTGTATCTATTTTCCAGGTCAGTTGTTTTTCCAATGAGACTTTTTACATTTTCTTCAATTTTTTCATTCTTTTACTTTTGACTGATTCTTGATGTCCTATAGCATCATTAAGCTTCTGTTGAGGTTTAGGGGTTTAGAGGTGCTAGGACCCCAAATTCACAAAACATGGGTGCTGCCCAAAAGAATTCAACCCAAGCCTTCTTTCAGCCAAAGACAAGGTTTATTAGAACATCTATCATATCGAGCTTAAGTATTCTGAACATTAGTGAGCTATTGGCTAGATAGTAAGAATCTGAGCAGTGGCTACATTTTAACAATCTAAGCACCTTCATGGAGACAAGATGGACTTTATATACAGAAAGACTGTGAGAGGGATCTAGGAGTGGCCAAGTAGTTTGGGGTGACTAGAGGAGAGATCTAAGGAGATCTGGATGGGAGTGGCCAGTAAGCTGGGGTGAACAGAACTCCTTGGACCTGGATCTCATGGCAAAGGGAGAATGGAGCCTACTTAGGATTAAGGGTGGGAAATGGCCACCCTTATACATACATACATGCATGCATAAGTACATACATACATACATACATACATACACACATACATAGATGTATGTATGTGTGTATGTATGTATGTGTGTGTGTATATGTGGAACAGAGATTGGGCACAGCCACAATGAAAGGCCAGTTGATGAGATTATAGCCTCAGGGGGCCAGAGAGTTGGCCATGTGGGAAAGTCCAGGGTTTTTTTCCTTTTTGGGTTCTAGATCCCTTCCTCATCACTTCTACTTCTCCAATTCTAATTTTTAAGGCATTGTTTTCTTCAGTTAGCTTTTGTACTTCTTTTTCCATTTTGCCAATTCTACTTTTAAAGGAATTATTTTCCTCAGTCAATTTTTCTGCTTTCTTTTACAAGCTTTTGACTTTTTTTTCTTAATTCTCCTGTATAACTCTCATTCATTTTGCCTATTTTTCTTCTACCTCTCTTATTTGATTTAAAATCATTTTTGATCTCTTCCAAGAGGACTTTTTGGGTTTGAGACAAATTCATATTTCCCTTTGAATCTTCACATATAGGCATTTTGATGTTGTCCTTTTCTGAGGTTTTGCTTTGATCTTCCCTGTTTTCTTATTAGCTTTCTAGGCACAGCACTTTCTTGTTTTGTTTTGTTTTGTTTTGTCTTTACTTATTTTAAAAAGTTGAGCTCTGTTCCTGGGACACAGGGACCACTGTCCCAAGCTTCTTTTGCTGAGGGTGAGGGGCTAGGTCACTGACTTTCTGTGCTGGGGTCTCAGAAGCTGGTTGCTTGCCCACTGAGTGGGGGTAGCTTGGCCTAGCTGTGCCTGTTTTGCCAGGGTTCTCGGGCTGGAAGTTTACCTTTGGCACTGAAGCTGTAGATCTCACAGCTGGCCTGCTGTGGGCACTAGCCTGCTGAGCCAGTACCAGAGACCTTTAGTTGCTGATCTGTGTTGTGGCTAAGAGCCTCCTGCTGGCTTGCTGAGGTACCATCTATACTGGGCTGCTCTCCCCTTTTATCCAAGGGAGACAAACCTTTGCTGAAATCCTTTTAAGTTATCTTAAGCTGGAAAATTGTTTCACTCCATCCTTTTTTGTAAGTTTTGTCAGTTCAGAATTCATTTAGGGACTTGAATTAATACTGTTTCTGAGGGAAACTGGGGAGATCTCAGACAACTTCCTGGCTTGTCTCTGCCATCTTGCCTCACTACAGATAATCATCATAATTCTTCTCTTCTCTAGTCTGATTTCCAACCACAAATTCTTGTACGGCATGAACTCAAGGTGCTTCACTTATGTGGTTGTCCTCCTTCAGATGTGTTATTGCTTATCATGTTAGTAGATAGGGGTTGGTATGATTTAGTTGGTTATCTTGTTAGTTCAAGTTCAATATTAAAAGGAAATGTTAATCTTAGGCTATTCATTAATTAACAAAACAAAGTTTACTAGTTATAGTATAGAAAGGATATTCAATAATGATACTCTTGTATTTTCCTTGGGGTAGACATGGCTCTCTCCTGTGTCCATATGAAAACTTATCTGGTTAGTAGAATGGTGTGGTAGCCCACAGTTGTGGGACATTTGTCAAGTCTAAGAGATTTCAACTTTGTTTTGCCTATATATCACCAGAAACCATGTCAAAACGGCCAGAGACTACTAGAAAATATGTTGAAACACAGTATGAACCTTAGCTTCCTGGGCCAATCAAGTCTCAATGATATTTTTGTCACTTTTCACAGGGAAGCTACCTTAAATTGTTAAGGGAAAAGTAAAGCTATTTTTCTAACTGCAAATATATTTCTTAGAAATGGTACTCAGTATCAATTACAATAATCAATGTGTATTCTCTTGATAAATAGAGGCTATAGGTTTTTTTTGTTCCTGTCTTAGTACACAACATCTATATATATGTGTGTGTGTGAGTGTGTGTATCTTAGAGCATTTCTAGCTAGTTAGACCATACTAGTGAACCAGTGAGATTTAGATATTTAAGGAAAGAGAGAAATCAGCTTATTAAGGAACTTAAATATTAGATTGAAAACTTTGGTTTTTATCATGTAGGTAATGGGGAGCCATGGACAGAATTTGATTGGTGAAGGAATGACATATGACTAACAGTTGAAGAGATTATCTTTGTTGAATTTGACATAGAACACGGGTGATGATGATGATGATGATGGCAATGATTTTTTTATGTCTAGGCACAGTATATATTGATTAATTTGACTATAACATCACTACTTTTGTCCTTCTCTTTAAGAAATGGTAACACAAGCTTTTTCTTAAGTTTGACCTAACGTTGCATTTTCTTTCTTTCTTTCAGTGATTTAAATGTTTATGCTAGAATAGACTTGACTCAACATGAGATTTCATGTTATCAAAGTATAAATATAATTATTAATAAAAATAACAGCAGGGGTGCTATAATCTACAATACTATAATACTTAATCAAGAATAAAATCAAACCCACCTTCATAGAAAAAATAACGTACTGATACAGCAACACATTGTAAAGCCTTATGAGCTATATCGTCATTCGATCCCATTTCTACTACTTACTACCTGTTTAAACTTGAGCAGTCCATTTGACCTCTTTGGGCTTTAATTTCCTCATCAATAAAATGAAGAGGTTAGAGATCACTTCCAGCTCTAAATACTCATCAACCATATGAGGTAGAAAAAGCACATATTGTAATCCCCATTTCACAGAGGATGACACTGAGGGCCCAAGGAAGTTAAATGGCTTGTACAAGCAAGGTGACTTTCTGCTACTTGAAGATTAGTTGACGAGGAACTAAATAGTAAATATCTACTAGAGGTAATAGAGTGTGCCAGGAATTGTTGAGGATATAAAAATATATGATGCATGATCCCTCAAAAAGCTTACAATTCACCTGGGGACATAAAAAGTGAAATCATTTTAAAATAATATAAAATAAAAATAAATAAAACCATTTAAAAATAATATCAGGCATAATGATAGGATTTATATAATTTTCCTTCCAAACATAAGTGTTATTTCTCTCCATTTTATAGATGAGGAAGCTAATGACTAGAAAGATTAGCTAGTATGCAATAGCCATATAGTTATTAAGTGTCAGAGATAGGATTTGAAGTCAGAATTCTCTTGATGTTTTTCTACTTCACCATGTTATTTTTCTCAAAAAGCGTTTTAACAAAATAATAAAAACTATGTAACAAGATGGCACATAACAACTTTTGAATGTAAAGGTGAAGACAAAAAAATGCTGTAAAGAGTAGACCAGAATTCCTTCCATTATATCACTTCAGGTAGAGACCAGGAAGGAGGATGTTTCAGGCACGAGGAGGGCAGAGTAAGTGTTTGAAGACCATTAAGTAGACCAGTTACACAAAAACTTGTAGTATATAGAGAGGGGAGTAATGTGATAAAAGGCTAGGAAAAGTAAAGAGACTCAAGAATAGTGAAGTATTTTAAATGTTAGGCCAAAAGCTTGATTGTTTACTCAGGAGGCAAAAGGAAATCAATGAAAAGGTAAAAGCAGAAGTGTAACATAATTGGATCTATTATACATAGAAAATATTACTTGGCAGAGATGTGAAGAGTGAATTGTAAAGGACAAAGAGTGGAAGCAGGAGTACATGTTGAGATTAAGAGATTAATACCAGCATGTGTTAATAAAGCCCTGCATTGTGGTGGTGGCAATATGAATAAAGAAGAGAGGTTTGTTTTGAGAGATTTTTGGAGAGAAGGAATTGATAGAATATGATAAAAGCCAGAATTCAAATACAATTTCTACTGTTTGTTACCTGTTTGATCTAGAGGAAAATGATGAATTTCTCTGGGCTTTATGTTCCTATCTATAACGTGAAAGGTTGGAGACCTTTAAGATCCTTTCCAGTTCCAAACATATGACCCTATAATTCTATGTTAACAGACTAGATATCATGAGAGATGAGAAAGAGAAAAACTCAACGAATAAGTCTAAATCTTGAGCATGAGAGACAGGCAGAAATAGTGAACTAGGAGGATTTTTTTTTCAAAATTATTAAGCCTTTAGTAAGTTCAAAGTATTGTCTTAAGGGCTAGAAATAAAACCTGAAAAGAAATATAGTCTCTGCCCTCAAGGAACTCACATTCTAACATAGGAAGAAAACTCATACAGGAGGAAGTCAGATGGTCTTTAAGTAGATGAAAGCAAACCAGCAGAGAGTGTTTCAAGTTGCATAAGAAAGAAATGATGACTAGTGGGTATGGACCTGGAGGTGGCAGGCGAAAAGAGTATTAAGTTCATGAATAGAAGGATTACCCTTAGTGGCAGAGGTACTTCCTTTGAGACTTAGCAAGGAGAAAAATAGGTAATGATGCTGAAGAGGTCTGAGAATTAAAAAAAAAAAGCAGAGAGGAAGATATTAGGAAGTTCATATGGGGTGGTCTTAATATTCACAGTGAAATATGTGGCTTGGTAATGTGCATGTCAGTGTGGAGATTGGGTATGGTAGAAGTTGATAGGAAAGAAAATGGCTTATGACAGTTTTTGTGAGGAACATGCTAGGTAGTCAATGTGGATTAAGGACCATTCCCACTCTTCTAGTCTTATAATAACAACAGTAGTGCTATAAGAGTATGATGAGTTTTCAGAGCTATCTAAGGTACCTTTTGCCTCTCATAGTTATGCATGGCCTAGATGTGACAAGACTTGGCACATTCAACCCATGTTCTATGCAAGCCAATGACTTTCTACATTTAGATTATTTGAAGTGACTTCTTCCTTATTAATAATGTATTACAGCTATCAATATGAATACAAATTGAGATATCACATTCACTTGTGGTGATAAACAGAAATGAATTAGATTTGAACTTTAGGGATTGAATGCTGTATTTATTTGATAGAAAATTAAATTCTATTGTGTGTCTGAAAAAAGACTTCCATTACCCCCTAAAATGTATCTCATTTATGTTTCTAGCTAAGAAGTATCTTAAAACAACCTAGAAAGAAAAATCTGCCCCAGAGCAAAGTGCCCAGGCTTTCATGGTAACATCTTCTATCCTGTCCTTAAGTCCTTCTTCTGCTATCTGTGCCAATTATAAACTGTTCTTTTTCCCAGGAGTGGACACTAGCCAGAGAGATTCACTACCTCCTATCCTTCTTCCTTTCATTTTCAGTATAGCACCATTTATCCAAGCCTTTTTCCTATTAAGATCTATGGATAGCCTAGACCCCACAGCTACTAGTTATATCTTCAGAAAGACCACCAATTCATCAATCCTTCTATCAGGACAGAAAGCTTATCATCTGTCTGCCTTCCAGATCAATCGCCTTATCAAAGGGAGTGTCTATCTTTTCTTTGCCAGAAGAAAGGGGACTGAGACATTTCTCTAGTTTATCCAAATATTAGTATACTTATTACTGGTCCTATATTCAAGTTTGCCTTCATTTGCAAGTAGAGTAGGTAGGTACTTGCACTGTGGTATGATTTGAGGAACATGCAGAAAAGGATTTCATGCCATTAACCATATCTCTACAAATGATGCTGAATTGATACTTGAGACGCCTTTGTTTCTTTGGCTTATAACTGAGAAAATCTAATAAAATTCCAGTGTATCTAGGCAGGATAGATAAAGTCATACATTAATACGTTAACTAAGAGAAACAGGGAATCTCAGTTAAAGTGACTTCAGTAGTCAGGTATTCTAACTTGTACCTGAAGAGGAATCTCTTACAATGGGAAGGAATAGAATCTCTTTGATTTCTCTGGATCAAACAGTATCTGGAGTACCATATTCATTTCTTGGTGTCACATTTCAGAGACAACATTAATAAGATTGTAGAGGCTCCAGAGGATGTTGGAATAGTCTTGGTGAAGGGATCTTGACGTTATGATATACAAAGATCTGATGGACTTTTTAATTCAGAGAAGAAAACACTTCAGAAGGACATGATACCTTTTATCTTAAATTTGAAGGTTTGTCACTAATATTTGTTACTGACCTTAAAGGCAAAAGTAGTATGCATAGGCAGGAATTGCAAAGTGGCAAATTCAGGCTTGATTTAAAGAAAATTCACAATTAAAGCACTTCAAAAGTGGAATACTTTTCCTTAAGAGGTATTTAAGTATCCCTCACTGGTGATATTCAATAAAAACTAGATGACCATGTGACGTTGTAGAGAGGATTTTTTTTTTAGTTTGAGACTGTGTCCTCCTGACTTAAAGGGAAGTTTAATGGGCACTCTGATCTAATCTCAATAATGATAAGCACAGATGCTTTAAACATCTCTATCCCTCTCCCTCTCTTCTCAGACCCCCTCCCCTGCCCCCTGGCCTGCACCTGGGCTGGTTCATGCCTCCTTAGACAGGAGGCTAAAGGTGGCTATTTATTCTCAGGAGCTTATCATACTGTTATCATTTAGTGTTGATGTCTAGAGCAGCTCAGTTAGCTCTGGAGTAGCTCGGAACTCTTTAATTCATGCTATATACTCTTCTCAGCTTATTTAGCAGCAGTTACTGGAGTCATATGTTACCACACCCAATAAATAGAGAGTATTCTTGCCTATATAGGATGTACATATATATTATTATTATGTAAGATTGTGTATCTTTAGGATGACATTTAAGGTCCCTTCTAATTCTATGGTTATTGTTATTTCTTACAAGTGCTTATCTAGTCTCCATTATCAGACCTTAATTAAAGAGGAACACTCACTGATTGACTTTATGCTTTTTCCCTTTAGAACTTCAGGTGAAGTAGAAGTGGGTGTAGGGGACTAGACAATGTTTTGAACCCTTTATAAGATTAGCTAGCCAATAACTTTTCCAGGCTGCTGAATTCATGTGATAGTCAGGAGAATTTCATGGAATAGATCAGTTAGAAAAAGTTTCACAGGAAAGACAAGACTCAAGGAAGATCCAAGTGTGGGGGGGGGCTAGGTAGAACTCAGAGAGATCACTAGTTGTTTTTGGGGGGAATGAAGGAGGACTGAAATGGAGGAGGATCAAGCAGCACCAAAGAGAAATGTAGCTCCTTCATAATTTTGCTAAAGGCAAAGTGATACCACTAGCAACTAAAAAGTCCAAAGCCATAATGCATTCAGAAATGTTTTGAGTTGCCTCCTGTTCTGTAGACTAAATTCATTTGGTTTATAAATATCTTTCTACCACTGTCACAGGAGAAAGATGAAATGATTAAAGAAATGAATGTTTGATTTTCTGAGCATATAGATTTATTAAGCAATGCATGCCAATTGCTCAACAAAGCAGAATCAGACCTCTTCAGCTTAGGCCTAGACCTTGAATACAGGGAGAGACAGACTTTTTTTTACATTAAAACAATCAATCAAACCAGAGCAATTAATTAAAAGGAAACAATACATTAGGTATTCTGATTTCTGATTGGATAAAACACTAAGGATTTTCCAAGTTGGGAAGGGGAGAGTGAACAGGTGCAATTCCCTGAATTCAGAAAAAGAGGTATCCCATCCCCCAAAGTGTCTTGTAAACAATCAAAAAAAAAAGCATGGAAACAATAACTGATTGATCTGTACAGGGCCATTTTTCAGGTAAGTTGCTTGAGGCGGACAATGAGAAAACTCCTTGCATCAGTCTTTCCGTCTGATTGGGCTTCTGGTCAGTCTAACCTAGGTCCTTGCTTAAGGGTCTCTAAGCAGCAAAGAGAGGTGGTCCAGTCTCTCAAACCACAGGACTAGGTTTGAACAATGCAATCAGGTTTTCTCCCAATTCCCATAACTGAATCAAGTTTCCTAACAAGACAGGATTTGGACTAGACCCATAATTGAATAGAAAGAGAACTTATCTAAGTTCCAGAATCGAGCCACAAGATGGATTCAGTGTGGTTCACTTAATTCCCACAATTAACCATTTGCTATGCTAACGCCCCTCAGTCTTCTCAATTTCATCACCTCTATTTAGAAACACCTATCAGACAAGAAGTCACTTGAGCAATGATTGAAATCTGAGACCACACCTCTTCTTTGGAAAGATATTAGTTAATGGTTGAAGCCTAGGTCTATTTCTTCCCTTTAAATCATCACACAAGTCTGGAAAAAAATATGTATTTAAACTATTCTTTATATTGTAATCTATTTGGTAATGTTTTGGAAATCCCTTTGAACTTTTTGTTCAGTTTTTTCCTCCTTTTGGTGACATAAATTGATGATGCATAGTATTGCAGAGGACATTTCAACTATCACCAAAAAGCAGACAGTTTTGGGATATTTTAATACTCTCCCCTTTGTTGTAATATTTCCATCTACTAGCATAATACATGAATTCTCCTGCTCAACCTGCCATTAGAAAAAAAGAAGAAACTTAATTTTGTATTCATTAATAAACTCCAAAATGTGTAAACTTATTTTGGTATTTACTGAACATTCACGGTTTGTTAGACACTAAACAAGGCTTTACTTATTGAGGTATGGAAGAAAGAAAAATGACTCAGATCCATTTTCTTTTTTTGGCAAGGCAATTGGGGTTAAGTGACTGGCTCAGGATTACACAGCTGGTAAATGTCAGGTGTCTGAGGCCAGATTTGAACTTAAGTCCTCCCAACTCTAGGGTTGGTGCTCTATCTACTGCACTACCTCACTTCCCCTTCAGATTGATTTTAATAGTACCTGCTTTTACTATTATTGGATATGGATTCAAGTTCCTTAGCCTGGAAGCCAGACTTGACACTGAGGCATACACAGAAGTGATGTAGAGCATCTTTATACAGCATTCCACAAAGTGGGATAGGAAAATGGCTACATGTTAATAGGGTTTTTAGGGATGTGGGCATAGCCCTAGGTCTTTTTCACTTCACAGTGGTTATATAATAATGTTTGTCAGTCTAAATATCATTTAAATACACTAAAACTGATTTGAATGAAGTCTGGACTAAGTATACGTACAGCCAAACTGATGTTGAATCAGATATTTTAATTGAGTCTACATTAATAACAAAACAAAGATCTAAGATCATACATGAGAAATTTAGATTAAAAAAACAGTATTCTAAGTTTGGAGGAAAAATGTTTTTGAATCTGAATCTACATTTTTTCCCTCTTTGCTAGTTAAATATGCTAGGTTTCATTTGATTTTCATTTTGTGTAGATAATATTTGGGTAAAAATGCAAAGCTTGAGACATAGATATTAAGATCTTCACTTTGTCCTTTTAGTCATTTCAGGGTTTTTTTCATAAATCCATTAATAAAAAAATGTAATTTCATCAATAATTTGGAGATTTAAATGAATTCTTGAATGAGATTTGGGAAATGGGTTAAATTAAATCTTGGGATTTTGAACATTGATCACTAATCCTTTTACTTTTTCACAAAGAAGACAATTGTCCACAAAACACCTGTGATAGAGACAAAATATTGAAAATTGTTAGGTAGACTGTGATGCTGGCCATTGGTACTTTTTGTTTGTAAACTAAGATCAGGTTTATGAATTACATTGATTCCAATTCTGACAAATTTTGCTGGAAACGAAGGAAAATTTCCATTTTCTTCTGGTTTTAGATAATTGGGGAAAGAGAACGGAAAAATCATATTACCTAATTATCCAACATCCTAGAAGTGACCTCTTGGCCATTCCATTCATTTCCCCAACATCTCTTTCAAAAGGTTCCCAAAGATCTGCAGAAAAACAAACAAACCACTGGGAGAAATATTTTATTATTACAAATTCCTAAAAAATACTCTGTTTCACTATATTTTCACTAAAGTGACAAATACCTACAGCGCACCACCTCCAGGTTTACCTACAAAATCTCCAATCTTCATTTACCTAGCGCAATTTCATTTAGTTTGTAAACCCTGATGAGATCCCAGAGGGAAATGGAATGGCCATAGGCTATGTAGCTTGTTCATCAGGAGTAGTATCAGGGAATGTAGCTCTGACTTTTATGATAGGTTTTGAATCAGATTTCCAATGACTTAAAAGTTTCCTTAAATGTGTACCATATGCTGAGATCTCTTTTTCTGACATTTATGAAGAAGGTTATTCTCCCATTGAGTTCTCTGGTTACCCGAATATGAGAGAGTGTGATGCAGAGAACACTTACCGTAAGGGAAATGTTCTTTTATAGTAACCTTTAGCATGTATTAGAGCTTTAAAAGAAATGGAAGCCAAGATTGCTGGATATATTGGGCTCTCAAGATTCTCACTCAACAATATTTTGACATGAGGGATGGTGATAGGTGAAGTTTGCACAATCTTTGTTAAACTCCTAGTTTAATGATATTTAGGACATATCCAAATGGCATCATTAAAATATATTGCCAACCCTGCGGCATAAAAAAATGCATACAATAAGTTCACATAACGCAACCCATAATGACTCAACAAAATGAATGGTGAAATGGAGCTAGTATTGCTCACACTGTGTTTAAAATAACCTTTAGGCATTTGAGGAGTTTTATTGGCAACAATTTGGTGGCAAACTGCTCTGTGTAAAAGAGCAGTTTAACACCTAATAGGAGAAATCTGGCATTAATAATGCGAGTGGATTATAGCAGTAACAATGGTGAAGTTGCTGCAGAGAAGCATATTTCTAGATAATTAAACTTAAGTTATTTTGGTCCAACAGTAGCATGAGACTGACCTACTATGAATGTGATGGGTAACCCATACAACTCTGGCTTCATAAGAAGAAAATCTGGGGCCTAAAGGGGAAATTTGATATAGAAAGTTGAAGAACTCTCATCAATGTAGTTAGAGTGCATGGATTTATCCCACTCCATACCCACCTTCAACTTCTTTTTCTTCTATAAGAAAAAACAATTCTCCATTTTCCTTTATATTTATAGATCAGAGCAGGGTGGATATTTGAAAAGGGAGGGGGGTTGAAGTGTTCCCAGCAACTAATGGGCCAGAGCTCATTTGCAGGCACCATTCCAAGTTTGCTTTCTCACCTGAGAGTGGAGTGACATTCTGTCTGACTCTAACTTTCCTTAGAAGAGCTCTTTGAGCTTGGGAAATTCTGCAGGGACTAGATTTTTTTTTTCCAAAATAGAATTAGAGAAGAGATAACACAAATATAATGATTACTCTGATCCCCCTCTCACAGAGTGAGACTTGTTAAATCTGCCTCCTCAGGGACCTAGGTATAGTCTGAGGATATGGATATTTTTTTTCCCTAATGCTATCAGGTCAAGGCCCCATTCTGGTATGTTCCACCCCCATACTTTTAAAGATGAGTGTAACTCCCCACTTCCATTTAATCATTTAACATTTAATCACTTAATCATTTAAGCATCACTGAGCGTTTACAAAACACTATTTATTTTGAAGATATAATTGGTACAGAAGTACAATAATTTACCTCACCCCATACTTTGGGGTCACACTCTTCCCTATACCACACTGAATCTTGGAGTAAGTAGGCTCAGACAACATATTTTCTACAAAGTATTGATCCTAGTAAGTCATGTCTAAATGTGGTATCATTGTAGGATGGTAAGAAAGAAGAATGACAGTAAGGATAAGAAGAATGGGTGGGGAAGAAAGAGAAGGAAAGCAAAACTGAGACAAAGACAGAGACAGAGACAGAGAGACAAAGAAAGACAGAGCAAAAGAGAGAATGGGAAAGACAGAGACAGAGACAGAAAGACAGAGATAGATAAAAAGATGGAGGGAAAACAAGAGACAAAGCAGAAATGCTATAGATAGAGAAGAGAAGAAGAGGGAATATGAAAATATGAAAAAAACTTAAAAGAAAATAGTCAGTGGACTGTGGTGTGGAAAAGAATTAGGAAATGCTATCTTAAAAAAGTATTGCTTGGTCCTCCAATCAGCCTAGTGCCATTGTGTCTGAAGCAGACAAGAGCAAATGTGATAAACTTTAGTGCACTTTCTCTTTCTCTCCATCTCCCTTTCTCTCTTCCTCTCTATTTCCACAGATAAAGAGAAAACATCACCATATGAGTGTTGACTACAAAAAAAAGTAAGCTGAAGGGATTATCTGTAGAATCCAGATCAACCAATAACCCTTTTAATTTTATAGGTCAAATAAAAAATGATTTAAAAATCCAATAAAGTAAAACCTTGAAGGCATGGGTAAACCTTTTTGAACACTTGGAAGCCCATTCATACAGAGTAAGCACTAGAGTGTACCAAAAGCAGAACTGGAAGCAAACAATATAGAATTTAAATCACAAGCTAGATGCTCCCCTAATGTGTCCAACACTGTTTGACATATTTGTGTCTCAGATATCCAGCTTGTATGTTAACAAGGTTGATATTAATCATAATCCCCCAACTCTGGAAATTAATTAGACAGAAATTACAAGATCTTATCATACCAAAAAATGTTAGTGTGTTAAAATGGTAAGCTTTCTGAAAGATAACTATACTCCAAGATTAATTTGGGAAATTCAACAATGACCCAAAACAAATAACCAAAAACAAAAAAAAAACAGAAAACAAGTTATGTTTCAGTGATGTAACTATCCTTGTAATGAAGCTGATAGGTCAAAAGCCAAGAGTGAGGTATTTGATATCAAAATGTATGACATTGGGTAAAGATATGTGTCTATAAAAGATCAGAATAGTGTTGTCTGTGATCCTGGGAAACTGGCAGGATCTCTGAATCCCACATCTAGAAAAAAAGAACTGTTCTGACTCAAATCTGCTCTAATATATCTTTAAAGACCTGAATACAAATTTGTCTATACAGGAAAAATAAAATCCTGCATTCATAAACAGTGTTCAACTGAAAAACACATTCAGCAGCCTTTCATTTGGTTTTCAAAACAATTTCATGGCCAGATTAGGATAGAGATTTTGATTCTGTTTGACAGATGAGAAAGCAGCATCATGCCAACTCCTCTCTACACTTGGGAGGAGATATACTAGATTTCTTTTTGGACTTATCCCCCTTACAGGAGTACATATTAGTGGTACTAAGACACTCTAACCAAGATGACTTCTTTCTTCCTCTGTATCTGTCCAACCACAATGACTGAACTCACCCTCTTGTTCCAAAGAGAAGTTTTTTCCCCTCTGTGATCTCTCTTTTCCTGTTACTTCTGAGATGTTTATATATAGTCAGCAACCTCCAGGCCAAGGGTCACCTTTCCACAGCAAATCACTCTGAGACTGATGGGCAGATACAGTATATGAATGAATGACTACTGAGGTAAATAAATGTCTAAGATGCCCAAGACAATTTGTAAAATACCTATAGGCAGACAAACAGGTATACACATCTTAGGTGGTCACTTGATTGGGCAATCATCAGACATCCCTGGAGAGCCATTACATGAATGGCTTAGGTTTGGCTACCCTTCTAAAACTTGTATAATCATAGACTTGCCAAGAAACTGGTTGCATAATTGATAGTGTACTTTCCATTCCTCATGTGGTAAATTCTGGTGATACACTGGTTAGGAATATCCTTTTCACCATTAATCTGACCCATGATCCACTTGTCCTTTTTAAGACAAGTTCACCTTGAGCCTGTCTATAACCAGTAAACTACCCCTATATTCATCCATCTCTTTTATCTGTTGGTGGGCAAGAAGAATGCATAGTTCATATTAGAGAGTCATGGAAAGCTTTCCAGGATTGTAAGCCAAAGGAAGAAATGGGAACCAGTACTCATTATGCATATTGCCAAAGTTATTACCAACTCATCAATGTGATCCCATTAAGCCATGATCTCACATGTTGAGGAGAATTTTAGGGGAAGAAAATGGTATGTAGATCAACAGCATTGATGTTATAATGGACTGAGAAGAGGATAAAGATAGCACATTGCTGACCAAAAGGGAAGGCTATCTTGGGTGCAGAAGTGACAAAATAATCCATTCTCTAACCACTCATAATATGTTTTTCGTGACCTATTGTGTACTAAACTCATTGATTTTGGTTTGCTGTCATAAACTCCTTCATGACTCCTGCCTTGCCTTTGGATTTGGTTATAGTAACCTACTGACCCTGACTTGTCATGATACCCTAGCTAATTTTCTCAGATAATGACCTAAACCAAGGGTGGAGAAATTGCGGCCTCGGGGCCACATATGGCCCTCTAGGTCCTCAAGTGCAGCCCTTTGACTGAATCCAAACTCCACAGAACAATTCTTTGGATTCAGTCAAAGGACTGCACTTGAAGACCTAGAAGGCCACATGTGGCCTTGAGGGCACAGGTTCCCCGCGCCTGGCCTAGACTATTCCTTCTTCTCAGGGAAGTTATTTCTGTCAGGCCCCAAATTACTCATTAATCTCCTGTAGAGTGAAGATAAATTAAATATATAGGGTGGTAGGGAGGAGACATTAGGTAGAGAGGATGGTTGGAGATGAGGCAAAACTAAATTAGGAGACTATTGGAATAGTCCAAGCAAGAGGTGATGCAAGCCTAAAAACTGATAGTGGCAATGGAAATAAAAGAATTAAGAGTCATAAAACATTATTTAAATATATTTTGTAATACTTGGTGACTGACTACATTGAAAGTAAAGGTGATAGTCAAAGATAATGAACAAATGTTTGCTTGAAAAAATAACAAAAATAGAAGTGAGGTATAGAAGCAGGTTTTAAGACTAAGGTGATGAGTTCAGTTTCATACACATTGATTTTGAAGTTTTGCTGAGGCATTTATTTAACCACAGAAAGTTATGCCTGGAGAAAGTTAAGAACTTCTAATCTAATTCTTTCATTTGCTGAGTGAAAAAATTGCAGCCCACAAAAGTTAAGCTATGGTCTCACAGCTGATTAGGGCTAGTGCTGAAACTAGACCCAGGTCTTCAAATCTCAAGCCCAGCCCATTTTCCATGACACCTACCATATTTCTTCCTAAATCAATGTACAGTTTCACCTGTGGTTCACTCAGGATAGGGCTTTGGAGAGATAATAGATGAAGAGTCAATTATTTAATGAGTTGAGCCTGGGAGAAAGTGTAGCAAGTGAAGGGAAAAAGACAGAATCAAACCTTCAAGGATATCAGTCTATTTTACTCTGAAAAGAGAAAGGAAAGACAATGAAGGAGAATGTAGAGGCATAAGAACAGAAAAAATGAGGGAGTCTCAAGATGTAATAGCCAGTTCATAATTTCTAGTACTACAGTGAGGTAAAAGAATGGCAGAGATTATACATTAAATGGGTAGGATAGACAATTACTAAAGGCATGAAGGAGAGACAGAAGCATCAAAAAGAGAATTTTAAATATTAAAAAATAAGTAATCACATTTTAAGGCTAGAGAGTCTATTAACCAGACAGCATAGATATTTATTTTCTGATATATTGAATTTGTATCACCATGAAGACTTACAAAGGACAAAGAATCTGAAAATAAACTTCGAACTTTGCATAGGGCACCAGTATTCCTAATTTTGAGGAGATGGTGGGATTGGGAGGTCATTAGTGATCTTTAAGAAAGCATAGAAATCTAGCTGTAAGAGATTGAGGAGTGAGTGGATAGCGAGTAAATAGATGCCAATAGTCATTCACTCTTTACCAGGAAAAATTTGAGTTAGGTGGCAGGGGGAGCTAGAGATTATAGGAACAGAGAATAAGGGGGTGGGGAAATACATATCAACTAATATCTGCCAAGCGCAGTGCTTTGCAATTATTACTTTATTTGATCCTCACAACAACCCTGGAAGGTACATGCCATTATTATCCTGATTTTTCAGATGAGAGAAACTGAGGCATACAGAGGTTAAGTGACTTACCCAGGTAGCTAATAAGTATCTGAGGCTGGATTTGAACACAGGTCATCCTGACTTTAGGCCTAGTGCTCTGTGCACTATGACATCACCTTTTGCCTTTCCTCTAATATTTCATGCATAAAAATCCTGTCTCCTCAAAGAGATTATAAGCTCTTAGAGAATAGGTCCCCTATTCTTCAATATTTCCATAATACAGAAGGGATAAATATTTCCTTCCAGAATACAGAGTCAAACCCAACTCTATCCTTCTCCCCCTAAAATTCAGTGTTATCTATGGGAAAGGAATTTGTCATTCAGTAGCCAACTTTGTAAAGAGCCTCTTCAGGTTTATGTGTGCTGGTCCTAACACAAAAGAAAATACTGTCCATTATTTGTCTCACAATATGAACTTTTGCTTCTTGGTAGAACCTGTCACTGGCATGTCACTTGAGAAAAAAAGATCACACCCACAATGTGGTTAGTTATTTAATTCTATTACTATGTAATGTAGGGTATGTTTTATACATAACTTATATGACATATAATTTCATATATAGTTTATCATCTATCACAAAACGTATATTAGATCTATCAGATTGATTGTGAACTCCTTGGGGACAGGAACTATCTTTTGCTTCTAATGCCTAAAACAATGCCTGGTGCATAGTAGATACAATAAATGTTTACTGACAGATATGGTGTGCATATGTTTTCACTCACAGTACCATATTCACCTCTATATTGACTTTGTGCCTAAGTAGCCTGAGAAAATGGCCCCAAATCCAGGTCATATTTTTAATCAAACAGAAGTCATTCAATCTCATCTTGATTCAGTTTTCTCATCTGTAAAATGAGAGATTTGGACTTGATTGTATTTAAGGTCCATTTCAACCTTATACCTATGATTGTATAAGCCTATAAAATTGATTTTTCTCTCTCAGAAGGGAACTCCAAAAAGAAGATATTTCCCTCAAAATATACATATATACACAAATATATGTATATATGTGTATGTATTTATACCTACACCTGTACAAATACCTATACCTACACACACACACACACACACACACACACACAACATACACACACACATTCTCAATACCCTCTGCTTCTTTCTGCCTTTCTCAACCACAACTTTGCCCTTCACTTGCCCAATATATAGAATGGGGCAATTAACATACTTTCCTGTTCCGAGAAAGCAGACCATATGAAGATGTAAGTAAAAAATACTGCTTTCTTCAATTCTTTTCTCCCCTACCCCATCTGAATGTGCCCCCTCATATCAAAATCTGAAAATTCTGAAGAGGATCCTTGCTGGATGGGAGGGGGAAAAAAAAAGACAATAGTTTGCAGCTTAGCTTTGTGAATTCCTGAAGTGTACGTTTGAAAAATGAAGGTGCATAAGTTAGCGTAGCTGCAGGGTGCTAGCTTACCCAGTGTTAGCATAGCTGACACACTGACAGTTTATATGGAATTTATGTGCCTATTTACTCTGCTTTTTATGGGAAAACATGTTGTTACCTTCCAGCTGCCCCCATCACATGCTACTGATCTTGCCTGTGAGCTATGCAGCACCTTTCTCAAGGAAACATACATACATCAAGGGCTTATGTATTTTTTACAATGTTGTAAGGGGGAAATAATAAAATATGGGTTATTGTGTACGCCATTCCTGGGTTTAATTTTTTTTTATTTCACTGGTTTAATTGACTCTGACCATTTTTACTGCCCTTTTCCCCACCTCATCTCCCCATTTTAATTGTTTATGTGTTTGCGTACAATTGGATCACATCTGGAAAAGGACAGGAGCTGTAACCACAACTTAAAAGCCAATTGCAGAGCTTTAAAAAGTAAATAAAGCATTTAAGCTGCCACATCAGTAAGAAGATATATGCAGACGTAAATAGACAAAAATGTACTTTTTAAAGCAAACTGCTTAAAATCGCCTTATTGTTTCAATCTCCTACTGACTTGACCCCTCCCTTCTCTGTAGGGGTCTCCAATGGGGCTAACTTGCTGATGGTCAGCTTGCTCAGGATGCAATAGATTGAATACTCCCTTTCTTGGGGGATTGTGGGGACTTGTTGGGCTACTCTCAGGTCTCCCCTTGAACAGAGATGAGTAGTTGTTAAAACTTGCTTTTGACATCATATTTACCTGTATGAGGAACCATCATAGAGTGGTACTCAAAACCTGGGCCTTGTTCTGGCTCAGCCACTCTACGGTCTTATGATCTGATTTACTATCTTTGTAACCTTAAGCAAATTACTTAATTTCCCTCATCTCTAAAATGAGAAAAATGACACCTGTTTTGCCTGTTTCCTGGCATTGCTATGAAGTTCAAATGAGATCATATGCTTGAAATTGTAAAGATCCATACAAATGGGAGACGTTGTCATTATATTCTCTTTCACATCTCTTTACGGAGATTTTAGGAACTTTCTTCCCAAAGGTATTTGCATTATAAAGGAAATGCATTCTTGAACCCAAATGAATCTCTCAATTGTTTGATATTAGGCGAAAGGAGTAAGTGAAGAGTTTCAGATAGTGGGGAGGAGACATTTGAGGACAACCAATTCCTGCAAACAGAATAGGAACGTGAGCACTTTCTCAGAGTATGAGCAACCCTGTCTACAATGACATGATGTAAGGGAAAATACGTCCAGAACTGGAGAATCTGCCCTGCCATTTCTGTGTCCCATTCCACTTTACCATGGAGGCAATGTGGTACTTCTCTTATTCATGGAGCATTCATTTATATGGCATTATTAGAAGCAGCAAAACAGGCTTCTGGCTCCTCATTTAATTTCCACCTGCCCTCACCTTCTATTCAATATGTTTTTGTTTTTGTTTTTTCCTAATATTTCCCTCCAGACTATTACGTATACAGTTAAGAGAAGAAAAAATGGGGGTTTTATTTCAATAATTCATCTCAGAAAAGAATTAAAATGGCCAGATACTTGAAGCCCAAAGAGTATGGAGTCTGAATGATAGATATTTGCCTAATTTCTCTATTTTCTGTGTTTGTCAATATATCTTGTGTGACCCAATATAGGTTCACAGGAGCACAAGCTTAGAAGTAGAAAGGACCTCAGAAGCCATCTAATTCAAATACCACCTTTTATGGGTGAGGAAAGTGAGGCGAAGGCACTTAAGTGACTCGCCCAAGGTCAAGCAAATGACAACATTGACAAAGTGAAAAAAATCTTTGATTACAATATTTTGTCTACATATCATATTAGTGGTCAATAAGTCCAACTTGCACAAGGGAAAATAAAGAAGTACAATATTGACAAATAAAGGGCTATGAGACTATGAAAATAAAGTAATAGGTAGTGTTTGTAGAGCATTTTGCAAAAATTGTTGCATTTTTATCCTTTGTAAGGTAGATGTTATTTTCCTGATTTTACAGATGAGGAAGCAGAGGCAGAGAGCAGTTAAGGTCACAAAACTCCTGGATTTTTGAGGCCAGTTTGGAACTCAGGTCTTCCTGACTGCATGCCCAGTGCTCCATCCCCTGTGATAACTAGTAGGAAACCCCAAATCTAGGAACATAAAGACTATGCATTCTCTTTTATAATTTATCCTTATATGCATATGTTGTTGTTGTATTTATCATAATAGGTGTTACAATTCCCTATTTTAAAAGTTACACATTATCAGGAAACAGCCCATCTAACATGTCAGCAATACACTAGACCACAAATTAAGTTTTGAACAATATCCTCTGTTCTTCAAAATCTGCAGTCATAGAAAATCCCCTGTGAGAAAGAACTGGTAACTTTAGCATTGAATCAAAGAACCCCAGGGTTTCTATGGACCAGAAAGTGAACTAGCTGGAATAATGCCAAACAAGGCAAGAGGATTTAACAAGCATTTGTGAAGTACCCACTGTGTGCTGATCACTATTCTATGTACTGAGGATTCATAAACAAAAATAAAACATCTAAACTTAAGATTCTTAGATTCTATGGGAGTGAAGAGAAGGAGGGGAAGTAGGGGTATTCTGGAACCAGTTCAAATCAATTTAAGATTAGATTTTAACATTTTCAGTGGGAATATTCACAATTTAGGAATCTGTAATTGCTACAAGCTCGGGTATGATATATTGTTTTGCAGCTTGTCTGGATTTAAAAAGTGATGGTAAAATATTAATAATACAGATCAAGCTTAAAAATGTGTTATGGATGCATTTTCTTTTTTTGAGAGCAAATTGTTAAACATACACTAGTACACAACTGATGAAGGTCAGAAACTTCCATTCAGACAAGGATTTACTTAACCTGGGGTCCATGAATAGATTTTAGATATATAAACCACCAGATATAGATGACTACACCTTTATATATCTGTATGTATGTATATGTGTACGTATGTATGTGTGTATACACATACATATAGACAGATACTATATACACATATATAATATACATGTGTACATGTGTATGTATGTATTTAATTTTAATAACTACATTTCAAAATAATTTATTTTCTTTGTTGCATTTATAAACATTATTCTGAGAAGGACCCATAGGCTTCACCAGATGGCTAAAGGAATTTATGACAATTAAGAACCTCTGCTTCTCTAGAGCATCCTTTGACAAGTAATCATACCCCCTGTTCTTCAAAATCACCAGTTACGGGAAACTCACTAACTAAGCACACTAATTACTTTATTTTATTATTATTAACATTTGTTTTATTAAATCTCTCATTTATTTATATTTATATATTTAGTATTTACTTCTCTATACACATATTGCTTCCTCTTAGTAGAATGAAAGCTCTTTGAGGGAAAGAACAATTTCATTATTGTTTTTGTATGCCCCAAACCTAGCACCATGATTGCTACATAGTAATTATGTAATAATTGCATATTGCATTGAATTTACTGTCTTTAATAAGTTTAGTTGATAGCAACAACAACAATAACAACCAACATTTATGTAGAACGATGTGTGCATTATCTCATCTTGTTGCATTAGCTTTTTTGGCTGCCATATTGAAAACTTGGGGTATATTTTCCTTGCAGTCTACTAAAACCCTGAAATCATTTTCTAACACATCCCCAATCATTAATTCAACAAGAATTTACTGAGTACCTACTGAGAGCAAGTTGCTAGGAATACAAAGAAAAGGTCCAAGTCTCTTTCCTCTAGCACTAAGGTGCCAAATTCCAAATACACAAAACTCCACTGGAACTAAATTAAAATATAATTGGGAAATGTTTAATAAAATCATACACACGTGTGTGTATGTATGTAAGTGTATGTATGTATGTGTATATATGCATATATGTATGTGTCATATATACACATATCCAATCCCCAAATCTCCACACCTTTTCAAATCAGTTCAGTATCCCTGGACTGAAATTAACTTTTAGGATTTCAGGCAATAGGATAATACATATTTTAATCTTATTTTCTAACTTTTAGGGTACTCAGGATGATGCTTGGTGATCACACCCTTAAATATCACATACCACAAGTTCCACATCCCTAGACATTTTCTTTTTATTTGCCAGAATGAATGACAAAATTCTTCAAAGAATATTCCTGGAGTGGAGTTGGGAAATTTAATAGACTAATACAGTAACAGAATCATTTTTGAAGAACAACTAATTCCTTTTTTTGTGAATTCTACTCTCACCAAATGAGATGCATGCCAGACAACACAATGATGCAATCTAAATATTCACATTTTTTTAATGTCCAGCTAGAGTTTTGTTGCTTTTATAGAGGTATGTCACAATGGAATGAAATGGAGTTGAACAAGAAGCTTGAAGTATAGAAAATAACTACTAAGTAAAATTGAATCATTTTATAATAATGAAAGCCACATCTCAAACTGACCTTTCTGTAACACTGATCTGATCATATCACCCCATCTCCATTCAATAACTCCAGTGGATCCCTATTGTGTCTAAATCAAATATAAAATCCTCTATCAGGTTTTCAAAGCCCTTCATAACCTATCCTCTTCTTATCTTAAAAGTATTACTCCTTACTTCTCTATATGTAGTCATGATCCCGTGAGCCAGGCCTTCTTGCTGATCCTAATACAAAACACTGTTTCTCATTGTCAAGCATTTTTGCTGACTGTCACCCATTCCTAGAATGCTCTCTCCTCATATCTCACTCCTAGTGTCCCTGACTTCTTTCAAGTCTTATCTTCTATAAAGAACCCTTTCCTAGTCCTCCTTAATCTTATTGCCTTTCATCTCAGACTAATCCCAATTTATCTTTCATATGTCTTGTATGCACATAGTTGTTTGCTCGCTATCTACCCAATTTGACTTCAGGTTCTGTGTGGTTTGTCCTTCATACTCAAAGGAGACCTCGACATCAGGGAGATGATGACATGACTTGCAACTGAATTGGATTTGAGGGAAGGAGGGCTATGCAGTCACTAGCCTCACTTTCTCCTCCAGAGACATCAGGTTCAGTGGCCAGCTATTGATCAGGATGTCTGAAGATGGCCCAGGATGTAGTGGGAGACCTTGGCCTCTCTAAGCTAAGGTCTTTTCAAGTTCTCACTTTGGATTAGGCAATGCCCATTCAGTGAATAGGCCTCCTTAAGGAGTGAGTCAAGGGATGGCCCCTTTAATAATAAAAAAAAAAAATCAAACTGCTGGTGGGGAAGACCCTCAGGGTTGCTGGCCAAAAGAGAAACAGTTGCTATTTACATTCACTCTGAGCCAGGAGGGCCCAAAAATAATCATTAAGTGGTGCTTGGGCAAGGACTTGTCCAATCCATGAGATCTAGAGTGAACTGGGTTTAAGGGATGGTCTTTGAGAAAAAAAATCTAGCCAGTAAACTCCAAGTTAATTCGATAGGTTTTCATTATCAAAATTTGCCTTCCTTTGGGCAGAACACCCTCAGTTAAAGGGAAGAGAGAAGAGGAAAGGAGAAAAGGGGAAGAGAGAGGACAAGCTGAGTTGCCCAAGTGGAACTGGCCAACTGGGTCCCCATTCCAGCAGCTAGGACTACTCATAGGTGGTGGTTTGTCCTTCTCGAAGAGGACCATGACATCAGGGAGATGATGACATGACTTGCAATTCAATTGGATTTGAGTATTATCTCCTTGAAAGTAGGGATTGCCTTTTGCCTTTCTTTGTACCCCCATGCTTAGCATAGCACCTGGCACATAGAAGGATCTTAATAAATATTTATTGACTAACTAATCGATAGCCATTACATTTTCTACTAATTAACTCATTAATATAGGTAAAATTTATAACAATATAAATTATTTTGCTTAATAATTTGTCTATAATGGAACTGTCAATAAGAAATGAGTTGCTCTTTGTAAACCAATTGCCTTATTACAAATCAATAAATTAAGCTAATGAATATGAACAAATAGTTCTCAATAGAATAATTTCATACTATAAACCATCATATGGAACATAGTTTCAAATCACTAATAAATTGAGAAAAATCAAAACAACTCTAAGGTTTCACTGCATATCCAAAGATGACAAAAAAGGGGGGGGAGATAACCAATGTTGAGGGGTTATGAAAAGACAAACATGCTAATGCATTGTTGGTGTAGCTATGAATTGGTATGACCATTCTGGAAAGTAATTTGGAATTATGTGAGTAAAGTGACTAGAATATCCCTGTTCTTTTAACTTAGAGATTATATTTCTAGACTTACAACCTAAAGAGGTGATTTTTAAAAAAAGGGCTGCATATACACTAAAATACATATAGCAGCACTTTTTTTTTTCTTTTTGTATGTGTGAGAGCAAAGAACTGAGGGAAAAAAGTAGATGCCTGTAACTTAGAGAATGACTAAACAAATCATGGTATATGATATGGAATATCACTGTGCTACAAGAACAATGAATATGATGAATGCAGAGAAACTTGGAAAGATTTATATGAACTGGTTCAAAGGAAAGTAAGCAGATTCAGAAAAACAATATAGACAATGACTACAATGATGGAAGTGGGGGGGGGGATCCCCACATAATAGAAACTAAATGTTTTGAAATTATAATGAACAAGTTTATCCCCAAAGAAAACTATGAGAAGACATATTACCCACACACACCTTTGCAGAAGCTGGGGTCCATAGGTGTGGAACATTATATATAGTGTAAGATTTTTGTTTTGTTTTGTTTTTTCCTGATGTAGTGACTGATTTTGCTGTTTTATCTCCCATTTTCTTTTCTTTTTTTTTTGTATTCTTATTATAAAGTGTGGCTCTTTAGGAATGAGTGGGGGAAGGCCAAGGGACACAAGGAGAAATCCGAGGAGTGAAAAGAAAAGAAAAAAATATATATATATGTATGTATGTATATATGTATATGTATATATATGTATGTATATATATGTATATGTATATGTACACACATATGCTTATATGTAGGTATATATGTATATATTATGTATGTATGTATGTATGTATATGTATATGCATACATATGTTATATATATCAAAGAAAGAAATTAGAATTCTAGTTTATATATCCATATTGAATGAGTTTAATTATTGTGAATTAAGCCCCAAGTTACTGATGGCTTGGATGAACCTCTAAATCCATGAATCAAACTCTTAATTGGGGTCATCCCATCAGGGTACATTCTCTCTGTAAGGACCAAACTTAAATTACCTATCTCTTAACATCTTATGTATTTCTTCACTATAAAACTTAATGCAATTTTGACATATTAAGCAAGTGTTGGTTCATTCATTTACTTTGGTGGTGATTGGGCCATTATGTCATCACATCATATTAGATTCCTTTGCCATGTGTGTGTGTCTTTTGGAGCTACAATGAAGGGTAGTACAATGTTTCTAAAGCATTCATTCAACAAGTGTTTATTAAACTCCTATTATTTTCAATGTGCGATGTGGCATATGCACAAATCCCTGTCCTCAAAAGAGATATAGTTATGCATAGAAACCTTTTTCTCCAGAAGCAACAGGATTTTAAAAAAATAAACATTTGGAATAAAAAACAGTGTTAGCTTATTTGGTGTCTGTTCTCAATTTTTGCCCTTCACTGAGTAAAGGAAATTTTGCTCACTGCTTGAATTTGATTTCTTGGGCATACTTTTATGACATAGATGATTTTCAATACTGTTTTACTGATAGAACATTCTGCAATATCTTCTGGGATTTCCTTACAATCACTCATTCACATTACTCATGAGATCTTTTCTGTTGTGGCCCAAGTTTTGTAATGAGAGGAGAGAGGAGTGTTAAATAAGGAAGAGGAGAGAGGAAGCTGGGGACAGGCTTTGAACACTTGTTAGAAGAATAATATTCCCGGATATGTTACAGGCTTTGGGCTCCAGCAGAGAACATCTCAGAAGGGAGAGGCTCTTCTCTAGAGTGACCCATCAATCCTACTGAGATATGGAAGTGACATTTGCCAAACCTCAGAACTACAGTGGATGTCAAAGGAGGAGGTAAGAGCTGGGAGGAGTAGATTACCTGCAACACATATGACTCTGTGACTGGGGAGACAGCTGGAATTAAATTTATTCTCTTCTGTAGTTATTTAGATAATGTTGAGGATAAGTTTCCATTTTGGTTTTATCTCTCTTAGGTTTTAGGTTTCGTGTATGCTTATCCTATTTCATTTATAAAGTGCCCCGTATATAATTGTCACTGCTCTCTTAGCATTGTTTCAGAAGGATAAAAATGCATTCTCCATTTTTCTCTCAGTGGAGTTGTATTTCCAGATAGAATGTATGCATGAGAAGAAATATGACAAGAGGGGGCTGCTCTTAGATCAAGCTGCTTTTATTTAAACTACTTGGCCAAAGAGATCAGAAAATGTCTGAAGTGGGGGGTTGTATAATCTGTGTCATCTAAGAATCACAGTGAAAGAACAGAAAATGACTTCAATGCCCTCCACAGAGATAAGTGTGAAGTGAGTACATCAACTTTTGTGGTATTACCTGGACCATATTTCCCAGGCAAGTGAAGGAGTTATGTGAATATTCAGGTAAACATGCAAGCCATGAAGGTTATGAATTAATTCCAGTCATTGGTCCCTCCTTCGGGTTTTCCCTCTATCTAATAAGACTTATAATCTTACATCTTGGAAGGAACATTTGGTTATGCTCTAATTTAACTGCCTCATTTTACAGATGAAGAAACAGAGGCAGAAAAACAACAGAAAAAAAAAGCAACTTCATAAAAAAGCTCCAGGTTCAGAATCACAGATCTGTTTTTGAATACCATCTATGCTACTTATTGCCTATCTGATCTTGGGAAAGTCATTCCCTCTGAATTTCAGTTTCTTCATCTCTAAAATGAGTATGCTAATATTACTAAACTCTCAAGGTGTTTGTGAGGAAAATATTTTGTAATCTTAAAGCATAATATAACTGTGAGTGCTTAGGCAGTGGAGAGAGAGCTACAGGTGGAGTTTAAACATTTATCGTAGAACATAGGTCTTATGACTTCAGTCCACTGTTCAATGGGAAGTAATGTAGAGTACTGGATAGGTGTTAGAAAGAAGAAGGTTCAAAACCCCCTTTGGACATTTAATTACTTGTAAACGTGGGCAAGTTACTTAACCTCTCACATATTCTTTTTCATCATGTCTAAATAGAGAATGATAATAGCACCTCCCTCATGACCACCTAGTGAGGATCAAATGAGATACCACATGTAAAGAGCTTTGCAAACATCAAACCACTTTATGAATGTAACTGAACTTCAACACTGATGGATTAGGGGAGAAACAGACTGGTACCTCATATTAGGCATAGAGGGAATTGTGACTCCTGATTGGTAAAGACAACAATGAGTTGTTTAGCATACTTTTATAAGACTTGCTAATTTGGTTCCAGAGCTTCTTCAGAAAGGACATGTGGACAGAGGACAGTCTAGGGAGATAGAAATGAAAGATTTGAAAATACCGGGATTGAAAATAATCTAGTCATAGTTTTTGTCAATACTTGAGACAAGTCATAGTTGAAAGACAGACAAAGAAATACCTCATTAATCAGGTCCCCTCATTAAAATACCTCTGACTACATTACTCAAGTCCTTAGCCTTGTTGCTGAATCCCAACTTTATTATGATACTGTTCTCCTTAACTTATTCCACTGCAATCCAAACCATTCTCTACTTTGATTATACTACTGTTCTATTAAAAACAAAATAACTTCTCCCCCATAAAAAATCCTGTTATAGCTTACAAGTGCTTTTAGGACAAAATTCAAATACAAGCTGCTACTGAAATTTGCCTTTCCAACCTTACCATCCATTATTCCCAAACATAAATTTACAATTCAGATAGACTGGCCAATTTGCTTTCTCCCTCCCCCTGACCCTAATTGCCTGACATCTTCACGTATCAGCACATTTACTTGTGCTACCCTCCTATCTGAAATTCCCTCCCATTATCTCCACCTATTGAAATTTTTCTCGTATTTCAAGACCTGAATCAGTAACACAATTCTCCTATGAAATCTTCTCATATCACAGTATTAGAAATGTTTTCTTTCTGATCTGATCTCTTAAGACTAAACTCCTTTCTTAATGCCCCACCCACTCACCCCTCCTCCCTGCTGAGTGAACATGGATGCTCATGTTGTTTGTATAAACAAGGACTCATCCACTACAATGGAAGACACCTAGTCTCATCATTTTCTTTCCATTGTGACCTTTCCACAGCACACTTGAGACTCACAGTTGTTGCAATCCTACCTATTAATGTACTGTAAAGATCCCTGGTCATTACAAACCACTCCACTAATGCAGCCATTCTTAAAACATTTTGGGATTCCCCATCTTCTCTGCAGCTAAATTGTCATATTCATGTTGTTTCCCACAATTAGCATGTGATCTCCTTGAGATTAAAGACTGTTTTTTTTTCTTTCTATTATTATCTTTGATGTAGAGCATAGCACCTGACACATAGTAAACATTTTTTTTTTCATTTATCATGTTCATGGGAGGAATTTCTCAAACTGATAAGAGGTTTCTCTGGTCAACTCCCTGCCCCAGTATAATTTAAATTGCAAACGTTAGTTGTATCTATGAGGCTGCATTTTCAGAAAAGTGGTCATGTTTACACATAGCAAAAAAAAAAGTTTTCTGGTAAGCATTCTGGTAAGTCTTCCTTCTGACAAAATATGTACTAAAATAGTGTTGCTTTACTATTTCAAGTCTCTCATGACTTTTGGCTAAACCCCACTCATTAATATCACCCTATTATATTTTATTTAACTTATCATTTCTCAAATCTACGTCTTTTTTGCACCTAGACTCAGAAGCAAAATCCTGTCCTCAGCGGTTTACCAACTGTTTCTCAGAAAATCTTAACAAACCAAAAAACCTGTAGTTATCCAGGAAGAAAGAAGGAAGGAAGGAAGAAAATGGCATCTCATGGTTTATAGTTTATAAAACAGAAGTAACTCACTGAAACCCTCTTGGTCTAGTACTATAATTGTATTATTGTTTTTCTCATTTTACTAATGAGGAAACTGGGTTTCAGAGAAGTTAAGTACCTTGCCCACAGTTACACAGGTTTTTAAGTGACAGTTTGGACTCAAATGCAGATTGACTCTACATCTTGGGAAAATAAGAAAATCTACATACATATAGATAATCTGAAAAAATGCCTTAGAATCATAATAATTCCTTGTATTTATGTGCATTTTGGGGTCTATTAAGCATACTTTTCTGCACTACAACAAAAGTGGAGATTTGCATCAAATGGGACCTTAATGAGGACCTGATTATTAATTTATTTCCCAAAAGCAGGAAACAGTGGTCCCCAGATGACTTGGACTATAATTAAAGCAATGATGAAGTGTATTGATTGGTTCCAAATTTCCTTGCAGGAGTGATTAATTACGCCCAGACTTTGAAAAATTCCAAAGGAGATTGCAAAAGATGTGTCTTGGTCTGAAGCCACATGAGGTGTATTTTATTCATTCATGTTTTTAAAATTTATTTACTTTTCTCCACATCTTCCCTCTACCCCCAATATTAAAATAGTATCCCTGGATATAGAGAGTCTGAGAGACTATGTCTGGTGCTTAAGAAGATTTAAAGAATGACCCTCATCGTGTCACAGCACATCACTAGACATTTTACGATATGATGGAGACACCCAGTCAATAATTTAGGATAAAACGATCAATATGTGGACACTACATAATCCTGGACTCAGGGTCCCTGATGGAAGTCTTGGCAGTTTCTCTAATGGTGTGGGGTGATTGGGTGTGCTTTTTTTTCTTGTTGCTTCAATGACATAATTTAATGTAACAGGACTTTTTTTCACTCTTCTGCTGCTACCCCATCTTCCAGGCAGAATAGGAAAACAGCAGATGTCATGGAAGTAAGGGTCATTTGTGTCAGAGAGGGAGACAAGGTACTGAGACAGTTTCTCCCCCTCTCTGCCACTCCCACCCACTAGAATCCTAAGCTCTGTCAGCTTCTCTTCTGGGTGAAATGAAAAAAAAATATTAGCAAAATATAGCTCTTGTCTTCATCCATCAAACATTTACACTTCAATAATTCAGTGGATCTTGGGTTTCATTGTTATTGTTTTTAATTCATTTCACTATGTTAACCACAACCCATCCATACCTTCTCATCACATGTTATTTATGTCAATAGCCTACCACAAATTCTATATCTACAACCACTCAACATTCCAGAAACCTCATTCTTTTACCATTTGTAGGTACCATTTTAATACTGAGCTCTTCTTCTACTATTGTGTACTCTTGTGAACTGATCAGTTTGCCTTTTCTTCCAATTCTACATACCTCTGATTACACTGATTCGATACTTCCAATATAGGAGTCATTTTTGACCATATGTACTATTCTATTTACATCCAACTTTGAATTGCCCTTTGGATCAATTGCAATTTTGATTCTTCTCAGATCAGACCCTCCACTAAATCCTATGATGATGCTTCATGGAGGTGTAGAAATGATATTAAATCTGCAAAGGCTATCCTGACAGAGTACAAAATCTTTAAGATCCCCTAAATCTATAAAAGCTTCAGATAGAAGCCTAGTAATGAATCCATGTAAAAATTAATCTATAGTTAAGTTGAAAGGCTTTAGTGACAATCTGATCCACTGATCCTTTCAGACTCTCCCTCCACTCAGCAACCTCTCCTCTTTTGATGTTCACTCTATCCAAATGTGTCACTTAAATATGTGTGTGTGTGTGTGTGTGTGTGTGTGTGTGTGTGTATTACAATCACCTAGTCTTTCAATCTATTCAGTTTCTTGATCTACTCCATTCTATGTTAACTACATACAGGGATAGTTACAACTTTGAACTAGCCATAAATGACAAAGGTTCTACTTCCACGAAAAGAACACTGAAATGCCTGTATCTTAATATCATCATGTACAAGCTCCTATTATCACACCTTCCCATATGCCTTAGTCTTCTTAAACCTAATCTTCATCCTCAAAATGACCTCCAATCCCTCTCCTTCTCAGTATTTTCTGAGGACATCATACCTCTCTGTCTACAATCTCTTTTCTTTACCACAACAACTGACTCCTTATTAAACCAATTTGCTTCTATAGGATCCTCCACTCTTAAATCCCTGACATCCTTGTCCTATCACTAGTCATTACTTCCTAAATTCAAAGCACGGATTTCTGGATTGCTACTATCTGCCTCCTTCACTCCTATGCATATGCTATAGAATGGAGTTAGAAGAAGTGATATAACTCTGCTGACTGGTTCCATAATAAATATTTTATTGATACAAATATACAATTGCCTCAGAACAACAAGGCAATCCTTTTATTCCTTTATAATTGATTCTCAATCCCACTCATCACAACTGATACTTGAACAATTCTCTTCTTTCCTCAACCATCTATTAGCACTGTCTGCCATGACTTTTTAAACTGAAAATGTTACTAATATTACTAAGAAAACTGAGGCCATTTGGCATGTGCTTCTTTTTATTCCTTTCTCTTCATCTCATATCTCCATTTATAATCCAGCCTGTGATGAATATGTAGTACTTTTCGCCAATGCCAATCCCTTTATATGTCCTACTGATTCTTCACTTCCCATCTTCTTCAATATATTGTTTCCACTATCATCCTTTTTATTTCTAGGTCTTCAATTTGGTTCATTCTCTGTCCTGCTGCCTAAAAAAATAAGCCCATCTTACACACACACACACACACACACACACACACACACACACACACACAAAAAAAAAACAGTGACAACAACAATGAAAATTAGGTCTTACCATCCCCATCATTCCCATTACTATATTTCTCCTCCCTTTCTTAGCCAAATTTCTTGAAAAAACTGTCTACTGTCATTGAGCTTATACCATTTCTTCTCACTGTCTTCTAATCTCTCAAAAATCTAGCTTCTAACCTCAGTACTCAACTGAAACAGCTCTTGAAATATTTGTCTTGTTTTAAGAATCACCTCAAGTGTCACTTGTATAAGTCTTTTTATTTTTTATTTTGGTTTCCCAAACTATGAGTGCCTTACTATTCAAGGTTACTTTGTACAGTATCTGTTTTCTATATGCTTTGTATGTTTCTGTGTATGTATGAGTTGCCTTTCCTATTAGAATATAAGCTTCTTGAGGAGTATTGTTGTACATTTTTCTTTGTGTTCCTAGAATCTGTCATCATCTTTAGACAGGCTTATTTCACATTATCCCCTTCATTCACTCTATATTCCAAACTACTTTCTATTCCCTGGATTTAACAATCTAGCCCCCACCTCATTGCCTTTGCACATACTTTCCTCCATCCCCCCCCTTCTTACTTTGGTGCTTAGCTACATTTCTATATCCCATGTGAGGTCTGTCCTGATGCTTCTAATTATTAATACTGCCTTTCCTTTCTCTAATAATCTAGTATACTTATGTGTTTATATATTCTATCCCTCTAGGAGAACATATACTCACTGATAGGACAGTTGACTGTTTTTGTTGGTTTGTTTAAGTTTGTCTCCACAAGCTCAAACACAACACATAGTAGGCACATAATAAATGCTCATGGGATGGGATTGGATTTATGCCAAAAGGTGTTCTTTCCAGTTTCTTTCTTTTGCAAAACACTACAACTGACAAGGTCCAACACATCTCTGTAGTTTGGAGACCAATAGGACAGTTAGTTGAAGCAAAGCTTTCCTGTGGGGCAGGATTTCCTTCAGCTGCATGTCTTTCTTTCTTGCTCTAAATTTTCTTTTCCCTCCCAGGTCATCCTTCTGCCTTTTGGAAATAACATGAGAAAAGTGAGCCCAGAGAGCTTCCCCCAATTTGAAGTTACCAGGGAGTGAAAGAGTCTAATTATCAGGGTCCTCAGTCCAGGGGTCCTACTTTTCTGAGGTTCTGAGGCCTCCAGTAATTATCCATACTGAGATTGGCACAGGACCCTAGGTATCTGTTCACAGAATTTCAGTCACCATGAACTGAACAGGAGCTTTACTCTGAGAGGACATAGAGGGTTTTCACTAAACTTGTCTCAGCAGGAAGTCACTGGATAACTAGGTTGTAGGCAGCAACAGGGAACTCTTAAAGGACTGGAGTTAGCTAGGGACTATCTGTTCTTTAGAAAGGGATCATTCTTATGCTCTTGGGGAAGGGGGTATAGGTGATCAGAAGAAACTGGAATTTTTTTAAAGAAACCAAAATCCTATAGTTTAGTACTGTTTGCTTCACTAGCATATGGCCCAGGTTTTAATCCTGGCTCTGTCACTAATGGTGAGACTTGGGGAAATTATATAATTTATCTAACCTTCAATTTCCTTATCAGTAAAATGAGAGAATTGACTAAATAGTCTCTAAGGCAAATGTTCTAAAACTTTATTTTGTATATATTTCATGGACCTCTGGTGAAACCTATGGACATCTCATCAAAATGTTTTTAAATGAATAAAATAAAATACATGGTATTACAAAGGGCACCAATTACACTGAAATACAGTTATCAAATTTTTTTAATGAGTTTATGAACTTCAGGTTAAAAGCCCTTATAAAATCCCTCACAGCTCTTCTATGATTCTAATAACATTTTCATCAAAGTTCCTAGAGAAGGCTTAAAAATGGAAGGTGAGTTAACCTCACTAGATGGCACAATATCGTCAGCAAGAATTTAGGATTAGGATTCTACCAAGCTTAGAACCACTTGAACCGAATGGTTCTTTTTTTAAAAATAAATTACACTTCCCTTATCTTTTCATCAAATGAAATCAAATGAGACAATATTTTTAAAGTGCTTAGCACAGTGCCTGGCACATAATAGACACTTTATAAACTCTTATTCTCTTCCCTTAAATATTATTTCTTCTAAAAATATCAATAATAACATAGTAATCAGAAACCTTATTCTACAAATGAAAGATAATTCTGCATTTCCAACTGGAAGAATATGTCCAGTTCTGGCTTCCATTCCTCAGGAAATATATAATCCTTATTAAGAAGATACAAAAAGGCCAAGAAAAAAAATATTTTTAAAGAAGGAATGATTTTCCATAGGAAGAATCAACAACATGGTAAGTTAGGCTGAGGGAAGGTAGGATCTAAGTTTCCACCATCACATTGACTTCCTTCAAGTCTCAGCTGAAGACCCCCTATAAACAAGAAGTTTTTACTACTTTTTAATTTTAATATCTTCCTTCTGAGATAACCCCCCCTAATTTATCCTGATTCTATCTTTTTTGTACACACAGTTGTTTTTTTTTTTATGTTGTTACTCCTATTAGAAGGGAAAACCCTGAGAGTTGGGACTATTTTTCAATCTGAAAAATAAAGATAATAATTCATGTAGCATTTACCTCATATATTTATTGTAAGGATCAAAGGAGATAATGTATGCAAGAATGTATATAAAGTGCTTTCTTAATCTCTTAATCACTCTGGGCTCTAGTTTTCTCATCAGGAAAAATAAAAGAATTTCAGCAGGTGGCCTCTGAGGTCCTTTCTAACTCTTGAGTGATAATCTCATGACTAGATTACCTCTAAGATCATTCTTAGCTCTAGATTGACCATCCTGTGACACAATCCCTTTGTGTCTCTATCAAAGATGGAATCATGGAATCATGCCCGGTATACCAATCACCATGCAACCCTTTTACTCATACTCTCCCTTATATTCCTTCCATTCTACTTGATGGAAATGAGGAATATATGGGGCAAGAAAACATATTTAATAGTTTCTTCATAGGGTCACCAAAATTTTGATATGACCAGAACTTGAGAGATCAATTAAGACAAACCTCCTATTATAGAGACAAATAAATTGAGTTCCAGTTTGGTGAAGTAATGATTAGTTTTTAAAGAAATCCTAATACTAGTAAAGGGCCTTGAACCCCAATCCATTCTGCCACACTCTTCCTTCTTTACCTGCCTATCTGTTTCACCATCAGCCTCCATCACAAAATCACCTGTGAACCCCTGGAGGGCAAGACCTACAGCTTACCAGCACAAAATTCTTATCACCTTTGCATTACCATACAGTACCTCAAATGTACCTGTGCATGGATATCCAGTTTTATTATTGTTGTATTGTTTTTCAGTCATAGCTGACTCTTTGTGATCCCATTTGGGGTTTTCTTGGCCAAGATACTGCAGCAGTTTAACATTTTCTTTCTCAGCTCATTTTACAGATGAGGAAAGTGAGGCAACTGGGATTGAGTGACTTGCCCAGGATCACACAGCTAGTACTTGTCTGAGGATGGACTGGAACTCACAAAGATGAGTCTTTCTGACTCCAGCCCAGGATGCACTGTGCAACCTATCTGCCCATGGATACCTAGTAAAGAGGGCTGAATAGAATCTATTTGCAAGGTCAGAGTCAAACTCGCATTGATAAAATTTCTCAGGTTCATTTTTGGTTCCTTTCAGTAGCTTTAGAAAAATCTTGTCATTTTCAGTTCCCATTAAGTGGTCCACCCTAATAACAAAGTGGCAGTGGTTTCCTACAGGGCATGCATACATATCAAGAACAACAAAACCATTATTATTTTCTCAAACAATTCATTCTTGGCTGAGAAGGGGGGAACTCTAAGTTTTCTATTTCCATCACATCTATTTTTCAAGAAAAGATTTTTTGGTTGTGGATCCCCAGAATCTTTTGTGAAAATATATCTTTGAAATTCTAGGAAAGTGATTTTCTGCAAATCTGTGACTAAAGAGACTGTTCTTTTGTGAAGAAAAGCAAAAGCAGTCCCCCCCCTTCACATTACTTCCTTAAGCCTACAATAAGATTTAAGTTGCTGCATAATGACAACGAGCATACAATAAATACTTAAGTGACTGGGAGAAGGTGAAGTAAATGGCTATACTCAGCACCTGAACAATAGACTGCCCGAATGGGCAATGTCCCAATCACTAGGCATGGACCATGTATGCCTATTCACAGCAGAAGCATTGCAATTGGCTGGATGTAAATATTTCATTCAACTCTCTCTTGAGGTAGTTTCTCCTTCAGTTAGAAAATGAAGCTATGTTTGTCTATTCACTCAGAAACAATAAATCAGTAAAACTCACCCAAAAAAAGCATTTAGGCACAAGTCAACACAGTCCTTGTATTATTCTAGAAATGAAGGTAAGTAGCCACTTTCAAATTCTAAAGTCATCCATAGATCACTATGCTTTACCATGTCAATTATAAGTTCTTTCTGATATCAAAGCCCTCCAAAATATAATTCTAACCTAATGTTCCAAATTAATTTCCAACCTTTCTCCAACACCTTCTGTTCCAGTTTGTTCAGTTACCTGACCAAACACATGGAAGGGGAAAGGTACTTCTTTGATTTGGAAGTCCTTTTCTTCCTTCATGTAGTAGCACTAAATTCATTTTTGGATAAGGAAGCTTATGTGTGAGTCACAACCTTGCTCAGCTGAATGTCTCCTTGGTGGACTAGGTCAAGTGGTCTGTCCTCAGGTCTGATGTGCAATATCTTCAGTGGACTTAACTAGTGCTACCTAGGCTCAGGGATTCAAGTTATCAGACCACAGGTGAATTTGATAGCTCCCCTGGTCTTACTGATCATCTGGATACTCCTCTTGATGTATCTTCTGATTTTAGTGGTCACTGTGTACTCCCCTCTCAAGACCTTAATCTAATATCAAGAAAGAAGAAACAACAGAACAGAGGTTCAGAGATACATAGTCCTAGGTCCTAGGTGAAGAGTCAAAAGGTCAGAACTGAAGAGGTCTAGGGGTTTTGGGGTGCTGGGACCCCAAGATCGCAGTACCGGGCCCTGCTGAATGAATTCAACTCAAATCTTCTTCAGCCAGAGAAAAAGTTTATTAGTGATAAATCACATTGGCCATGTGACACCCATAAAGACGAGCAGGCATGAGAGGTTTTCAGCCTTGTGGGCCTGAGATTCTCAGCTAGGTGACACCCGTAAAGACGAGTGGGCATGAGAGGTTCTCAGCCTTTTGAGCATGAGATTCTCAGCAGCTGAATGAGGGCCAAGGGGAATCTTAAATACTAAAGTAACTTTGGGTGGCCAGAGAAGGGGGTTGGGAAAAGGGTCTAGGTAAGAATTCTAATTGGGGAGGTCAGAGAGATTGAATAGACAGTGGGAATAGATAATGGAGGGAACAGGAAGGCATAAGTTTGAAAGGCATCTGCACAAAATCAAGGTGGGGCTAGGACTTTCAAAAGGAGATAAAGGAAGGCCTTTCTGGGGCCTATAGACAAGAGGGAGCCAGATCTGAATAAGATTAAAAGGTAAGGCTTTCAAAGGGAGATGAGGGTCTGGGGCCTGTGAGTCAGATTCCCTTTGGGGAAAAGGGGAAGATCTTGGCTTGGGCCCCACCCCCATCATTACCCTCCCTCTCTCTCTCTCTCTCTCTCTCTCTCTCTCTCTCTCTCTCTCTCTCTCTCTCCCCCCCCCCAGGCTTACAATAATTCTTCCTTCTACAATATCATCAAAGAAGAGAGTTTGAAATTAACTCTTCAATTCTTTTGTATGTATGCCCCTCAATTCAATCTCACCAATGAATTAAAAGTCTTTGTTTCTTATCTTGGAGTACCTGAATCAGAGAAGATACTGCACAGTCTCTGCAGTGTTTCAGTGATAGTGGGAGAGGAGGGAGGATGGTCTCCTATTGCATATGATGTATATACGATACATCCCTCTTTATCTTGTCCCCACATTACTACCTACATTTAGTCTAAACCCTTTGAAATTGTCACTCGCCAAACTCTTGTGCTCATCAGACTATGCCCATCTTTCCTCTTCTTCTCTAGTGATAGAGTAGTTACTTGCCCCAGGGTTCCAATCAGTTTGACTCCATTAACCTGTTCCTCCTGGTTGGTGAGGATCAGATTCAGGATGAAATTTTATCTTATTTTTTCTTCTGCCTGTTGAAGAATGAAATCATTGTTGAGCCAAGAAGATGTACTCAGCTTTTGGCAGGAAGAGATAGAGGTCCAGCTGATGTCCAGATAAATAAATATTACCATCATTCCTCTTCAAAGCCTCTGAGCCAGGCTTGTTCTCTATTATCTGAGCTCTTTCTATACAGATCTGTATTACACTCAGATGGAAATATCACTTATGTCTTGTTCTTTGTTAACATTTGACCAAATATTTCTCCATCTTATTTCATATTGGTTGCATAAATTGGGGATGTTTTAGGATGAAGAAGAGAAATTTTAGGTGGGATATAATTAGTGTTGTGAAATATTTGAAAGATTCTTAGTAAGCTCCTTGAGGGCTGGGATTGTCTTTTTTGTATCCCCAGTGCTTAGTATAGTGGCTGACACATAGGGACTTAATAAATGTTTGTTGATAGATTGATTCATGTCAGGATGTCCAAGAGGCAGACCGAGGAGTAACTAGTCAAAGTCGCAACAAGGAAGCTTTCAGTTAGCTGTAAGAAAAACCTTACACCCACATAGAACAGTCTTATGTGTTTCTTGTGAGAATCTTGAGTTTCTCATCTTTGGTGATTTTCAAGAAAAAAGAAAAAATCAATTCTCTTTCATTTGTAATGTTTAAAGGCTGTCCCTCCCTGTTCTTGCTCAGTTATGGGTTGAACTAGATAACTTTCTAGCATATTTTTTTCTTTTTTCTTAGTTATTTATAAAATGCTTTTTAAAGATAGAACTACCTAACTTTCTCTTTGTTCTGGACTTTTAATTTCATTTTTGTATGGAGCTGTCTTTTACCAAAGCAGATTGCCAAAAGTTGCCAACTTAAAATTCAAGAAGTTTTATTCTGTCACTAACAGTTTAAGTCCCTTCACTCAGGTCTTTTTGAATCTATGGCCAACATTTTAAATATCCTACTATTGCCATTTTGCATTAAAAAAAAAAAACTGAGACCAGAAAGGCAGAATGGCCTCCCCAGTGGAAAAGTCTTGAACTTAGAAACTCAGATTCCAAATCCAGAACTCTTTCTATTACACTCTGGGCAAAGGAGATCTCAACTAAAATCTAACTTTATGAATATTCTATGCTTCTTAGAAACACAATATGTGGCACCAAATCTTAAAATAGAAATAAAACTTATCATATAAGCAAAATTTATTATATAATCAATTTTGAGCTATTCTACAAAGTTTAGTTTTTACTGCGATACTACACTGAGGTTCTATAATTGGATGACTCCAGAGGACACATATTTTTACACCTATCATTTTTGATTAAATAAAATCAAATTACACATTATGATAGTAACCATCAGTCTTTAGAAAATCTATTTTTAACTAAAAGTATTTTAAGGCATAGATTAAATAAAACTATAATGCTAATGGACAAAGGAATATCATTGATGATTTTTAAGCAAGAGAATGATACAATGAAATTGGTACTTTAAAAAGATAACCTACAGTGTCTGTACACAACAAGGAAAAAGAGAAGGCAAAAAAATGAAGCTAAGCAAGAAGATAAAAAGGAAGGAAGGAAAAAAGGGAGGGAGGAAGAAAAGGAGAGAGGAAGGAAGGAAAAAGAGGAAGCAAGGAAGGGAATAATTTTATCTTGATGGTATTCGTGTGGCATTCATGTTAATAATGACATCTGCTATAGAATATGTATTCTGAAGTAGGGAATAATTTTCAAAATGTCACCTTTTTTTTTGTTCCAATGATCTTTTAAGTAAACTGAAAACAGTGGCTTTGGAGAATGTAGAACTCAAAGCATCCATTTGAAAATCAAGCTTTGCATCTATACAAGTAAAGTGAAGTAAAAAAAAAAAGTGAAGCAAGAATCTGAAAAACTTCTATCAGATGTTTTAGCACAGGTGTCTTAACATTGATTTAACAATAATAACAATCACTTGACTAGTCTCATGTTTTCTTAAGTGTTTGCTTCCTATAATATAATACGACCACTCCATAAGCCAGATAGGCAAGACACAGATTATTATCCAGGTTTACAGAGAATGAGAATGAAACATAAAACTTTAGAAATTTGGCCAGGGACTTTTGATGAATGATAGACTTCAAGCTTCCTAAACTCCAGTGTTCTTTCTTTGCATTAATAATAACATATTGATTCCCTAATATAATTGGTTTATGCTTGAATTTTCCCCCAATTTTGAAGCATTCTCCAATATACTTTCTATGTGTCAACTTGGCTAGTAATAACTAACATAGCAAAAATTATAAAATATTTACCAAAGGGGAAACAGTGGGAAGTGCCAAAGATAACAACTAACACCTAGAGGGGGGAAAAGGGCAAATTCTGTGTTTATAATACTTTATTATATTAAAACATAGAACAGCTAGCCAAATTAAGAGAGTAGTTTTTGTTGTATCTTTAAAAATATGATCTCCATCTTCACTGCCCCTTTAAATAAGATTAATTTATAACATTGCCTATTTAATTGCTTTATCTGTTTTGGACCATTAGATTCTTCTACTGAAGAATGTGGCTTTTATGATAAATTAAATTCCATGGTTTTATTTTGACTTCAAAGTTAATTTTTAATTCTGGCAAAAATTCTGTTCTACACAATTCAATTCTTTCAATAGTGCTGAGCAGATGAGTCCTGGGATATTTCAAGCTCTCTATGAAGCAATTGTATCACAGCCAAATTGAGAGAAGATATCTGTGAGTTGTTTTGGGATGGGGCAATAGTACTGGCTAGAATGGTCTCATCTAGGGATGAGTTTAGTTTATTGAGATATGTTACAGTAAGTATTTATTAAAGGGAAACTTTTGAGGAGATTCATCATTAGGAAAGAAATAAAGTCTGTCTCCATGTCCCACAATAGAATTTGAACAACCCACAACTACTCTGATTCTTCTTAATACTGCATATTAAGGTGTTCCCCATTGGATACTTTATTTTAGGGATGTTTAAATGAACTTTTGTAAAGAATCAAAAGCCTGACTCTAGGCTGAATCTGAAAGTCATGTTATTGTTCAGTTCCCCTTTATGCTCTATTCTGTGAATGGGATCCAGAGGAGCACATGATCTGATGGCAGACCTAAGCACTAACACACCTGTAAGAGCATAGACATAATATAGGAGCTCCTAACTACCTCTCTAAGGGTTAGCAGATTGGGACGTGAAACATAGAACATACACTAAGGAAAGTAGGAAAGATCAAGCCAAGATTATCTAAGTTCTCCAGAGCCTTACTTATGTCACTTATTCCTACAATCACATACACACGGCATATTCCTTATGGAAGATGGACCAACTTGACAGTTGTTCGTTAGCAATGTGTATAGAATAGTTCACTCAAATATTTTCTATTTTTGTTTATTTTAGTCTAGATCTATATTTTCACAGGCTCGATGTCAGGGAAGAAAAAAAAACTATCCTAAAGAAGAATGGACTATGTTGGGAAGTACTGGGCTCCCCTTCTTTAGACAGCTTAAGGCAAAATCTGGATTAAAGTTTTTTGGTTATATTTTAAAGAGAATAGTTTTCAGGTTCAGTTGGGATTCCAAGACCTCTGAAGTCCCTTTCAATTGTGAAATCATGTGATTCTATGAAGACTGTCTTTAGAATTATTCCCTTTTATTGATGCTAATCACAGCTCCTCCCTGTGGCCTCAGAAGTAGACTGCCTCATAAATTCTTTCAGCCATCACTCTCCAAATAGGAAATGACTTTGCAAAGGAGGCAGCTAAATGGCACATTGGATAGA
This sequence comes from Phascolarctos cinereus, assembly GCF_003287225.1. Taxonomy (NCBI): domain Eukaryota; kingdom Metazoa; phylum Chordata; class Mammalia; order Diprotodontia; family Phascolarctidae; genus Phascolarctos; species Phascolarctos cinereus. The sequence continues at coordinate 384,784,149 of NW_027555847.1, read as the reverse complement.
ACCCACTGCCTGGAATGATGAAAACTGAGTTCAAATATGACCTCAGAAATTTACTAACTGTATGACCCTGGGCAAGTCATTTAACTTCAGTTTCCTCAACTGTAAAATTGGGATAGTAATAGCATGTTCCTTAAAGGGTTGTTATAAGGAATAAATGAAATAACATTTGTGAAGTGCTTGTCATAGTACCTGGTGCACAGTATATATCATACAAATGCTTATTCTCTTCCCTTTCCATGTACTTTCTATATATTTTAATTTTTTAAAAAACATATTTTGCTTAATATCCCCCTTTTGCCCTGCCCCTGATCAATTATAAGCTTTTAGATGTCAGGAGTTATTGAAGGGCTATGTTACTGAGTTTTTGTCTTTGTATTTCCATAATCTAGGACAGTAACTCACACATTAAATCAATTAATGAACAGTGGCCAACTCATGGCAATTGAGTCTTCTAACATTAACGAGGCTGGCACTTCTAGAACCTTAGGTTATCTAAGTTCTGCCAGCATTCTTTCTAGTGATGAAGGTCATGACCAAATTTACATTCCACTAATGTGGACTCCAAGAATGAAGGCTATATGAAGGCTTTATAAAAACCATTGGAGTATGTAGGTAGTAGGTAGTAGGTAGATTTCCTCTTGTAGAAATACATATTCATATCTATGTGTATATGCAAACATTTTGCAAAGGCAGGTTAAAAAATCAAAGATGCAGTTGTAAGAAAGAGTGTCTTGTGAGGCTTATTGGGGTTTCTGATTACTCAGTTCTGCTTTCCTATGAGCATGCCTCTCAGATTGCTTATTTTTAATTGTCATCTCTATTGTTCATTCCACCTTCCAGCCCATCCAACCTGATCATTGCTGAAAGGCATCAGCTCCAAAGGGCTATAAAATAGAATCCAAGGAACAAAGTGAGTTACAGGTTCTTTTGCTTTACAATAATTGAGAGGGAGTTTGATAGATGCTGAAGGAACTTTTATGTCCAGTATGTTCATTTTATTTCATCTTTCAATACTGTTTTCCCTTTGGGCCTTTAAGCCATTGTGCAAAGAAAAAAAGAAGGAAAAAAACCCCCACTATCCCACACACTTTGCATTTCCATTTGCAATTTTCTTTTATCATTGCATTATTTTATCAAAAGTTATTTTTTTTCTTTAGATATATGTCTTCAAAGGCTTAGCTGAATTTCTAAATATGATGTGGCATAATTGTGGAGACAGCATGTTACAGGGGAAAGACTGCTGGATTTGGAGCCAGAGCAGTGGGGGTCAGATACCAGCTCTAACTCTAACATACAATGTGACCTTGGGCAAGTAACCTAGCCTGTTTGAGGTCAATTTCCTCCTCTATACAATAATGAGGTTGACTAGATGTCTTCAAAAGTCCCTTCCAATTATAAATCTATCATCCTATGTCATTATTTCTTTGAACTATTTCTCCTTAGAGAAAGCATCCTCAGATATGTATGCATGTATGTATGTATGTAAGTATATGTGTGTGTGTGTGTGTGTGTGTGTATTTACCTCATAGGGCTGTTGGGAGAATTGTATATACATACATACGTGTGTATGTGTGTATACATATGTGTGTATGGGTGTGTATGTATATGTGTGTGTATGTATGTATATACAATTCTCCCAACAGCCCTATGAGGTAAATGCCACAAATATTCTTAGCCCCCATTGTATGAATGAGGAAACAAGGCTAAAAATGAATAGTTGATAAGGCCAATGTTACATATCTAGTATCTGGGACAGGATTTCAATTCAGGTATTCCTGATACCGAATATATTACTCTATCTATATGGAGTCCCTGAAAACTTTTGATCAAGAATATACAAACATACATACATACACACATACATATACACACATACATGCATGTACATATACATGTACCTGTGTATACATGCACACAAAATTTGTAGCAATTTCCCCAGTACTTAATCCCATCTTAGCTTCATTTTAGATAAATTCCTTCTAGAAGGTGAGATATAATTTTGACTTCTTCCCACTCTATCCCAAATTATGTACTCCCATAAAAGTCTTAAAATGATCTTTGGTTTTTGGACCAAGTTTCATCCTAGCTGAAAATACTGGGTGAAGACATCATGGATTATGTAACTGAGCAATGACTGAGACAGCAGTTGTATTGATTGTACTGGAATGTTCTGTACAATGAGCCTCATGTTCTCATCATGAGTCTCAAGAAAGTCATTTCTTATGCTAATTTTCTCCCTCAACTGTGTACCCAATTTAATGTATCATTTGATATTCTGGTGCACTGCACATGCCCCAGATTTGGATAATGGATTGAATGGAGAAGGGGGATAGCACAGCCTTGCCCTCCTCACAAGAGTGGTAATGCTCATTCACCAGTGACATTGGCATTGTGTTGAAATAGCTAATGCAACATGCTCCCTTTCCTTTTTTCTTAAAAGATCCTCAGGCGAACCCACATGTCTATTCAGAGGTGGTCAGGGCAGGGTTGGGAGCAGGGAAGGTAGGGGTAGAAGTTCCACATATGGTTTTCTAAAGAAAATGCAGGTATAAGCAGGGCATTTCTGTAGCCACCATGAGAATTCTTGTGAATGATTAAGTCAAATTATGCCTGGTGTATATGTCCCTAACACAGTAGTGAGAGACAATATGGACTACTGATGGTAAATATAGACTTGTATTTAGAATTCTTGGGTGATGTGTTAATCTATGTTATTAAATAGCTTTGTAACCTAGATCTGAGTTTCATCATTAGAAAAATGGAAAATAATACTTGTTATCTGATTCACAGTGTTGCTATGAGAAAAGTACTTTGCAAATGAAGAAATGTTATAGAAAATTTGAACAATTTTTCTTTTAACACACTTTTTTTAAAGTACCTACTCTGTGCAAGTCATTGTGCTAGGTACTGGTGATACAAAGTTGAAAAACAACTCAGTCTTTGCCCTCAAGGGACTTATAGTCTAATAGAGATAATTTATTTCAATCCCATTCGTGTCATGAAATTTTATTAAGCACCACAATGTCCAAGTGGATGTAAACACACACATACATACACACACACAAACAAACAACTCTACCTTCAAGAAATTTTTATTCTGCTGAAGGTGAAGCATAAAGAAGAAGATGACAACTTCCATGTCTATATGATCAATATATGCTAAATAACATAAAGAGGGAAAGAGGATCAATAATAAGGGTAAAGAAGGGGGGTTGGTCACTTCCCAAAGATTATGGAACCTGCATTGAACCTTGAAATTCAATGAGAATACTAGAGGTAGAGATGAAAATTCATGTTAGGGGGCCCAGTTTATATAAATGCAAGGAAGTAATAGAGCAAGGAACTGATTCAAAGAACCGCCAGGACCAATAGTGATGGAATATTAAGTATATGAAAGAAAATAATAAAGGAAACATTGCCAAAAACATAGTTTACTTCTGGATTGTGTATGGACTTTAAACATCGGGATGATTCATTTGCATGGTACCTTAGAGGAAATAATGTGTCACTGAAGATTTTTTTTAACAGGGAAATGATATAATCAGACATATGACTTAGGAATATTACTTTGGCAGCTGTGTGGAGATTGGAAAAAGGTATCAATTTTGAACTATTATGCTAGTACACACAAAAGATGATGAGCCTTTGAGTTCTGATGGTGGAATTATAAATGAAACAAATAAGGGGAGATGTGAGAGGTGTTGTGAAAGCAGATTGAACAAGATTTAGTGGCTGATGGCTTGTGTGGATTAAGTGATACAAAAGGATCTGAGAATACTCCAAGTTGATGAACATAGGTGACCAGATAATGGTGCTGTAATCAGCAGAAGTTTGGAGGAGAGGATTGGAGTCAGAAAAAGAATAGTTCCATTTTGGATATGTTGATTTGGACAGAATTTTGGAACACAAGGATCAGGAAAGGAAGGAAAGGAAAGAGAAGGGGAGAAGAGGGAAAGAAAGTGGAAAGAAGAGGAGGAGAGAGAAGGGAAATGAATAGAAGGGAGGGAGAGAAGGGAATAAGCATTTATGTAAGCACTTAGTAGAGAAATATGCAAAATAAGAATATCAGTAACTAAAATGTGATGAGAGCAAAGAAGAAACAAACAAAATTCTTTAAGAAATATCAGAGTAGGAGGAGAATCCAATTTTAGCTGGGAAAGAGGATGAGTTATGTATGAGGAAAGAGTCCATGCTGGCTCCTAAATTACATTGTGAAGAAAAAGGACACATGGAGATGAGAAAGAAGTGTTTTGAAGGTTTGAGAGATACTGTGTATAGATGCATGAAGATGGGAGAGATCAGAAGAAAGGTCAATTCATTTGTAAAAGAATAAACTTGAATATTATGAATTAGTAATAATAATTGCCTAAACTCTATTACCTTAAAGTATGCAAAGTATCTTATAGATATTGTCTTATTTAATTCTCCCAGAAGTCCTAGGAGGAAAATGCCACAAATATTCTTATCCCTCATTTTATGAATGGGGAAACAAGGCTGAGAAAGTATAAATAATATGGCCAGTGTCACATATGGTAGTATCTGAGACAGAATTCTAACTCAAGCATTCCTGACACCAAGTGTATTACTCTATCTATAGGTAGTCCCTAAAATCATTTGACCAAGGGATTAACCTGCTCAGACTTGTGCATTAGAAATCTGATTTTCTTAGCTCTGTGTGTGTGTCTGATTGATCGGCAGCTATGTGGTCCCAATAGATAGAGCACTAGACCTGGAGTCTTACATACCTAAAAGGTGTGATTTTGCATGTCTGTCTGCCTTAGTTTTCTCTTCTTCAAAATGGTTATAATGATAGCACCTGACTCCTAAGGTCATAGTGAGGTTGAAATGAGACATTATTTGTAAAGTATTTTGCAAACTTTAAAGCTTTACATAAATTCTAGCTATTGTTAGCTATTATTCCAGAAAGAAAAGACTAGAGGGAGGCAGACAAGTTAATATACTATTAGAATGATTCAGGAAAGACAAGGAAAGAGTTTCTGTTAGGTTGGTGGTTGTGTGATTGAAGAGGAGCAGAGATGACAGATGGGAGGGGGATCATGGGGGTAGAATTCCTAGGATTTGGCAGTAGTGATTGAACCACAGGGTTTTGGGGGAGGAGGACAGACAATGAAGGAGAGGGAGAAGGACTTACAGCTATCAAACCTGATTGATTTGGAGGATGATGGAACCATAAATAGAAAAAGGAATCTTTAAATGAGGGTCAAGTTCAGTAGTAGGAAATATTGGAGTTCAGGACAAGCTGAGTTTGAAATGCTACCTCATCATCTAAGTAGAGTTATCTGATGGGAAGATAGAATTAACAATCTTGAGATCCATAGGAAGATATTGGATGAATAAATAAAAGTGAACTTAAGAGTGCCAAAAGAAAGAGTGAGGAGAGAAGACAAAGGACAGAGCTTTGGAGGGCATCATGCTAATGGAGCAAGTGAAGGATTTGCAACAACAAATTACAGAAAAGTGGTCAAAAATAAGACAGACAGAGAGATAGAGAGAGAGAGAGAGAGAGAGCAGCTAGGTGACACAGTGGATAGAGCACCGGGCTTGGAGTGAGGAGAACCTGAGTTCAAATCTGGCCTCAGACCAGACAATTGATAAGTACTAGATGTGTGACCTTGGGCAAGTCACTTAACCCCAGTTGCCTCACAGAGAGAGAGACAGAGACAGAGACAGAGACAGAGAGAGAGAGACAGAGAGAGAGACAGAGAGACACAGAGACTGAGACAGAGAGAGAAAGAGCAGTCACGGAAGCAAAAAGGGTATCCAGAAATAATGCATTGTCAACAAGTTGTCAAATCAGTCTGAAATGTCAAAGTTTAAAATGAGAAAAATCTATTAAATTTGGCAAATAAAGGGTCACCAACATCCTCATAAGGGCATTTTCACTTGGATTACAGGGTCAGAATCCCAAACTTCAAGGGGTTGAAATAAAGCCATTCAATGAAGATTACTCAAAATTTAGATTTGAATGGGAAGGAAAGTTATAGGACAATAAATGGATTAAGATAACAAGATCAAGAGGCTATATTTTCTGTTTTATTTTGAAATAAGGGATTTCTGATTATATTTGAAGTCAGCAGGTAAGGATTCAAATATAAAATAAAAGATATCAAAGATGGAAAAGAATAATCAATGAAACAAGATCAATAGGAGATAGAAAATGATGAGATCAAGGTGACAAATGGAACTTTGATAAGGAACAAATCTACCATATCCTCTATGTCTGAAGAAAAGGAAGAAGAGCATTTTGTCATAGTTACTAGGATATTGACGTTGGGGTCGGGGATTCTTGGTTTGGAATAGTGTCCTTAAGGCAGATATGCTGTGTAACTTCAGGTCAGTCACTTAATCCTGTTCATCCATACTTTCCTCATTTGTGAAATAGGGATAAAATACTATGTCACCTGCCTCATTGATATTATGAGGTTAAAATGGATGAACTATGGCTCTGTAAGTGGAACAGTTTCACTATAGCCAAGGGTTTGTGTTTGGGAAGTCAGGAGATAATGTTAGGCAGGTCTCTCATGAAAGACTTGAAGCCAGATTCATAAATTTATACCTAAGTATATCATGGTCTTCCCTACTTTTCTTTATTTTTTCCTTTTTTTATATAAATTTATTTATTTTTAGTTTTCAACATTTATTTCCACAACATTTTGAGTTCCAAATTTTTACCCCATCTCACCCCTCCCCCCACCCCAAGATGGCATGCATTCTGAATACCCCTTCCCCTAGTCTGCCCTCTCTTCTATCTCTCCCCTCCTTCTCTTATCTCCTTCCCCTTCTATTTGCCTGTAGGGCAAGATAGATTTCTGTACCCCATTTCCTGTATTTCTTATTATCCAGTTGCATGTGAAAACATTTTTTTTAAAACAAGTGTTTTTAAAACTTTGGGTTCCAAATTTTCTTCCTTCCTCCCTCCCCACCCACCTTCATTCAAAAGGCAAGCACCTCAATATAGGTTATAAATGTGCAGTTATGCAAAACACTTCTATAGTAGACATGTTGTGAAATACTAACTCTATTTCCCTTAATCCTCTCCTGCCCTCCCATTTATTCTATTCTTTCTTTTGACCCTGTCCCTCCTCAGAAGTATTTGCTTCTGATTACCCCCTTTCCCAATCTGCCTTCCTCTCTATCATTCCCCTGCTCTCTTGTCCCCTTCCCCCTATTTTCCTGTAGGGTAAGACAGGTTTCCATACTCCATTGAGTGTGTATGTTATTCCCTCCTTAAGCCAAATCCTATGAGAATAACATTCACTTATTCCCTCTCACCTTCCTCCATTTTGCTTCCACTGTAAGAGTTTTTTCTGTTTCGTTTCTGAGATAATTTGCCCCATTCTACCTCCCCCTTTCTCCTTCTTCTAGTATAATCCTCTCTCATCCCTTAATTTTATTCTCCAAATATGACCCTATCATCTTCAACTCACCCTGTGTCCTCTCTCTCTCTCTCTCTCTCTCTCTCTCTCTCTCTCTCTCTCTCTGTCTATCAATCGATCTATACATTATAATTTTTTTCCCTCCAACTCCCCTAATAGTGACAAAGGTCTCATGAGTTATAAATGTCATCTTTTCATGCAAGAATGTAAACAGTTCGACCTTAATAAGTTTCTTGTAATTTCTCTTTCCTGTTTACCTCTTCATGTTCCACTTGAGTCTTGTATTTGAAAGTCAAATTTTCTATTTAGCTCTGGTCTTTTCGTCAAGAATGCTTGAAAGTCCTTTATTTCACTGAATGACCATGTTTTCCACTGAAGGATTATACTCAGTTTTGCTGGGTAGGTGATTCTTGGTTGTAATCCTATCTCCTTTGCCCTCCGGAATATTATATTCCATGCCCTGCAGTCCTTTAATGTAGAAGCTGCTAAATCTTGTGTTATCCTGATTGTGTTTCCACAATACTTGAATTGTTTCTTTCTGGCTGCTTGTAATATTTTCTCCTTGACCTGGGAACTCTGGAATTTGGCTACAATATTCCTAGGAGTTTTCCTTTGGGGATCTTTTCAGGAGGAGATCAGTGGATTCTTTCAATTTCTTTTGCCTCTGGTTCTAAAATATCAGGGCAGTTTTCCTTGATAATTTCTTGAAAGATGATGTCTAGGCTCTTTTTTTGATCATGGCTTTCAGATAGTCCAATAATTTTTAAATTATCTCTCCTGGATCTATTTTCCAGGTCAGTTGTTTTTCCAATGAGATATTTCACATTGTTTTCTAATTTTTCATTCTTTTGGATTTGTTTTACAGTGTCTTGATTTCTCATAAAGTCACTAGCTTCCAATTGCTCTATTCTAATTTTTAAGGAAGTATTTTCTTCTGTAATCTTTTGGAGTTCCTTTTCCATTTGGCCAATTTTTTTTTAGGGCATTCTTCTCCTCATTGGCTTTTTGGACCTCTTTTGCCATTTGGGTTAGGCTATTTTTTAAGGTGTTATTTTCTTCAGTATTATTTTGGGTATCTTTTAGCAAGCTGTTGACTTGTTTTTCATGATTTTTTGCATCACTCTCATTTCTCTTCCCAGTTTTTCCTCTACTTCTCTTACTTGCTTCTCAAAATCCCTTTTGAGCTCTTCCAAGGCCTGGGACTGATTCATATTTTTCTTGGAGGCTTTGGATGTAGGAGCTTTGACTTTGTTGTCTTCTGGTTGTATGTTTTCATCTTCTTTGTCACCAAAGTAAGATAATAATAGTCTGACTCTTTTTGTGAGGTTTGCTCATGATCCCAGCCAATTATTTGAGTTTTAAACTCTTTGTTAAGTTAAGAGTTTGCTTCCAATGTGGGGAATGTACTGTCCCAAGCTTTGAGGATTTGTACAGCTGTTTTCAGAGATACTTCTAGGGACCTGTAAATTTTCGATTCTTCCAAGGTGGTATGATAAGGAGCGAGGTGTTTACTCCCTTCCTGGCCTGTGCTCTGGTCTATGAGTGACCACAAGCAGTCTTTTCCATCTTGGAACTGTAAGGAGAATTTTCTCTCCCCAGCCACTACAAGCTCCACCACACCAGCACTACTCCTTGCCCCGGGATTGCCACCCAGAACTGTGTCCCAGATCCAAGCACAGGCAAAGCAAGAGATCTCTGCAATTCCTCTCTGATCAGCCTTGCAATTCCCCCTCAGTTTGTGGGCTGGACACTCAGGAGGCAGCCACTGCCAGAGACCACGCTAGCTCAGGAACTAAGGCTGAGACCCAGCTTCTCTCTCACCACAGAAAGACTTTTCCCACTCACCTTCTAAGTTGTCTTTTGCATTTTTGGGTTGAGAAGTCTGGAAACCGCCACAGCTGCCCACAGTTCAGTCCTTCTAGGCCTGTTCCAGGTTCCGTGCGGCAGGTGTGCCCACACCAAACTGCACTCCTCTCACTGCCCTTCACAATATACCTTTCTGATCTACCAACCAGACTGTCTTGGGCTGGAAATTTCCTTCATTCCTTTTGTGGATTCTACTGCTTTAGAATTTGTTTAGAGCCACTTCTTTTACAGGTATTTGGAGGGTTTTGAGGGAGAGCTCAAGCAAGTCACTGCTTTCACTCGGCCATCTTGGTTCCGCCTCTTCCCAACTTTTCTAGGCAGTGCTGAAGTGATGAGAAGGAACTATGAGAATTTTATACTTATATATTCATAACCATCAAAATTAAGTTACACAGAGCACAAACACAAAAAAAATATAAAATGTTTAATTAAAAGCTACAAAATGAAGCAGTGGCAACAACTCTGAATTGGAGTAATTTTAAAGTGGCATCTTGTATTTTGCCCTGAAGGTCAGTCAGCCTTCTGAGATTCTAGTAAGCCAGGATGGATTAAGAATTCCCCAAACAAGAGCTCTCTAGGGAATCTATACTGCCTCTAGGTCCCTGAAGGTGGAATGTTTGAACATTTAGCCCTAGTGATGGCTTCATTGGTGTATTGAGAGAGGAACAATGCCTCAGGTGAAAGAGGGCAGACTATTTAAGTCCTTCTAGAATGACCCAATACCATTACTATCATGCCAATTACTGTGCTTGATAAAGATCCCAAACGGCTACTGGGTCAAGTCTAACCTATCAAGTTATAACCTATTTGGACCTCAGAGTCTTTTCTCTCTCTATTTCTTAATGATATATACTTCTTCCAGGTGAGTTTTCATACTGTCTACCAATCACATTATAGTCCTTCCTCTATGACTTTCATGTACTTATTCCCCTTGATTTTCAGAGACCCAAGGAGAATACCTTACCAAAAACATGGGGAACATTCTCCTTTTGCCTTCTGCCTGTTCAAATCTTGACCAGCCCTCAAAGCCCATCACAAGTTCTACCACTTATTTGTACTTATTCATTGTACTTTTATTGTGTATATACATATTCATATTTGTCAGTTGTATTTTACTCTAGATTGTAAGCTCCTTGAGGGTCAAGATTATTTCTTTTTTTGTTTTCATTTTAATCCCCTGTGCTTACTGCATAGTAGGCACTTAATAGATGTTAATTGATTGAAGGATTAGACTTGTTCTGTTTGACCCTAGAGGGCAAATTGGTGGAAATCATATAGAGGAATATTTTGTTTGATATAAGGAAAAACTTCGTAGCCATTAGGCTCAAAAATGGAATATGTGCCTCTGAAAGTGCCAAATTTCTGACTGCCTAAGGTTGCCAAATAAAGGCCAAATTACTTATGGGAAATAGTTTCATCAGTATTCCTGTCCAGGTATGGGTTGGACAAGATGACACTTTGAGGTTCATTTTAAATCTTATATTTTTATTATGATTCTGTGGAGGCACATTTTCATCAAACAAGTTAGAGAGAGGTTCAAGACCCCAATAACAAAGTCTTTGATAGTTGAGACTAAAGATTTTATCATTCCTCAGGAATTTTATAAGAATTTTTTTTTAAAGACAACACTAAATCCCCAAGTTTGAAGCTTGTAGATAGAGATTACTGTTAATAGATTTATATTCTGACCTACTTTTTATGTTGAATTTTGTGTTTATTTTGTATTTAGAATTGGAGTCATATAGACCTGAATACAAATCCTGTCACAGAGAATTACTAGGTGTGTGACTATAGACAAGTTATTTAACCTCTTTGTGACTTAGTTTAATCATGTAAAATGTGGAGTTGGGCTATGGACAGCATCTCAGAGTTATTCCAGTTATAAATGTATGATCCTATTTTCCTATCTGAAATTGCTTTGATTTCTGCATGTTCTGACTTAACAATCAGTGCAGTCCTTCAATCTATGTGAGTTGCTGGGTTCCTTATTTTTTACCTTTTCTCCTGGTCAGCCACTTAGACTAGGCCTAGAAGTGTGCCGGAACCACCTCATTCCACTTCCTAAGAAGAGAGTCAATTGTTAAATTATCAGTGTGAGCATTTCACACCTCAGAAATCAGTAAATATTACAAATCAGGGCTTGCTTTGTTGTTTTATTCATTGTGGATACTTAAGAAAGTGATAGAGAAGTGTTAACAAGATGATACTTAAAAGCGTATGCTTGTTTTGATTGTTTTTCCAGAGTGGCTGTTGTTAAGCATTTATTAACACTCCTGTACTAGTCCCACAACTTCCACTTATTCCTTGGCACTCCTCATATTACTTCCATCATCCTCTTTATATTTCTCCTATAACCTTAGCATTATCTGGGCAAGACACATTTTTCCCCAGTCTGTTTTTCCCATTTTTGCCAGTGATTGAATTGCTATGACACTGATAGAGATAACCCCATGTGAGAAGATCTATGCAGAAAGCCCGATTTTCCTAGCAAAGAAACAACTTCAAATACAGTTATATTTTGATCATACTTTTCTTACCTATTGCTTTTTAACCAAATACATAGTTGTTTATTAACTGATGGAATTTTTTTCTCCCTCTTCAAATGATCTAATTATTTCCTCTTCCATTCTCTTTCTCTCTGACTTTGGTCTTACTGCTACAGTGTTGAACTTCTGAATTGAGTCTCTTATTCCCTCATACTTCTCCATGTGTACTCCTTGACATTTGCCTATTTATCTTTGTGCTACTTAGCTATAATTTATCTTTAGTTCCTTTATTTCTCTTTCTTCCTCTTTCCTGGTGCATCTTTCTTTTCTCTATGTAGTATCATTCCTTCTTGTTAGTCTTCAAGGAGAACAGTAGGAGGAGTAAAACTAAGTAAAGATAAATGACCAAACCCTCTAGCAAGAGATGGTGCCCTTTGACCTGGTGCCCTTTGACCCAGAGGAAAATCCCAGCCCTACCTGATCTCTCAGCTTCCTGATAGAGGCAAGTCAGCTACCACTGCCTTTCCAAGTCATTATTGCTGTCAAATGTAAGTGGACTTTAAATATTTCATTCAAATCGATTTATTCAAAAGTGTTTAAGGTTCAGCAAAGTTTACTACCACTGATGTGGTTGGGGACCCTTTACAATTTATCATAATGTTTGATCAGTTGCAATGGGATATAAACCCAGGTGAAATCAAGGGAAGAGGGAAAAAAAATTAAAACTTTGATTCTGTATTTTTCCTCCCGCTCCCTCTCCTCTCCAAAGGTGAAATTGTTTGTCTGCCATTTGTGGTTAGCCAGAGTCAGGGAGGTGGTTTTCACAAGAGAACTGTTTCCATAATACTCTGGGTGGGTTAAAGTTTATGAAGATTTTAAATCTTTTCTCCTAGCTTTTATTATCTCTGATTTTTGCCCAGCCCTGTCTCCAAAGAAAGCAATAAGCCTGTCAAAGGAGGAATTAATTAAGCAAATCAATCAGTCAGTTTTATTAAGGAATTACAAAGCCCAAGTGGAGCATTAATTATTCAGATAATGGGACATCTCTAAGCCTTTCTTTTCAATTATTGATAAGCTGCTATCTATCATCCTGACTGCTTTAGTACTGATTTAGTTGTGAATGAAGCCAGGTCATTCAACCATAGCATATGCTAGTTATGAGAGTTGCAGGGACACTGAGAGTAGTGAGGGGACTCTGGGCCCTCTGTCCTTCTGGTGAGATTGCAGTCATTAACCATTGCAAATTGTAGGGTTCTGCTCTGACACAAAGAAACCTGTCTATAACTCTGTCGCATCAGTAGTAACGGCATGATCACAATGTTCTATAAGGTCATGAAGCCATTCCTTTCTCCTCTTTCTTCTTTTTCTAAATGCATGTTTCCTGTGGACCTTATAAGAAACCAGTGCTAATTAGGATAATGCAGATATAAACCAACTTTTTTTTTTTAGGTGAGATGGCAGGATAGGGAAAAGAGTATGTGGTATTCACCTTTAAGATTAAGGAAACTAATTTTCTAACTTGTAATATCGAGGGAGTAAGGCTAGAATTGTGGAGGAGGCCATATTCAACCTCAGGAGCACAGATGTTTGTATAGAACTAGTGAGTGTGTTTAGATTGGTTGTTTTTGGTCTAGACCTGTGATTATAACCACTGTGGGAGAACTTTCCAAGATGTTAAGGTTCCATCCACAAGTGCAAATCGACAATCCATCTACAACTTAAAGTCTTAAAAGATTTGCCAGGTACGCTAAAAAATTAAGTGACTTTCCCATAGCCACGATATCCACTGTGGATCAGAGATAGGAATTCTACAAGGCCAGCCTCCTTCACCTATGCAACTTTTCTATGAAAACATATAGTTATACAAATGAGATATACATACATGAATATGAAAAAGATCAATAATCCCATCTGATTGGGGAACTCCTGGGTGGGAACTCTCTCCAAATAAGCAGATCTCAAGTCTGACATGATCCATAGATAAGTACTAATGTATTCCCAGAGGCACATAGAACAAGGAGTTTGTCCGGAATCACAGAGTTAATTAAGTGTTAAAGACACAATTGAAACACAGGTCTTCCTGATCCCATGCCAGCATTATTGTCACTATGACTTGGTCACTATGTAGATTGAAGCCTGGCTTAGTAGCTAGAGGATAGATGTTATACTCAGGAAAACCTGCATTCAAATTTTACCTCTGACAGAGCTGAGATCTAAAATCCGGTGCAAACTACTCAATCTTAGCCTTAATCTTGATGCCTCAGGAAACTTTTTAAGACTATGGAGAGAGGTTACTGATCTGTGTTGGCAGAGGGAGTTTCCAAATGATGAAATCATAGGTCATTCCCCAAAATCAATGAAATCATAGGTCCAGACTTAACTATGTGCCTGTATACTTATATCCACAGAGGTATGAGTGAACTTGATGTCAGATTAAAAAAAAAAGTCTTTCTGGCCAACTATTACCTCATTTTGTGTCAGGAGTTCAAGCATTTAGCTAATGAAACATTTTAAAGTCTTTATCAAGCAATCCAGCAGTCTTCTGGAAGGAAGATAAGAAATAAGTAGATGCAAAAATTTCAGTGTAGCAAGGGGATCATGGCAATAAGGGAAATAAATAGAAACTTGGAATTTCATAATCGTCAGAAGTCTCAAGAAAGCCAGGCAAAATCTGAAGGACCTACCAAGCCTTAAAGAAAATCCAATGAAACAATGTAATGTGGTAGGGAATGGAGGAATGAAGGAATGGAGGGGAAGGGCCAGGGGGGTTGAGGAGTATCAGAGAAGACAGCTTTGGAAATTGGTCTAATTCTTGATATGATGTTTCATCTATATTTCATCCTGAGTTTACTAACTAGACTAGAAGTAAATAGACTTGCCCTTTATTAGAGACTTGAGCCAAATACTGTATCCCTAAATATACATCTCAATGCTTGAAAATGAAGAAACGTGTTGGAAAATTCATTAGCAACTTTTCATAATTTTATAGGTTGAAACCATGCCTCTCCCCAGACTTAAATATTTACTCATAAGGATTTTACCATGAACTGTCTTAAGTTGTAGGTCTTTGTGTCGTTCTCCCCACTTTATTTCAAATTTCTTGTAGACAGGGACACTGGCTTCAGCATCTTTGAATGACAGACACAAAATAGTGTAACCCAAAGCTACTTGGGTGAGATATAAGACTTTCAGTTGAGCTGAGTTACCTGGCTGCCAATAGGTGATCTCTTTCACTCCATATTGTCTGGCATATATTCTTTTGTATACTTTCTCTGATTTCTGTTTTCCTATAATTTAAGTAAATGCTTTTCTTTGCTATTCACTGTATGTGTTCATTGCAAAACTGGTATTTGATGGGAAAAGGTCAAACCTTGGACATAAATCTTAGAATATAAACCTGCCTCTCCTAAGTAATCAAACAGCAATCAGAAGTTAGAATGAATCTGAAAATCACATCCGCTAGACTAAACATATTTAAAGGAGTAGATATAATTTTATATAAATAAATTTATAATAAGGTATCCCTTCTCTCTGAGGAGAGCAGAGCGGCCACATCTCTGGCTCTAATCTTATGCTTCCCCTCCTGGCAACAGGTAGTTTCCATTAGCACAAGGCCTTTTTCTCAGTAGGGGACCAATATATATATATATATGTGTGTGTGTGTGTGTGTGTGTATACATATATATATACATATATATATATATATACATATATATACATATATATATATATATATATATATATATATATATATTAGTTAAATGATTAATTATAAAGTTTGATCCTGAACTACAAGTCAAGATAGAGTTCAAAGGTCACTTCCTTCAGGAAGTCATTTCTCATCTCCCTGATTCTCAGTGATTTCTCCCTCTAGAAATGGTTTGGTACTTATTTGTTCAAATGTTGTATCCCAAAGGTAGACTATAAATTTCTTGAGGACAAGAGTTGTTTTACTTTTTGTCTTTGTATCCTTACCACCTAGCACTGGGTTTGACACATAGTAGTAGTTGGTCCATAAATATTAGTGTAAATAAATTATGGGAGGGGGGAAGCGCAAATCAAAGATTAAAAAATAAAATAAAGAGAATTCAAATAACTTTTTTCTTTTAATATTTAATATTTTAAAAGCCATTTTTTTTAAAAAATGGCTATAGTGATAAGCTCTAAAAGCTGTTCATGGTGTCTGCATACTGGAAAATACATATTGCATTATTCCTGAAAAGTCTTGTTTCCATATTCTCATTAACATTGTCACTATCTAAGCCTCTTTTAGCACTTGATTTATATAAATATGGTCCTTATATTGTTACAGTGACATAGGACAAAGTAATGCCTATAGGTTGTGGAGTTGGGATTGAGAGATCTAGGAACACACTCAGAGTAATTTGGAGTTAAGGGCAAAAATAGGTTGGCTCTGTGGTAGGGCACTACAGGATAGTGGTATAGAAAGAACCTGGGGGTCAGAAGCCAGTTATTTATATGTACAATTTTATGCCAAAAGAAAGAGCTAGGCCCTGATTCAATAAAATCATTAGCAAATACTTAGTAAACTATTACCAAGGCACTATACTAAGCAACAAGGATACAAATATAGAAGTCAGATAATCTTCCTCAAGAAACTTTCATTCTCTTGGGTATATAAAACTCATATACTAGAGCTGGGGCCAGAGAAGAGAGTTTTAGTTTACAGAGTTCTTAACCTTTTTTGTGTCATAGACCCCTTTGGCAGACTGGTGAAATCTATGGATCTTTCTCTGTCTCTCTCTGAATCTCTGTCTCTCTGCTCTCTCTGTCTCTCTCTCTCTCTCTCTCTCTCTCTCTCTCTCTCTGTCTCTCTGTCTCTCTGTCTCTCTGTCTCTCTCTCTCTCTCTCTCTCTCTCTCTCTATATATATATATATATGTATATATATATACATATATACACATATATGTATATATATATACATATATGTATATATATATATATATATATATACATATATATATATATATTTAATTATAACTAAAGAAAATGCTAAATTTCAGTTAGAGGTTAATGAAAATAAAGATGTATTTCTTTTTCCACCAGAGTTCACAGACTCCCTCAAAACTGTCCACAGATTAAAGGCCATCCATTTACCCTAGATTAAGAACCTCTGATCTAGGTAGTAAAAGGAGTTATAAAAGTACTTACAAAGAAATACCATTTCTGGCTAGATTCTAGTGTAAAGGTGAATGGCTAAAGAGAGGAAAAATGGCCTGCAGAAGGTGGGGTCTGCTAGAAATAGTGTTTTAAATGAGAATGGACTTACCCTCCACTCCAGAAAGCCAGGGCCCAAGATACTTCAGAACCAATTGATCAAATTGGAATTTAAAAAAGAGCAAGAGTTAGAGCAAACAATAACTAAATTAAACAAACAAAAACCAGGAAGACAAAAAGACCAAATGCAAATCAAGGATGGAGGTCAGATTTAGGAATCAGGAAATCTAGAATAACTGAAGGATGGAAGTGGCAGTTACCAGCCATTAGTACCAGAGAAGGAACATGGTAAGTGAGGTAGCCTTATCTCAGGCTGAGGGTTACAGTTTCTGTGAAGTTAGGGATCAATCCTGAAGTGGCTAGAAATTAACTTAGTAGATATTTTATGATCCTTTTCAAAGTGGCACTTATTTTAAAATCTGTAATGGTAATTGTCTTTTTGTACTATGTGTCTTATCTCCCCTGCATTGTAAATCCCTAGAGGACAATAGATTATACAGTGTATTTCCCTATGTCTACTGTAGTGTTTTCCACACAGCAAGAATTTAAAAAAGAATAGTCCTAGAGAATTGTCTTGGGCACTATGAGATAAAACTATCTTGCCCAGCACCACTGGATCAGATTATATCAGAAGCAAGACTTGAACCCAAGTCTGCCTAATTCTGTGGCCATCCATTATGCTATGCTATCCCCATTATAAGTACTAAACATAAATTGACTGAATGAACAACCCAATGAGCCAAGAAACACTGCTTTGTGGCCTCGCCCAGCACTGAGCCTCTTGTATGGAAACAACTGACTATCTTTTGTTTCTACATGCTTCTGTCCCACATATTGTATAATAATGTGTAGACATTGCAGACTCTCTGATTTTAATTGATATGTTTTCTACTCTTCAATAAAGAGCAGACTCTTACACTGCTAGTATTGGCCTACCCTTAATATTTAAATACATTTTCTGCTTCTTTCATATTCTTTAACAGTTACACTGGAACCTCAGCATAGCCCCTTTTCCTGCATTCTGAATTCTGGGGTGGTTTACCTCATCTTCCAGTCTAAGGGGGATTTTACTTGCCCCAGTGCCCAAGAATTTTATTTCAATATCGTTGTTTTAGATCTAAACCAAGTCTCCCAAAGGGAATTCAATGTGTGTTTCCTGCTAGGGGAGCGGCTGAGGCTATAACCATGCGATGTTATGTATGATGTTATATAAAAGCCAATGCTACAAAATAACTATACCCTATTCACCCGTAGCTTCACTCCTGCCTTTCCCTTGAACGACATAGAGCTGTAGCACGAAAGTTGTAACCAAGTTTCTGTTATACTTTGTTTCTCAGGAAGTTTGACAAAGGGGTCAAATAAAATCAAGGGGAAAAGAATTTCTTTGGTTTCTGCCTTTTACTTAAAAAGTGGAGTGTTTTCTCTCCTGCTCTCCCACTACAATTCTGTCCCATGAGTGAAAAATATTCCATTCCTTGTATCTCTGTCACCATTTTTCATCTTCCAACCAGGGCACACACTTGTCCTCTGACAGCCTTCTTCCTGTTCTTGCCTTGGGCTCTGGCCAGCTGATTATCACTCTTTTTGCCTGACACCACTCTGCTTTAATTCTGACTTGTAGAAAATATATCTGCAGTTGGGGAGGGGAGGAGAGCAAAGAAGAAAGAAAGATAATTTTGAGCCTCAGAATTGGACTTGAAGCTTAATGACTCTCCTAGTCAGGGGACTTGCCTGGCTCATATAGCACTGGTAACAATGTAACCTACTTCATTTCTTCTTGGAAGCATAGTAGCATGGTTTTGGCCAGTGTAAATCTTGCCACTAATTCTGTATGTTTTTATGTCTGCCAACTGGTTAATGTCCATCAGCTATCAGCAAATTACCGTATTATGCCTCTCTGGTCACTTGGTTTCTTAACTTAGTAGTTTGTTTATCAACTCTTACTGGTACTTGGTGCATCAGATGAAAGAGCAAACATCAGCATAATTTGCTACTTTCTCAAGCCCAAAAGAGTCATTTTTATTGGTTAAAAGCCCTTCATCAGGAAAGAGGCGATCAGTTAAATAAACAAACAAGTAGGCGAGAAATGTAGCAGCAAAATAGGAATAATTTACTTATGTTTTAATAGTTGATAGATAACCAAAATGTGACTGAATTGGGCATTTAAGCCACTCAAATTTTTTTGTCACCATCTTTAGGAAGTTCCATTCAGGAGGCATGGGATAGTATTATTAATCAATGAAAATTTATTAAACGCCTCCACCATGCATTGTGCTGAGTTCTGTGGATATAAAAACAATCAAAAACACAGTCCCTGCCCTGAAGGAGCTCATAATCTAATGGGAGACACGGCAAACAAGCAAACATATCAACAAGCTATTTACATAATAACAAAAATTAACCTAAAGAAAGCACTAGAATTAAGAAGGGTTGGGAAAGACTTCCTTTAGAAGATTAGATTTTAGTTGGTACTAAATCCAGGGAAGACAATAAGTAGAGGTGCTGAAGAAGAGCATTCCAAACTTGGGAGGACAGCCAAAGAGAATGCCTAGAGCTAAGAGATGGGTGTATTTGCAGAACAGTAGGAGAACAGTCATTGGATCAAAGTGTATTGGGTAGGGAATAAGGTGTAAGAAGACTAGAAAGGCAAGATGGGGCTAGCTTGTGAAGGTTTTTGAAAATCAGAGAATTTTTTGTTTAATTCTAAAAGCAGTAGAAAGCCACTGGAATTTATCGTGTGTGTGTGTGTGTGTGTGTGTGTGTGTGTGTGTGTGTGTGTGACATGCTTGACCTGCACTTTAGGAAAATCACTGTGGTGACTGAATGGAGGATAGCTTAGAATAGGGATAGACTTGAGGCAGGCAGACCACCAACAGGCTATTGTAATAGTTTAGGTATGAGGTTACAAGAGTCTATACCAGGGTATTGACACTGTTAGAGGAGAGAAGAGTATATCTGAGACATGTTACAAAGGTAAAAAATAAAAATTTGGCTAGGCAATGGGGTTAAGTGACTTGCCCAGGGTCACACAGCTAGTAAGTATTATGTGTCTGAGGCAGGATTTGAACTCAGGTCCTCCTGAATCCAGGGCTGGTACTCTATCTACTGCACCACCTGCATGCCCCATACAAAGGTAAAATTGACAGGCCTTGGCAACAGATTGGACATGGGGCAGGTGGGTGGGAGAGATAGTGAGGGGTTAAAGATGACTCCTAGGTTGTGAGCCT
The DNA here is from genome assembly GCF_003287225.1 of Phascolarctos cinereus. Lineage (NCBI taxonomy): Eukaryota > Metazoa > Chordata > Mammalia > Diprotodontia > Phascolarctidae > Phascolarctos > Phascolarctos cinereus. Next base: position 384,763,933 of record NW_027555847.1, on the reverse strand, counting down.
GAGTGACTCAGAAAATTATGTTGCTCTCTATAGTAACAGGGAAGTGAGGAGCAAAGGCAAGTTTGAAAGAAAGATATTAAGTTAAGTTTTGGACATGTTTAGTTTAAGATATCTACTGTACATTTGGTTCAAGATGTCTGAAAGATAGTTGGAAATGTGAGATTAGAGATCAGCAGAGAGGTTGGGGCAGGATAGGTAGATCTGAGTATCATTAAAATAGAGAAAGTAATTAAATCCATGGAAATTGATAAGATCACCAAGTGAAGTAGTACAGTGGGAGAAGAGAAGAGGTTCCATGATACAACCCTGTGGGACACCTAGTTTGGAGGGCATAATCTGGATGAGGATGAAGTAAAGGAGACTGTTAGGAAGTGATGTCATAGGTAGAAGAACTAGGAGAGAGTGGTATCCTGAAAATCTAAAAATTATAGAGTATCAAAGAAGAGAGGGTGATCGACAGTATCATTATCCAGTAATATTATCTGTGTGCCAGTTTGAATAACTCAGTCTCAAATATAAAGGCTATTTTTGAGAAAGTGATTTGTATTGGAACCATTCAAAATTATCCAACTATTACCTACACAGGGAAATACGTTTATTAATTCCGTCACAAAACATCTGATAATAATGGAAATGAAATATGAAGTAAAAAAAAAGATCTAGATAACCTATCAATTCACAGCCCAAGTTTTAATTCTCTTAACTTAATGTTGACATGGATATTGACTGAAATTTTCAACTTGCCAGAGAAATACTGCTGTATTATCACTAACAAATCTCCTTACTAGATTCACTCAGAATTGCTTTTCCTCTTCTTGATGTAAGAATGCAAAGATCCTTTTACTATGGAGTGAAAAGACCTGATTTCAAGTAGCACTAACTGGAGCCACCTAAGTGGTACAGGTGTTACAATACTGGTGTAGAAGTCAGTATTAACTTCAATTCAAATCCTGCCTCAGATATTTACCAGTCATTTAAGACCCTAGTCAAGTCATTTAACCTGTCAGCCTCAATGTTCTCAACTGTAAAATGATAATAATAGTATTTCCTACCTCATATGGCTGTTGTGAGAATTAAATGAGATAACTTACATAAATCATTTTTGCATTATTAACACTGTCTTATGACAGTAACTCATTTAATCTCTTTGAACCAAAGTTTTCACTTAACAAAAAGCAAAGATCTATATGAAGGTAGATTGTTATTCTTAATAAGGAATAATGAGAACAGAAAAAAATGAGATTGAGACATTAAGCTATTATGATACCAAAGTATTTACATCTTGCCAATAAAGGTGCTTGTTTATTAAGTCTATGTATTTTCTCTTTCGACTCTCACTACCTATTCACTTGGTACTTTCTTGTTGTTTATTGTTTCCCGGATCATTGCCATCTGAACTTACTCTACACACACACACACACACACACACACACACACACACACACACACACACACACACACAAAATCTCCTACCTTCACTACTCTTGTGAATTTTGGATATCTAGGTGGGTTCAACTCTATTGGCCTGTATGTATACTTGAGAATGGTAGTGTAGAGAGAACACTTAACTGGGAATAAGAAGATTTAGGATTCTTTATTTTTTTTTAATGTAACCACTAATCTTGATGCTGGCCAACTCAATTTAACCCCAGGACATTGGAGTAGATTGTCTTTACTTTCCCTTCTAGTTCTATGAAATGTGGTTCTCTGTTTTACTGACCTCTTGCTAATTCCTTCCTAGACATTCATAGTTAATGTACACCCTGCTTTCCCAGCTCCCCCAGTTTGTTGTGCTCAGAGTCTACTCTAGAATGATGTGGCTCAAGGGAACCATATGGTTTTCAAGGGACAGACAACCTCCTTCATTTTTTTAGTCCATAGTCATCTAAAACAATGGAATTGGCTACAGGAACTAATAAAATGTTCCTAGAACATGGGTGGTAGTAGTTTTTGTTTTCTCTTTTCAATCACAAAATTACTCATTTCATTCTCAATCCCTATGGCCATCCAGCCATCCTTCAGTCAGCTCATGAATCTTTCTATCAATGGGTGTCCACCAAAAGGGTCCATTGCAGGATGTCCCCACCAAAGGTTTTGTCTGCTTCTCATTTTTCTCAATTTGTCTCAGCCATATTATTCCTCATGCCAGCCTTTTCGGGACATCACAGTTCTCTCTTTTTCCTTCATCATTCTTCCATCTCATTTATTTTTTAGTGTTTTTTCTAAACAGTTTCTCTAGACAATCTCATTAAGCATCAGGCTAATTAACCTCCTGTTTCTGAGCAGAGGAGCTATGGTAAGTTGCATATCCCTGCAGGGGAGCTTCACTTAAATAAGAGGAAATCAGTGGTACTCTATTCTGTTAGCACACCTGTGACTGCTCACAACTGGACCTGGCATTAATATAGCTTCTTGGGTGTTTTTTTTTTTTTGTTAATGTGTTTATTTGTTTGTTGTTATCTAGTTGTTTCCTACTTTTTCTTTACCAGATGAGGAAAATATAATGACCCCTGCCAACCCTAACTCATTGTAAATAATGATGATTGAAAAATATCTTCATCCTGATCACCCAAAGCTGCCTACTAACTTTATCTTCTAGACATAGGAATCACTTCTGACTCACAGCTAACAGCAGCTGATGTAACTGAATACAAGGGAGTACTGTGCACTGAACTAGGAGCAAGGAATTATTGGATTATCACAGTAAATTGGAATGCAACTACCTTCCCCTCTTTTCAACACACATATAAACAGATCAAGTCGGTTCTTTTCTCTATATTCATGATCAACCTTAAAAAGAATTTGGTAGTCATCCCCAATCTTCCAATATTTATAAATCTTCTCCACTTCTACTATGCTTCACATCTCTGCATCCCAGTTGTCCCTGGTCTTGCCCACTGTACCACATGGTGAGCTCTGATACTAAGATCATAGAATTTAAAGTTGGAAAGAATCATCTGATCCAAACCACTAGGAAGTCTTTCAATTCAATTCAACACATATCTGTTAGGTTCCTATTATAGGCCAGGTATGTGGGAGGTGTTGAGCACAAAAATACAAAAATACAAAAATGAAAATTGTCTCTGGTCTCAAGTAAATTGTATTCTACTTGGAGAAGATGATATACACATTCACAAATAAGTATTTACAGAATGGATATATGACCTGCCCTGTGATTTCATTATTTCAAAGAGCTCTCAGTGAAGAACAATATGGATATATCTATTAATATGGATATATGCATGCGAATGAACATATAAAGACAAACAAATGTGTATATCTATATATAATCTGCATGTATATATGCACATTCACACATAATCACATAATATATATATATAATATATATATGTGCACATAACATATACATATATATATCAAGAGGTATGTTGATAAATGTTTAACAATTAGCTCTTTGGTAAAATATATATAAATATATGTATATGATACTTTTAAGTTTAGTCTACATTATTAATATTTTCTTCACAATTTTCTTAAGTATAGAAATCAATAAAACATTAAGTCAAGTCCTGATTTGCAGAATTTGCCCATTTTTGAGATGCAAATGTTTAAACTGAAAATTCAAAAATTGAATGTCATGATTCATTTTGAGTCAGCACAAGCACACTGCTTTTTTGTGTACATAGACACACACAAACACACACACATATACACACATATGTACATTACAGGTGGTGGAGAGAGAACCTATAGGAGAAAAGAGAACCAGTGATACCTGAGCTGTCTTTTTTAAAAAATCCTAAACTTAAACACTAAGAAAAAGATCTCAACAGAACATAAATAGTGGATTCTCTAGGATACTGTGAATCTCCTTTTCACATTACCTGCTATATGTATATATGTGTGTGTGTGTGTGTGTGTGTGTGTGTGTGTGTGTAATTTCTATACATTATGTTTAAAATTTATCTTGTCAGTGCTTTCTTCTGTTCTCTTCTATTTAAAGAGCACCCCATTTTTCTGGAATCACTATTAATAACCTTCCCTCCCAATTCACTCATCCCAAATTGAGCAAGAGAAGAGGGGCAAATCCATTAAATAATGATATTGAACAAAATGAATCCATGTCCCAAAATATCTGTGTCTCAATCTTGAATCTGTCCCTTAGTGAGTACCACTGCTTCATCATATGATCTCTGAAGAGATTGTTGGTCCTTGTTTGAATCAGTGTTCTTAAGCCTTTTAGGGCTGCTTTTCTTTATAAAGCTTTATCCTTGTAAAGCTTGTTCTGGTTCTACTCTTCTTCTGTTCATACTACACAGGCTTCTCTGAAATTTTCTCTGACATCATTTTTTTAAGCAATTGGGATTAAGTGACTTGCCCAGGGTCACACAGCTAGTAAGTGTCAAGTGTTTGATCTGAGGTCGGATTTGAACTCAGGTCCTTCTGATTTCAGGAACGGTGTTCTATCCACTGCACCACCTAGCTGTCCCCTTATCATTTTTTCAATGCAATAATAGTCCATTACTAGCATATACCACAATTGCTTAGCTATTCCTCAGTTAGCTAAGAGGCAGACTAGTGCTTAAACTGTTGGTGATCATGACCCACAGTTTAAGAAGCAATTAAGGGGTCTTGAATAGAAAAAATTTAAGAAGACCTGCACGGGAAAGGACATCCCCTCCCTATTCTTTCTTCTTTCTCCTTTCTCTTCTCCTCTTCTTTCTTCTCTCTGCTCCTTTTCTCTTCATCTCCTCTCCTCTCTTCTCTAACAATCATATTGTTGACAGTCTTCCCTGGGATGGGATCTTTACTCCAAATCCCATTCCTGTTTCTGGATTCTCGTTATTAGCAGCCAGACAACCCTAATGCCAACTTCTTTCCTGGCCTAATTTCTATTGCATGTCACATGGTTGATTCCACATTCTGGCTTCTTTTTGAGATATCCATATTTTGTCCATTACAAGGCCCTCAGATGCTAAATGCTTCTTTACCTGAATCATCATTTCTTGCCTTTTACCACACTTGACTGATGTTTCATCTTTCTTGTGTCTTTTCTTAGTCATGTTACAATTCAAAGAACAGCATATTTAGAGTCAGCATCCCAGGTTCAAATCCCATTTCTGTTGTTTATTACCTGTTTTGGCCTGCGGCGAGTTACTTAACTTTTCTGAGCTTCAGATTCTTCACCTGTAAAATGAGAGTGATGGCTTCTGATTTCCCTTCCAGCTCTAAATCTATCATCATATTGTATGAGCTGACTTATTTATTGTTCAGTTGAGTCATTTTTCAGTTATGTTTGACTCTTCATGACCCCATTTGGGATTTTCTTGGCAAAGATATTGGAGTGGTTTGTCATTTCCTTCTCTAGCTCATTTTACTGATGAGGAAACTGAGGCAGATAGTGTTAAGTGACTTGTCCAGGGTCACACTGCCAGTAAGTGTCAGAGGTGAGATTTGAACTCAGGAAGAGGAGTCTTCCTGACTAACCCAGCAGTCTATCCACCTTGCAACCTAGCTTCCTTTACTGAATATCTCATCATTGTTGGTTTGGTGCCTATCTGTTGTCCCTGGTATGTATCACCTCACCACTGCCTGAGCCTTACCGGCCACATATGAAGGAAACTTTTGTGTCCCTCTTGTACCAAGTCTTTCCCTTTTCATGTCAATCTTCTGTTCTCTAGGCTAATTTTTGCTTCCATCAGTAGACATGGCTAATTTTGGTTCCAACTATTGCTTAAGATGTACCCTGGAACGTTTATCACAATGTTTATTGCTAAACTTGTTTTCCAAAAGAAAAAATGACAACCTGTTGCCACTTTTCTCCTCTTCTAAAACTGATGTAGAAACTTAGAAAGCTATCTTTCCTAATAAAGGCAGAGAGACAGCAAGATGACACAGGAGGGAAGCATCTCCAGGACTCTCCATCCAGTTACCAGCAGCTCCCATCCCAGTACATTCAATAGCTGGCATCTTCTCCTTGAAACTAAATTCCCAGGCAAGATATAAGATTCCTTCATAAAAATCCTTTGAAACTGATCCCTGTTGGTATATTCTCTCTGATTCATATTGTTGAGTTGGGATGTTAAGAGACTGAGGGCAGTCATTTCAACTCCCCAAATCCATTATGATTAGATTGCTTCAGAAAGCCAGCCCTTTACACTACCTGTCTTTCTGGTAGTCAGTTGTTTAATGTTGGAACAGACCAGTCATAAAATATAATTATATACTTAAAGTGCTATGAGTAGTACCATTAGACTTCCTCTTCCTTTAGTTCCACCTGAAATCCCCTCCACACTTTGGTCTGTCACTGATGCTTTAAATTCTACCATTATAATTCAAAAAATTGTCCTTCTTGAAGAAAAAGGCTATTTGTAAGTGATAATGCATTGACCTAATCATTAATATTGTCATTTAATTGATCCACTGGATCCTATTTTATGTGAGAGCTCCCAGAGAATGGATTTTGAATGGAGAAAAGATGAAAAGTTTTGCCAAGAGTGTGAAGAATGACTCACATACTGTAGGACCTTGGAACAGCTTCATTTGAGAGTCAAGGGCAGGGTGAATGAAAAGAGGCATCAGAAAGGAGGAAAATCACTTACAGAGGTGGAGAGAACTGTGAAAGGCAAAGCTGGTCAAGTTGCTGAGAGCCTGGGCTTGAGATACCAGTTCCTCTAATTCCAAAGTATGGCCAGCGAGGTATGAATATAGATTAAGTGACTGGACCAGTACTTTCAATGGCATGGGTACCAAACAGGGAGGAACTTCCTTTCCCAATACATGTTGGCAATTTCTCTGAAAATTATAGCCTTAGAGAGTTTCCTGATGTACTGAAAATTGAAGTGACTTTCCTAGGATCACATGGCTAGCATATATGAGAAGTAGTGCTTGAACCCAGATCTTCCCAGCTCCAAGGCCAGTTCTCTATCCACTAGTTTACAGTCTGTCATGGAAGATAGAAGTAGAGAAAGACATATAGAGGTACACATAGAAGAGACAGATGGAGACAGAGAGAAAGGCATGCATGTGCTACTATGAAAGTTTTCTATTATTAATAGCTTTCTTTTTCTCTTTGATCTCCTTGTAGAGTACACATAGTAGTGAGATCACTTTATGAAAGAGTATAAATATCTTAGTCACTTTTCTCACATAATTCCTTTGTGTCTTAAAGGATTTGGACAAATTCATAGTTCTACAAACTTGGATAAGTGAACCAATCTTCCTAGACCATCCAAATTTGTCCTGTTCCCTTTTTGTCATCTTGGCCAATTTTCTTTTTTTCCAAGAACTTTCCAAGCTAATACAGAGAGCAAATTGTTGAATTGGTCCTAGCCTCCAAATTTCTAAGAAATCAATCCAATGCTCTATGTCCCTAGGCTAATCTATGTCAGGCCAGCACATGATTTGCAGGTGCCAGGACTAGCCAAGAGACATTAAGTGTGGGAAACAAATTAAGTAGAAAGAATATATGTCTAGTGCCAAAAGAGCATGCAGGGATATTTTGCTCACCCAGAAGGACTGAGTGAGTATTGTAGATCTATTAGGGAGGTGAGGTATCTGCACATAAAGACATTGGACATGGTCAGAAAGTCCTAGAATCCTTGTTATCATGTCTAGGGACTTCAGCTAAGTAGAAGAAAGAGGCACATGATAATATAAAAAATAAGAGTCAAGAGGTAAAAGAGTTAGCACTAGTGAGAAGGCTTGATAAGCTTTGAACCTAAGAGACTTGATGATTTCTTCATGGGGATGGGGGAGATGAAAGGACCTATAAGGTGGCATGATAGGAAAAGTACTTTGGAGAATCAGAAATGTCACCTGAAAAGGAATGATAACATGGTTTCTTTGGACCTCCTCCTTAAAATGGAGGTTCTAGGAGGAGCCATTTAACCAGACGCAGAAGTGGCAGTGACAGAGAGCACTTCAAATGTGAGAAGTAGTCCAATGGTGGAGTGACTTTTCACAGTGAAAAGGTTGCTATGGCATAGTAATTAAATTCCTATGGAGAGTGAGGAGTGCAGCTTGGAGAGGAACAAAGACCATGTTTTCAGAATATCTTTCCACAATGGCCACTCAACTGGGTACACACTAAATATTGTTCTCAATCACTTAGGACCAATTCAGAATAATCTCAACTTCTACTTCTATAACACCTAAATGGTGCCTGAGGACTCCAATCAAGTAATTTGTCAGGTTACTTCCCACAACTGAGTAGTCCTTTTCCAAGAAACTACCCAGAAATGGGCTTGATTGCCCATATGGCATTGCTCTTTTGCATAGCTTCACTATAGGGAAAACTCACTATGGCCCCACCAATTGGAAAGAACATGTGTATTCTGGTTTTATAGACATGAAAGAGTAGTTGATGCTCCATAGGATAATAGAGCTGGCACCAGTGAGGCAAGACCACTCTCTGATTCTTTTTTTTTCTTCTCACATTTATCTCTGCCAGGTATGATATAATAGCTAACAGTGTTAAATGTGGTCCAACTTTGCAGTAATTGGGGTGCATAATAATGGCTCAAAATACATCATTTTCCAATCAAGGAATTGTTTGTAATTCAAATTATGGAAAAATAACAAGACGTCAAAGAAAATATCCCCACTAATATTCCAGTTTTCCATATAGATGAAATTTCTCCTGCCAGGAGTAAGTGTTGTCTCATCAAGTACTATCTAGAATACATCTTCCCCTTTGCTGCTATTTCTTTGATGCTTATTCTCACCATTTCCCACCATATATATTTTAATGACAAGCCAATCAAAGCAATAACAAGATTACAATAATAAAGCAATAATGAGATTACAATAATACAGCAATAACAGGAATGTAATAATAAAGCAAAATTTAAAAATGCTGTTGGATCATCAACCTCAGATTACACATCTGTTTAAGGTTATCTTTCGGAGTGCAATTCAGACATCCTATCATTCCTAATCACCAGGGCGGCAGATAATGTTAATTTGCTATTCTACTCCAGTCGCCAAGGAAAATTCTTCGGCTATGGCCAAAGTAAAAGTACATAGATTCCTTATCTGATTCTGTCACCCACAGAGCCATCCACTGACATACTAGTTCAATGAGAGTCTGGGTCATCATTTCTGGGTGTTCCTCAGTCATACAGGCTAATTCTATCCATTAGGAGATTATAAGTAGCCAAAACTACCAGTGTTTCAGCAGCCATTTTTCCCTTATATTTCCTATCTATGTGTTTTGGTATCTGAACTGCAGAACTTGTACTAGAAAAGAAAATGAGAATTCCAATATTTCCACTAGAGGTAGAGTGGGGGGAAATGGTGTTTATCTTTCAGTTGTAATACTTTACCCATCAAATTTGGCATTCCAGGCCTTTGTAAGGACCAAAGTCCCCATCCCTAATAGACATATGAGTCCAGAAAGAACTCTTTCATTTAGGAAAAAGAAAGAAGATATATCTAGGACCACATTGTCAATCACACTTGACCAATAATTACATGGTATATCTTGGAGATCCAGTCAGTTGTTTGTACTATTATATCTATGTCCAAAATTTCATAGAAGAGCTGTGTTCAGGTCCAAAATGAATTTTCATTGTAAATGTCATTTCCTGAGATATAGATAACTTCCAACTTGTCAAGATGGTTATAGACTACAGATCACATGAAGCTTACCCACTGATATCTATGGTGATCCCTATGATAAAAGTCACACCTTATTCCATGGCAAAAAAATTGAAAATATCAGTGTTTTTGAGCAGTAGCACCCACATTTCCCAACTCCCTGAATTTGGCATTCCGTCTCCTGTGTCTACTTATTAGCACAGGCTAATCCTCATGCCTGGAATGTACCATTCCTAGTTTTTGCCTGTTGGAATCCAAGGTTTAACTCAGGTACTACCTTTTATTCTAAGGCTTTCCTCATCTTCCCAAATGTTAGCTCTTTCTCTCTCCTCACATTATCTTATGCTTTTTTAGCTTTGTTCACAGTTCTGTCTTGAAAGAAAGAACTATAGTATACTTTAATATCTCAACAGATTCTTGTTGGATGAATGAATTATAATTTGATCTATTAAGGACCTTTTTTTTAAAATTTCATTTATTTTTAGTTTTCAACATTCACTTCCATAACCTTTAGAGTTTTAAACTTTCTCCCCCTCCCTCCCTGACTCCTCCACAAGACAGTGTGCAATCTGATATAGTCTCTACATATACATTCCTATTGAACATATTTTCACATTAGTCATGTTGTAAAGAAGAATTACAACCAATAGGAGGAACCACGAGAAAGAAGAACAAAGAAAAGAAAGAAAGAAAACAAAACAGAAGAAAAAAAAAGAGCAAATAGTATGCTTCGATCTGCATTCAAACTCCATATTCTTTCTCTGGATGAGGATAGCATTTTCCATCATGAGACTTTTGGAGATGTCTCAGATCTTTAAGGACATTTACAAATTGGTCCTGGAGAGGATTGTGAGAATATGGCAGAGTAGGTCAGAAAATACCAGGCTCTCGAGATTTTCTGCCACAAAAGAAATAAAATAGCTCCTCCAGTGAACAAAGTGTAGGTAAAAGTAAATAAGAATGGGGCACAACACGGGTCCTCCAGGGACAATCCAAAAAGAATAGAAGAAAAATCCCAGACAAGGTTTGGTCCAAGTGAAGAGTAAACACCTCCAGGCTAGGGCAAGCATTTTTTTTAAAATTTATTTATTTTATTTTATTTTATTTTATTTTTTAATTTTTTTTTCCATATGCTTTTGAGTTGAAAATTTTTTCTCCCTTTTTCTCCCCTCCACTCCCCAAGATGGCGCACAATCTGACATAGGCTTTACATTTACATATAGGGCAAGCATTAACAACAAGCCATAAGCCCTGGGGTTAGCTGGTTTGGGAGGCTGCCTCAACCCCAGCCACTAGAGCTTTTACCCCTAGGATAGTGTCTTGGCCCCAGAAGATCAAGAGAACCTCAGCTAACAAGGAAAACCAGACCCAGCTGTGCTATGGAGAGCAAAGGGGGCAAGAAGGAATCATCCCACACCTGGTGAGTGCAGAAGCAGTGGGGCTGAATGCCTCTGGCTGTGGGCACTCACAGAAGGCTAGAGGTTTGGCTTTGGTTCCAGGCTAAAGGAGCGAACTGAAGATTTGGGGAAAGAAGTACCATCCCCCCATATCCCAGGACTAGAGGTGATTACAAAAATTAAGCCATTACTACAAAAAAAATGCACATACAAAAGATAAAGAATCCAACCATTGAAGGTTGCTATGGGAATAGAGAATGGGGTTCCTTTTCAGAGAAGGATATCACAGCAAAGAAACCCACTTATATTCCAAAGAACAACATCAAATGGTCACCTGCCCAAAAAAGAATTTATAGAAGAACTTCAAAAGGACTTTAAAAATCAAATGAGAGAGGCTGAAGAAAAACAAACAAAAATAATAAGAGCATTCCAAGGAAAACAAGATAATGAAAAGAAAGTCCACCAATTAGAAAATGAGATACAGAATCCTAAGGAAGAAAATGACACTTTGAAAATTAGAATTGGGCAAGGTGAAGGCAGCAAAGTTATAAAAGAGCAAGAAACAACTAAATAAAATATAAAAAATGAAAAAATAGAAGAAAAAATGAAATATAACAAAAATGATTGATCTGGAGAACAGATCAAGAAGAGAAAACATAATGATAATCAGACTACCTGAAAGCTACTATCAAAAAAAAAAAGAATCTTGATACAATGATATAAGAAATAAAGAAAATTGTCCTGAAGCATTAGAACAAGAGGGAAAAGTAAAAATAGAAAAAAATTCTTCGATCACCACTTGAAAGAGATCCTATGAGGAAAACTCTTAGGAATATTATAGTTAAATTCTGAAACCCCCAGCTCAAGGATAAAATATTAAGAGCAACAATAAGAAAACAATTTAAATATGACAGTGCCAAATTTAGAATCACATAAGAGTTAGCAACAGAGACCCTGAAAGACCACAGGTGATGGAACACTATATATCAAAGAGCAAAAGAACTGGAGTGCCAGCTGAAAATATCATATCCAGCAAAGTTAAGCATAATTCTGAATTAAAAAGAAAATGGACATTTAATCAACTGTTAGACTTCCAGTACTTTGTTTAAAAAACCAAACACACCTGAACTTAATAGAAGATTGGACACGCAAGAGTCAAGAGAAACATAAGGTACATACACCAATGACTGATGACAAGGGATACAATAAGGACATAAAGAGGTCTAGGACTTTTGGGGTGCTGGGACCCCAAGATTGCAGTACCGGGCCCTGCTGAATGAATTCAACTCAAATCTTCTTCAGCCAGAGGAAAAGTTTATTAGTGGTAAAACATATAGGCCGGGTGACACCCATAAAGACGAGCAGGCATGTGAGGTTCTCAGCCTTGTGGACCTGAGATTCTCAGCATCTGAATGAGGGCCAAGGTGGATCTTAAATGCTAAAGTAACTTTGGGTGGCCAGAGAAGGGGGTTGGGAAAAGGGTCTAGGTAAGAATTCTTATTTGGGAAGATCAGAGAGGTTGAATAAACAATGGGAATAGATAATGGAGGAACAGGAAGGCAGAAGTCTGAAAGGCATCTGCACAAAATCAAGGTGGGGCTAGGACTTTCAAAAGGAGATAATGGAATCAATAAGGAACAGTTTGAGAACAGAGAAGGCCTTTCTGGGGCCTATAGATAAAAGGGAGCCAGATTCTTTTAGGGCGCATCTGAATAAGATTAAAAGGTAAGGCTAAGGCTTTCAAAGGGAGATGAGGGTCTGGGGTCTGTGAGTCAGATTCCCTTTGGGGCAAAGGGTGAAGATCTTGGCTTGGGCCCCACCCCCATCAGACGGACTCTTTACCTTTTATATATGTAAGATGTAAAACACATCTCTAAGATTGCCTTTAGTAATTGAGTAGTTCTTAAGAAAGATTGGAGTAGACCTGAGTATGATATGACTTTAAAAAGTAAAATTGTCTAGGAATAGCAAAAAAAAGTAATTATTTTATATAAATGAGGAGCAAGAGAAAGAATGAAAACAGAGGAATTAGATAGGGAGGAAGGCTGCTAGTTCTGGTAACCATCAGGAATGGGTTTAAGAGAGAACAATACACATATATCTAGAAGAGTAAAAAAGTTCCAAATTCAGAAGAAATAAAACAGTAAAGGGATAGGGAAGGGAAGGAGAAGGTAGGGATCTCTAGAGGGGAGGGTGGGGGAATAGGTTACAGGGGGTGATAGAAGGGTGTTTTGATTTATGAAAATGGGAGGCTAGGGGACAGATATTTGGAGGTGGGGTAGACTAAGTAATAGGAGGGCAAGGTAATAGGTAAATGTAAAGTACAGGAGTCCAGAGGGATAGGAAATAAGACATATGCATAAACATTAAAGATTAAAAGTAGAATTTGTTAGGGAAAGTGTATGTCTATATATGTATGTATGTATATGGTATAAATGTATATGTGTATGTACATCTCTCTATATATAAATATATCTGCACTTAATTGTAGCCTTCTGGTGGGGGGTGGGGATGAAAAGGAGGTAAAAAGGACAAAGTAAAAAAGTGCACATCAGAGAACAAAAGAAAACTTACAAGGAAGCAAAGATGGATAGCTCTCAACACAGTGTGTAATATTTATCATACAGGCTCTCTTGAAATGAAAATTTATCACTACATATTTTGAATCCTCTCTTATGTTGTGCTATACACATTACATGCTTTTATTTTATTTTCTTACTTTGTATTTAAGTTCCAATATTTAAGTTTATGATTTCTTTTTCTTTATTCTATATTTGTATTGTGGTGTTTGAGTCTAAAACAAGAAAGAAAGAAAGAAGAAAAGAAAGAAAGAAAGAAAGAAAGAAAGAAAGAAAGAAAGAAAGAAAGAAAGAAAGAAAGAAAGAAACTGGTCCTGTAACAACATTTTTAAAGTATAGACATTGAAGTATAGAGACTATTGTGTATGAGCATAAAGAGACTTTCTGAAAAAAAAAACTATACACTAAGGATTAGAAAGATAGTTGTTATAGGATGCTAATGAGTTGGAGGTCTGCCATTTTGAAGACCTGACCTGCTCTTGTCTGTAAAGAGGCCCAGATATATTTAGAGATTTGGTACAATCTTTGGAATACTTGGTGTGAGCCCAAGTCTTCAGTGTGTATGTTTATCTGGCAATCAAAACACTCGAGCTTTGAACAACAGACCTTATGTATATCTGGCCACCTGACCTAGTATAGTATCAGTTAGTCAATTGCACTATTCCTCATGTTGTCTTCCTGTATACATGCTTTTGTTTTTGTTTCCTAAGGGAAAAATTCCTATATCCATAGCAACTCAGACTAAAAAGGCAGACCTCCAACTCATCAGCATCTATAACAACTATCTTTCTAATCCTTAGTGTATAGCTTTTTCAGAGAATCTCTTTATGGTAATGTACAACAGTTGTCTATACCTCTATACAGAGTCTATACTCTAACAGCTTGTTAAAGGACCAGTTTCTAATAGTCCTAGTCTGTCTCAAAACATACTTGGCAGTTTTTCTTTCTGGAAAATGAAAAAGATCCTGAGTATACATGACCCTGAAATACCAATTTCCACAATAATAACAGATTACATAGTACTTTGAGGTCTGAAAAACACCTGAAATAATATAGCATATTATAATTCATTCACTCAACAAGAATTTGTTGACAGATAAAAAAAAAAACTACAGTTTTTTTCCTTCAAGATAGAACTGTGCACAAGGTTAAGAAAGTATAAGATAATTTTAGGAGATAGAAAGAACTAACAACTGGGACGATGAGGAAAGAAGTGGCACCTGAGTTAACCCTTGGATTAGCCTGTGCTAATGAACAGATAAAGGAGGTGGAATGCCAAATTCAGTGAACAGCAAATATGCCAGATTAAGCAAAATGTAGAACCCATGAAAGAGAATGTAGAATAAGTCTTGAAATATAGGGTAGAGCCATATAGGGGATAATTTTTTAAAAGAATGAAGAAATTTAATTGTATATTAAAGGCAAAGGAGAATCACCTAATGCTTTTGAGTAAAAGGGTAACATGATTATATTTGTTCCTTAGGAAAAATATTTTGTCAGATTGTGAGGGATGGGTTTGAGAAGAAAAAGACTTAAAGAATGCAGACTAATTAGGAAGCTATTACTATAGGTTGAATAAGTCTGAATTGTGGTGGTGGTCATGTGAGTGGGGAGGAAATGTAATAGGTTAAAAAAAAAGATGGTGTGGAGGTATAAATGCCAACAGCATATTTGGAACACATTTGGTATGAGGAGAGAGTGAGAGAGGTAGAGGTTGAAGTTTCAAGGATGATTCTGATTTTTCAAAACTGCATCACAAGAAGGATGGCAGTACCCTCAATTGAAAGTTAATGTATTCTGTTTAGACATGTTGAATTGTCAATGTCAATGGGAAATCCAAAGAGAGATATCTGACAGGCATTGAAGATAGGAGATAGGAATTGAAGAAAGTTATTCTGGAGAAATAGACTTTGGAGTGATCTGTGTAGATGTGATCATTGAATACATAGGAGTTGAGA
The DNA here is from genome assembly GCF_003287225.1 of Phascolarctos cinereus. Taxonomy (NCBI): domain Eukaryota; kingdom Metazoa; phylum Chordata; class Mammalia; order Diprotodontia; family Phascolarctidae; genus Phascolarctos; species Phascolarctos cinereus. Next base: position 384,748,438 of record NW_027555847.1, on the reverse strand, counting down.
ATTACCAAAAGATAATAAGTGTAAAGAAAACAGAAAAAAGGGAACAGAACACAGCCTTGGGAAAACCCATAGTTAGTGGGCAAGAGATGAATAATTATCTAGCCAAAGAGATTAAGTATTAGACAGATATGCAGGAAGACAACCTGGAGGGAAATAAAAAGTGTTAAAGAAGCCAAGGTTGAGGGGATAGATATCAAGAGCTAGAGACAGATCAAAAGAGATAAAAAGAGAAATGGCCATTAGATTCAGAAATTAGATTATTGGTAATATTGGAAAAACTATTTTCAATTGAGTGAAGTGGTTAGGCATTAAAAGTATGATGATTTAGGAGATGGTTAAAAAATGAAGGTAAAGAATGTAGAGAGCTCTCCCTCCCTAGAAGTATAGATTTAAGATGGAGGAGAGGACAATGACTTGGGAAATTATAGAGTTAAATGAAGGCTTTTCAGGGATTGGAGAAACCTAGACATTTTTAGGTATTAGAGAAACAGCCAGTAGATAAGATGAAACTGATGGTGAAGGTGGGAGTAGTGATCAAGGGGTCAACCTCCTAAAGGAGAAAAAAGTAGATAGGATCAAGGATACAGTTACAACTGCTTCCCTAAACAGGAATGACCACTTTGGCTTGGGTAAAGCAGAGAAGGTATTGGGTAGGAGGTATATAATAGGGAAGAAGAAAAAGCTAATGATAGGTAGCTTTGATTTTCTCATTAAAGTTGGAAAATCAGTCCTCTGCTGAAAGGGAAGGAAGTGTCTGGGAGGATATGATACATGAGGATTGAGGAGAAAGGGTAAAGTTTGGAGGAGCTAATATCAGAAATATACTAGTGAGTCAATCAGTGAAGAGTCCAAAAAATTTCCATTCAATAGTGAAGGGCCAGTTGAAATAGATAAAAACAGATTTGTTCTAGGTCTAGTCAGTAAAATTACATGACTTCCTCTGGAAGCATTCAGTAACACAGGTATAGAAATGAAGAATAGTAATGGTAAATATCATTCAGAGTTTGAAATTGGCAAAATGTGAGCAGTAGTAATACAAAGGTAAAGAGGAACAACTTAGGGCAGAGCCTAGAGGAACTGGTTGACTATTAGGTAAAGATTATGAAATTAGAAAAATTAAAGGCAAAGATAATACAATGGCCTGAGAGAACAATAAAGACTAAGATGCCTTGAATTTTGGAGGAATGAGGAAAAGGAATAAATATAAGGAAAATAATGTGTGATAATAAAATAGAATTTATAGCTCAAAATGTTGGTGATAGCATAGTTACAGCTAGTAATGACAGCAAGAGGTGACAAAGCAAAGATCTTTCTCCTATATCAGGTTTTGAGTCATGAAGTAGAAATGAAATGTCATATTGTGAATACACAGGGAACATCACATATGGCTTTTATTTGGCTGCCAAATAAAATAGTGAAACATCTACACTTATAATCATATTTTAGTACTCTGATAGATCGCAATATTATCAATCTATCAATTAACAAGGATTTAGGTCCTACTATGTATGAGGCACCATGATGAGTGCTGGGCTTACAAAGTTGAACAGTCACCCTCTTAAGGATCTTACAGTCTAGCTTGGCTGGGAGGAAATAATATGTGCACATAAAAGTAAAAACAAAATAAATACAAACTAGGTGATGAGGACTCTAGAAAGCAGGAAAATGTTGGCATAGAAGTTGCCACTTGAGCTGACTTGAATTAGACTAAGGATTTGGAGAGATTCAAATTACACTAAGGATTTGGAGTGAGTACACTCCAAGAAAAGAGGATGGTTAATGGAGTTGAGAAAAAACATCCTGTGCATGAATCACAGTAAGGAGACCCATTGGTCTGGTCCATAGTGTGTAAAGAGCAATAATGTATAATAATCCTGGAAGAGTATGTTGAGGTCACATTATGAATGGCTTTAAATGCAAAACAGAAGAGCTTTAATTTTATCTCATACTGAGCCCTGGAATTTTTCTGAATGGAGTAACAACATTGTCCGTGCTATAATTTAGGAAATTCACTTTGGTGACTGTGTGGAGCCAGAGATGTTGGCATATGGAGTAGAAGAAAAAGCACATCACAAAGGACTAATACTAAAGTATAATGTGGTCCTGTTAGAATAGTGTCAAGAAGTCTAATGCTTAGAATGAGTTGATTTCATTTTTAAGCTAAGGGAAACAAAAAATCTCAATTGCAGAAAAGTAGGCAATCAAGGAAAAGAGAATACTGTTGCTTGGGTAAATGGGATAACAGATGACATAGAGAAAAAATAAGTTGTTCGAGACTGTTTATTTTCCTTTCTTTCCTCACCCAAGGGGAATAATGTTTGGCCAAGAAAAAAAAAGAATAAAATAGGTGATAGAGTTGATAACTCAAAATATATAAAAATATTGAAAGTCATGCTTGTCCTTGGTAAGTTTGAGTAATTGTGTTCAGATGAATTATGTCCTAGGATAATGAAGGACCTAGCAGATGTGATTGTGGAGGAACTGTCAATGATTTCCGAAAGCTAGTGGTGAATGGGAGATGTGTCATAGAGTTGGGAAAGTTCACGTCATGATTTTCAGAAAAGCAAAGATAATAGATACTAGAGACAGTAGGCCACCAAGCTTCACTTCAATTCCTGTAAGAGCCGTATAGTGTCTCATCCAAAAAAAAATTACTTAACAGAGAATAATGAAATGATGACAAATTAATCAACAAGCATTTATTTAGTGGCTTCTATGTGCCAGGTACACTCCTAGATGTCAGGTTTATAAATACAAAGAGCTATCATGCCTTGATTGAAAATAAGTCATACAATACTAATCATATTTTCTATATTTATATAGAAATATATTCACAAACTGGTCAGTTTACAACCAATCAATCAAACATTTATCAAGTGCTTATTGTGTACCAGGCACTCACTGTCCATAATAAGCACAGACAAGAGGATGCAGAAATCAAAATTAAGCATTTTCTGCCCTCATAGAGGTTCCATTCTATTGGGAATATGTTACAAATTGACTTTTTAATGTAATTTTTGTAAATATAAATTGCCACACTTGAAGGATTACAAATTAATTAGTCTGGAGTTTCATTTTTCCCCTTCTTTTTCATTCAGGCTTCCAACTTTCACTGCCTTCCCTTGCCCCTTAACCAGGATCAGAAGTTTTATAAATGTTTGCCTGCTTCTCTTTCTTCTATGACTTCTCCTCCCTAACTCCTACAAATATTTGGTCACTGGAAACTTACTAAAAAAAAAATCAAATCAAATTAGTCCTTAAAACACCCATGTTACTGCTCAGATTTTTTAAATCTAGCCAATAGCTTACTAATGTTCAGACTCCTTAAGAGTCTGCTCAATATGACAGATGTTCTAATAAACCTTGTCTTTGGCCGGAAAAAAAAAAAAAACACCTATGTACACAGATTTTCCCTTGAGGTTTAAGAAGAAAGCCACAGTCACTATTCTAAGTCTTTTAAAGCACTATATTTCTCTCTTCTTTAATCTCCCACCCCTCAAAAAATCTCCATGTCAGAGATAGAAAGCCTAGGTCATGAAATGTCTCAGTGCTGCTCCAGAATCACAGTGAGTCAAAATTTAAAACTGCTTTTTTGAAGGGGTAGCATTGAGGGATTAGGAGATCCCCAATGACTTTTTCAAAAGATCTTTAATGATATATTTTGTTTCAAAATCACTTATGTTTTCCAGTAAATAATCTTCCTCCCACTCCTTCCTCGGGAGCCATTCTTCATAATAAAGGAGGGAAATAATTATGTACACTTAACACATCAATTATGACTTCACACACAATGTCCCACACATATAGTTTCCCAGCTCTGCAAGGAAGGTTAGAGGTACATTTTCACATCTATTTTTTTTCTTTTTAGCTAACTTTGGTCATTAGAAATCCATGGCATCTAATTTAAATTATTTTTCTATTTTTCTTTCCATTTATATTGTAATTTTGAAGTTTTTTATTGGTTCTGATTACTTTGTGTTGATTTAAATAGGTTTGCAAAACTTATAATTCTAATAATAATTACTGAAATTCTATAGTATGTTCTGATTCATAATGTAAATTTCCTCATGAATTACTGTCATCATTATGCAGAAGAGGAAACCGAGCCAGGGACATATTCAACTTGACCAAGATAATCTTGATAGGAATTATAAGAACCATTAATTGCACCCAGGTTTTATGACTGCAAGACCACTACCCCTTTCATTATATCATGATTATTCCTTAACTGTCACTACCTTTTGAAAACATCAGTTTCCTTTCAAACGTTCAGCCATATTTTTGGGAGAGATTTCTGGAAATCATATTTTGATTCATCCTGTATAATAAAAGAGGTTGGAGTATGTTGGCAATCTCTTAAAATTTCCCAGGGAAGAAACCATAAACAATACATTTCCATTCTGTCCTGCCTTGACTCCTCATTCCCTAAGTCATACTTTTGGGCAAGGTTTTAGCCTTTCTTTCTATGACATATATGGTCCTTCAAATTATAGTGATAGAGTTATTACACTACTGTAAAATTCAATAGAGGTGACAGCAGGTTCTGTGCAGGTACAGAAATCCTCTTTCCATGAAACAACTACTTGATAAACTTATAATTTTAATTTTTCAAAATGTTTTCACAAATTTGACTTTACCAAATCTTCATATCTTCTATGGAGGAGGTGTTATGATCCCAACTTTAGAGGTGAGAAAGATGAGGGACACAACAGGGAAAGTGACAAGAAGCAGGACAGTGTAATAGAATAAACCTAGACTCTGATTCACTCTGTAACTCTAGGTAAGTAATTTCCCTTCTCTGTACCTAATTTTCTCATCTTTAAAAGTCAATATAAGTATTTTCATACATATGTTAACTTTTCCTCTTTCTTTGACCTCTTTGGAGTATACACCCCATGGTGGTACAGCTGCATTAAGGTACTCACAGTTTAGTAATGGTGGGGGACAGGGCACAGAATCAAATTGCTTTCAAGAATGATTGGACCAATTCATAGCTACAACAACAGGCTCTATTGCTCCTGTTTTCACATAGCTCCTCCACCATTTGTTATTTTATTGTTTTTATCTTCTTTGCCAGAATAATGGCTGTGAAGTATAACCTCAACATTGTTTTAACTTGCATTTATCTAATTGTTAGTTATTTAGAGCATTTTTTTATGGTTGCAGGAGATGAAATTTCTTCCTCTGAAAATAGCCTGTTACAATGGTATACTGGAGCCAACTTCTATGGCTCTGGAGAATGAATTGTTAAATTGTCATTGTGAACATTTGAAACATGGAAATTTCCAAACACTACAATTCAAGTCTTGAATTATTGTATTTTTGATTGTTTAGACAAGAAAGTATTTGAGAAAAATATATATTTTTAAAAGTAGATTGTGTACATTTTTTATATTTGGAGAGCTGTCTCTCAGACATTTACCAGCATATCCTTGGCTGTATACATGGATCATTTATCTATTAATCAATGGCTCTTAGTTTTATACATTTCAATCAGGGTCTTGTTTATTTTGGATACATGACATTTGATTCAGAGAAACTTGCTACTAGGATTAGATTTGCTTTTGCTAAGTTTTTTTAATTTTCTGTAAATTGTTCATTTATCATCAGTGATCATCTCAGCCATTTAGTTATGAAATCTTCTACTGTCCATAAATGTGAAAGACAATATATTCTTTACTCCTATAATTTGTTTTTGATGAAACATATTGTGTCTTGGCCATGTTATCAGTTTGGAGCTTATCTTGCTATATGTTGTGAGGTATTAGTCTAAACCTAATTTCTGTCAGACTATGAGTCCTTTCCCCCTTAAATGGGGTCTTCAGGTTTATCAAAGACTGTACTAGAGTGTTTATTTGATTCTGTATTTAGCATACAGTATCTGTTCTATTAGTTGATCTCTCTGTTTTGTTTTGTTTCATTAATTAATTATCTTGAACTGTGAAATCAAAGAAGCCCTGTAATGGGCTCTATTAGGCCATTCATATTTAGAGACAACATGTTACAATGGAAAGGGCACTAGCTCTAAGACATAAAGGACTTTATTATAAATCCCACTTTTGATGCTTATGGTCAATATGGGCAAGTCATTAGCCTCCCTCATTCTTAGTTTTCTCATCTGTAAGATGATAGGATTGTACTAGATGATCTCTGAGGTCTTGTGCAATTCAGGCATTCCAGCATTCTGAGATACCCAAAAGGGTAAAATGTAGTTACTGCCATATCTAAACTTTCATCCTAATTGGCGGAAATGCTCTGAGAAAAATCACCTTTAATGGAGGACATATTAAAATAAATGAGAGTCATTTGCTAACAATTTAGACACATTTTTTACCCCTGGCCTAGGGCAAATCTGTTCTCTTCTTGGACACTCAGTTTCTACATCTGTAAAATGGAAATAATCATACTGCCTGGTCTCACTGGGGTGTTGTGAAGATTAATTAGTTCACGTTTGTGAAATGCTTTGCAGAGGGGAGAAATGCTCTTCAAGTGCTAAAGATTATGATCTCCCTGAAGCATCTATAATTTGTGGAGACATTTATAGCTTGGCTGGTTAGTGAAGCCTGCATTTTGTAGCATTGTCCTTGCTTCCCTGCAAAGTACCAGAATGTTGCTCAGCAATTCTCTCCTCCATTAAATCCATCCCATCCTCTTGGTAGAATGATAGTGACCTATGCTCTTTGTGTGCTAGTGAGCTGTCTCAGTGTTCTCTGCATTGCTGTTACCCCCTCCTCCGCTGCTCTCAGTTATATGTGCAGTGGGATCAGTAGGGAGAACAGTTTTCTCAAATTTTAAGCCACTAGCTAATGCTCCCTTGTTGTCAGATCTGTTTCTCATGGAAACTTCTGCGTTTTTTTCAGATCCCAATAGTTAATGATATTTCACCTTCCCCATTGCGCTGTAAGGTCTTCATAAGGATACCAACATGTAAGAGATGGTTTCTGGCATCTGCACTGGGAGGAAAAAAGTAACCAATGGAAAAATAAATAAAGCAGGGGTCCTCTCCATTTTTTTTGGCAAAAAAAAACCTGCTATAGAAACTAATGTAGATGAGGGGGTACTGAGCCATATATAAGTGAGTAATTATCTACTGTTACAGGCCTTATTATCTCTCCAAATGTTTGCTAAAATTCTGTTGGGTAACCATCTGGACCCAGAGATTTACCCGTGGATAAAGACTAGATTGTTGTTTTAACTTTGGATGGGAAAAATTCCTTCTCTAATTCTTTTCTGTCATCTTCTGTTAAATAATTTAACTGAACATCTCTTAGCTCTCTGTGAGTCCTTAGAATAAGTAGATTCTATGTGATATACTCATATAAAATATTCTTTGAAAGTTTATTTATTTTTTCCACCAGAGGATCTAAGGACAGTTTGCCATCTGTTGTAAGAACTTCATTAAGCACCTATTTTCCCTTCCTTTTTCATAAACTGGCCAGTCCAAATAATCTGGAGCTTTCTCCTGGGACAGATGAAGTCTGCTGCCCAGAAGCTTCACCCTATCACAGCTATATCCTTGCTTTCTCATTATGACCTTCTCTCAGGTGGCTTTGTTAGCTTGGAACAACAAAGACTCTTTCCCACATACAGGCTCAGTATCAATAATTTAATAACATGTCATCAACAACAGTGAACCATGCTGCTTAGGATGAAATATTCCAAGGGCTCTCAATCTATTATGCACTGATCTCCCACAGCACCTGTGAATGAAGTACAGGTGGGCGCTGCTTGGAGAAAAGCCTATATACATCAATCCACACTTAAAAGGCAAGGGAATGGGAAGGAACAGATGTTATTTAATCCATCAATCAATTCATTAACATGCATTTATTTAGCACCTACTATTTGCCAGGAATTGTATGAATTGCTTGGTATATAAGGACAAAAATGAAATATTCTCTCTTCTCAAGGAGCTTGTCTTCTGGGGGAGAATACATGGTGGCAAGATTTATACAATCAATTAATCAACAAGCAATTTTAAAGCACTTACTACATGCCAGGCACTGTGCTAGGCCTTAAGGAAAAAAAGAAAGGTAAGAAGCAGGCTCTGCTCTCATGGAGCTCATACCACATTCTAAGACACAAACAAGATACATACCAAGAATTTTGAAGGTACCCTTGAATGGAGAAGCTCTTGAAAGATAGAGGAATGAGAAAGCATGAGGAATTGGTGTTTAAGTTTAGTCTTAAAAGCAGCTTCAGGTCCCAGCTAAAATAACACCTTTTGTCTTTCCCAATCCTTCTTAATGCTAGTACTGCCTTTCCTCTGAGATAGCTTTAGTTTCTATATCTGAAAATTACCATTCATATCCTTTGACCATTTATCAATTGATAATTGACTTGTATTTTTACAAATTTGACTCCATTCCCTATATGCTTATCGTTTTACATAGTTCTTTACATATTGTCTCCCCTATTAAACTGTGGGATACTTGACATCAGGGGCAGTATTTTTTGTTTATTCATTTTTGTTTTTGCCTTGCTTTGTATCCCTAGTGCTTAGAACGGCGCCCAGAATATAGTAGGTGTGTAATGCATACTTGTAGACTTAGCTTGACTTAGAGAGAGAGGCGGGGAGCATCCCAATAATGGGGAACAACTGTACAAAGACAGAATATTGTATAAGTTGAACAGTAAGCAAGGAGGTAGAACTGGTGGCTATAGATAGATGGCTAGAATTAGAGAAAGGCAGTAAAATTTCAGAAAACTGAAACAATAGGGAGGGGCCAGTTTGTGAAGATATTTGCTCCTGGATGTAAAACAGAATTTATGCAATGTAGATAGCAAGTTGGGCAGTTAAGTGGCACACTGGATAGAGCACTGGGGTTGGAATCAGGAAGACTAATATTCATGGGTTCAAATTCAGCCTCAGACACTTACTAGATGTGTGACCCTGGGCAAATCACTTAACCCTGTTTCTCTTAGTTCTTCATCTATTAAATGAGCTGGAGAAGGAAATGGCAAAGCACTCTAGTGTCTTTGCCAAGAAAACCTCAAAATAGGATTACAGAGAGTTGGATGCGACTGAAATGACTAAACAACGAATACAAAATAACATTTTGAAGGGGCAGTGGAGGAAGCTACTAGCAGGTGGAAGAATCAGAAATGGTATGATATGAGGTAGCTCTAGAGAAAAGCTTTGAAGGGAGCTAGAGATTCTACAAAATGGAAGTGAAGAAATTCATTCTAGAAATAATAAATTTGAGGATGTGGGGTAGGAAGGCCATCTGAGCAAAATCATGGAGATGGGAGATAAAAATTGTGTACAAAGAACAAGTAGACAAATTGAGATAGAGATATAGAGTGTGCAAAAGGACATTGCATGTGATCAGTTTGGAAAGGTAGATTGAGACCTGAAAGTCTTTAAATGTCAAAGAGAAGGGTTCACATTTTACCCTAGACATAATAAGAAACACCATGGGCTTTATGAGCAGGATTGTGTGTGTATCATGGACATTGGCAATATCACTTAGCTGCTTTGTGGTGAATGTATTGGATCGGGGACAATTGAGGTAGGAAGACCAATTAAGAGATTACTTTAGAGTTCATGTAAGAGCTAGTAAGGCCTTGAACAAAAATGGTGAATCTTTGAATTATGATGATGATGATGATAGCAATGATATAGTACTTTAAGTTTTCCAAAGTGCTCTTGCATGTATTATCTCATTTAATCTTCACTACAGCTCTATAAGGAGAAAAGAGCTTTACTAAAGGCTTCACCATAGAGTTCCTTTAAAGGAGGAGTTCCTTTAAATGCACTAGGCATATGATCTGGCTCATATGGAGAAATATAATTACATAAAGTTAGATATATTGATTAGATAATCTTGGAGGCCACTTCCTGCTCTAAATCTATAATTCTCTATTTCTTTATATACATCTATTCATCTATCTATCATCTTTCTCTATCATCTATATCTATAATTTTTCCCCTAAGCTTAGGTGAGACCTGTCAACATTTTTAGACTATATATGTACAACCATATTAAGCATATTTCCACATTAGTTATGTTGTGAAAGCAGAATCAGAATAAAAGGGAAAAAAATGAGAAAGAAAAAACAAACTAAAAAAAAGAAAAAAAAATAGTATGCTTTGATCTTCATTCAGACTCCATAGTTCTTTCTCTGTATGTGGATGGCATTTTCCATCATGAGTCTTCTGGCATTGTCTTAGATCATTGCATTGCTGAGAAGAACTAAGTCTATGAAAGCTGGTCATCACACAAAGTTATTGTTACTGTGTACAATGTTCTCCTGGCTCTGTTCACTTTACTCATCAACAATTCGTGTAAATCTTTTCAGGTTTTTCTGAAATACACACGCTTATCATTTCTTATAGAACAATAGTATTTCATTACATTCATATACCAAAACTTGTTCAGCCATTCCCCAAATAATGTGCTTCCCTTCAATTTCCAATTCTTGGCCACCACACAAAGAGCTTCTATAAATATGTTCATATGTGTGCATCCTTCCCCCCCTCCTTTTTATGATCTCTTTGTGATACAGACCTAGAAGTGGTATTTCTGGATAAAGGATATGCACAATTTTGTAATCCTTTGGGCATAATTCCAAATTCCACTTCAGAATGTTTGGATTGGTTCACAACTCTACCAACAATGTTTTAGTATTTCAATTTTCCTGCATCTCTAACATCCACCATTTTCCTTTTTTGTCATGTTAGCCAATCTGATAGGTGTGAGGTGGTACCTCAGAGTTGCTTTAATTTGCATTTCTCTGATCAATAGTGATTTAAAACATTTTTTTCACATGACCATAGATAGTTTTAATTTCTTCATCTGAAAATGACCTGTTCATATCATTTGACCATTTATCAGTTGGTAATTGACTTGTATTCTTATAAATTTGACTCTGTTCACTATATATTTTAGAAATGAGGCCCTTATCAGAGATATTGTCTATAAAAATTGTTTTCCAGCTTTCTGACTTCCTCCTAATCTTAGTCACATTGGCTTTGTGCAAAACCTTTTGAATTAAATGTAATCAAAATTATTAATTTTACATTTCATAATGTTCTCTATCTCTTGCTTGGTAATTCCCTTCTCCATAGATCTGACAGGAAAACTATTCCTCTCTCTCATAATTTGCTTATGGTATTACCCTTTATGTCTAAATAATGTAACCATTTTGACCTTATCCTGATATATGGTGTAAGACATTGGTCTGCATTTACTTTCTGCTATACTATTTTCTAGTTTTCCCAGAAGTTTTTGTGAAATAGTGAATTCTTATCTCAGAAGCTAGAGTCCTTGGGATTATCAAAAAGTAGATTAATATAGTCATTGACTGCTGTTCCTTGTATACCTAACCTATTCCACTGATCCACCACTCTGTTTCTTAGCCAGTATTATTAAATACTTTTGATGATTGCTACTTTATTATAAAGTTTTACATCTGGTATGGCTAGGCCACCTCCCCTTGCATTGCTTTTCATCACTTTCCTTAACATTCTGGACTTTTTGTTGTTCCAGATGAATTTTATTATTATTTTTTCTAACTCTATAAAATAATTTTTGGTACTTTGATTGTCATGGCACCAAATCAGTAAATTAATTTAGGTAGAATTGTCATTTTATTATATTATCTCAGCCTACCCATGAGCAACTGATATTTTTCCAATTATTTGGATCTGACTTTATTTGTGTGAAGTGTTTTATAATTTTATTCATATTGTTCCTGGGTTTGTCTTGGCAGGTAGGCTCCCAAACATTTTATATTGTCTAAAGTTACTTAAAATAGAATTTCTGTTTCTATCTCTTGCTGCTGGGTTTTATAAGTATTATATAGACATGGTGATGATTTATTTGGGTTTATTTTATATCCTGGAACTTTACCAAAGTTGTTAATTATTTCAAATAGTTTTTTTAGTTGATTTGCTAGGATTCTATAAGTAGATCATTATGTCATCTGCAAAGAGTGATAGTTTTGTTTCCTCATTACCTATACTAATTCCTTCAATTTCTTTTTCTTCTTTTATTGATAAAGCTAACATTTCTAGCACACTATTCAATAATAGAGGTTTTAATGGGCATCCTTGCTTCACCCCTGATCTTATTGGGAATGCTTCTAGCTTATCCCCATTATACATAATGCTTGCTGATGATTTTAGATAGATGCTACTTATAATTTTAAGGAAAACTCCATATATTCCTAGGCTCCCTAGTGGTTTTAATAGGAATGGGGGATATATTTTGTCAAAAGTTTTTTCTGCATCTATTGAGATAATCATATGATTTCTATTAAGGTTGTTATTTTTATGGTCAATTAGGCCAATAGTATTCCTGATATTGAACCAGCCCTGCTTTCCTGGTTTAAATCCCACCTAGTCATGGTATATTATCCTCATTACAAATTGCTATAATGTTTGCTAATATTTTTTTGAAATTTTTTTGCATCAATATTCATTAGGGAAATTGGTTCATAATTTCCTGTCTCTGTTTTGGTTTTTTCCAGTTTTGGTATCAGCACCATATTTGTATCATAAAAAGAATTTGGTATACTCCTTCTTTGCCTTTTTTTCCAAATTGTTTATATAGTATTGAAATTATTTTTTCTTTAAATGTTTGGTAGAATTCACTGGTAAATCCATCTGGTCTTAGGAATTTTTTTGTTAGTCAGTCCATTGATGGCTTATTCAATTTCTCTTTTCTGAAACTGAGTTGTTTAAGTATTTAATTTCCTCTTCTGTTAATCTGGGCAATTTATGTTTTTTTGTAAATATTCATTCATTATCCATTTCACTTAGATTGTCAGATTCATTGGCATACAGTTGGGCAAAATAGCTCCTACTTATTATTTTTTAAAATTTCCTTTTCATTGGTGGTGAATTCCTCCTTTGTATTTTTGTTACTAGTAGTTTGGTTGTTTTCTTTCTTTTTTTAAATCAAATTAACCAAGGGTTTATCTATTTTATTATGTGTTTTTTTTTTATAAAATCAAGTCTTTATTTTGTATATTACTGCAATAGTTTTCTCAATTTCAGTTTTATTAATCTCTCCTTTGATTTTCAGGATTACTAATTTGGTATTTAATTGGGGATTTTTAATTTGTTATTTTTCTAGCTATTTTAGTTGCATGTTCAATTCATTGACCTCTTTTGTATTTTATTCATGTAAGCATTTAGAGTTTAAAAATTTCCCCTAAGAACTGCTTTCACTACATCCCATAGGTTTTGGTATGTTGTCTTATTATTGTCATTCTCTTGAATGAAGTTATTGATGGTTTCTATGATTTTTTGTTTGACCCACTCATTCTTTAGGATTAGATTATTTACTTTTCAATTAATTTTTAGTCTATCTTTCCATGACCCTTTATTACAGACAATTTTTGTTACATCATGACCTGAAGAGGATGCATTTTATATTTCTGACTCTCTACATTGGATTGTGAGTTTTTTATGCCCTACTACATGGTCCATTGTTTTTGTAGGTGCCATATACCACTGGGGGAAAAAAGTATATTCCTTTCTATTCCTATTCAGTTTTCTCCAGAGGTCTATCATATCTAACTTTTCTATTATTTTTACCTCCTTAACTTCTTGTTTATTTTATGGTTGGACAAATCTAGTTTTAAGAAGGGAAGTTGAAGTCCCCCACTAATAAAGTTTTGTTGTCTGTTTCTTCCTGTAACTCACTTAACTTCTCTTCTAAAAATGTGGACGCTATATCACTTTGTGCATATCTGTTTATATTGTTATTACTTCATTGTCTATGATACCTTTTAACCTGATGTATTTTCCTTCCTTATCTCTTTTAATTAGATCTATTTTTGTATTGCTATTGACTGAGATCAGTATTGCTACCCTGCTTTTTTTTCTTCAGCTGAAGCATAATATAGTCTGCTCAAGCCTTTTACATTTACTCTATGTGTATTTATCTGCTTCAAATGTATTTCTTGTAAACAACATATGGTAGGATTATGGTTTTTAATCCACTCTGCTATTTGCTTCCCATTCATCCCATTCACATTCACAATTATGATCACTAACTTTGTCTTTCTCTCCATTCTATCCCACCTCCCCAGTTTAAATGTTTCTCTCTCCTTTCATCTTTTCCCTCCTCATCAGTGTTTTGCTTCTGACTATTGCCTCCCTCAATCTGACCTCCCTACTATCAGACACATTCCCTTTCCCTTTCCCTTTCCCTTACTACTTCTTTCTTATTTTCTGCCTTCATTTCTACCCACACTCTCCCTTTTCTTTCCCCTTACTCCTCCTACTTCCCTATAGGGTAAAAGAGATTTATATAACCAACTGCATACATTATTTCCTCTTTGAGCCAAATGTGATGAGAGTGAGGTTGAAACAATGCTCACTCCTCCCTTTTTTTCCCCTCTACAGTATTAGGTCTTTATACTTCTTCATGTGATATAATTACCCTATTCTGCCTTCCCCTTTCCTCTTCATCCAGTGCAACCCTATTTTCAACCCCAATTATTTTTTTATTGTCACATCAAAGTCAACTTATACTGATACTCTATGTCTATGTATATCCCTTCTAACTGCCCTAATAAAGATACAGTTCTCAAGAGTTACAAGTATCATCTTCATTTATAGGGATGTAAACAGTTTAACCTTATTGAATAACGTATTTTTTTTCTTTCCTGTTTACCTTTTTATTCTTCTCTTCACCTTTGCGTTTGAAGGTAGAATATTCTGTTCAGCTCTGTTTCTTATTCATCAGGGATGATTGAAAACCCCCTATTTCACTGAATATCTATCTTTTCCCCTGAAAGATTATGATCAGTTTTGCTGGGTAGTTGATTCTTGGTTGTAATCCAAGTACCTTTGCCTTCTGGAATATCATATTCCATGCCTTCTTATCCTTTAATATAGAAGCTGCTAAATCCTGTGTAATCCTGACTATGGCTCTATGGTATTTGAATTGTTTCTTTCTGACTTCTTGCAGCATTTTTTCCTTTACTTTGGAATTCTGGAATTTGGCTACAATATTCCTTGGAGTTTTCATTTTGGTATGTCTTTCAGGAGGTGATCAGTGGATTCTTTCAATGACTATTTTATCTTCTGGTTCTAGTATGTCAAAGCAGTTTTCCTTGATAACTTCTTGAAAAATGATATCCAGGAGACTTCCACTTCTGGGAGCCAAGATTGCAGAGTAAAAAGGTAGTCACTCTCACCCTCCCCTATCAACCTCTGAAAACCCATAAAATATCACCCCAGAAAAAAAAAATAGCTGGAATAGCTGAACTAGAAGAAAGATGGGGAACAGCAGTGCAACAGCCTAGCAAATGGGTTTCCCAGTGCCTCAGCAAAAATAAGAGAAGCAGAACTACAAAGGACCCCAGGCAGATAAGCACCCTGCAGCACCCATCTAAAAAGAGCTGAAGAAAGCTAAAGGAAAAAAAAAAGCAGGCAACCTAGAATTGCCTGAAAGTTCCAGCCTTGATGGTTCCAGTCTTGCTGATTCCAGCCCAACCAGAGGTAAGCTGCCAAAACTCTACAACCTCCAATTGCCAACATAAGAGGCCCCCAGCACACAAAGCCAGTGACCAAAACCTAGGCTCCCAACACAAGAAGCTTGGGTCAGTGCCCTCTTTTCCCCAGCAGGAGAGCTCAATCTCTTTAAAGGCCAGGGAATAAAGAAACCATGAGTAAAAAGGAATGTACCATAGATTCATACTGTGAAAGGAGTGAAGATCAAGACAGAAATTCTGAAGAGGACAACATTGTCAACAAACCCAAATCTGTAACATCAAAAAGGAATATGAACTGGTCTGAAGCCCAAAAAGCCTCCTTAGAAAAGCTCAAGAAGGATTTTAAAAGCCTAATGAGAGAGGTAGAAGAGTCCTTAAAAAGTACAATTGGCCAATTGGATTAAAAGTACACTGAAGAAAACAAGTCCTAAAAAACACTATTGGCAAACTGGAAAAAAAAAGCATACTGAAGAAAACAAATCCCTTAAAAATACAATTGGCCAATTGAAGAAGGAAGCACAAAAACTAACAGAATAAAACAATCTGTTAAAAACTAGAATTGGACAAAGGGAAACTAATGACTCTATGAGAGAGCAAGAATCAGTGAAACAGAAACAAAAAAATGAAAAAAATAGATGAAAACATAAAATACATCATTGGTAAAACAACCGACCTGGAAAATCAATCCAGGAGAGATAATTTAAAAATCATTGAACTACCTGAAAATCATGATGAAAAAAAGAGCTTGGGCAGTATCTTTCAGGAAATCATAAAGGAAAACTGCCCAGAAGTCCTAGAACCAGAGGGTAAGGTAACCATAGAAAGAATACCCCACTCACTGCCTGAAAGAGATCCCAAATTGACAATGCCAATCAATATAATAGCAAAGTTCCAAAATTACCAGATGAAAGAGAAGGTGCTGCAAGCAGCCAGAAAGAAACAATTTAAATATCATGGAACCACAGTCAGGATCACACAAGACCTTGCAGCTTCTACAATAAAAGACCACAGGGCATGGAATATGATGTTCCGTAAGGCAAAGGATCTTGGATTGGAGCCAAGGATCAACTACCCTGCAAAAATGAGCATGATTTTTCAAGGGAGGACATGGATATTCAATTAAATAGGGGACTCCCAAACTTTCCTCATAAAAAGATCAGAGCTCAACAAAAAAATTTGATCTTCAAGTATAAGATTCAAGAAAGACATAAAAAGATAAATGGACAGAAAGGTACAAAATGTTGTTAATAAGGGCGGACTGTTTACATCCCTACAAGGGAAGATGACATTTGCAACTCTTGAGAACTGTATTGTTATTACACCATGTTAAAGGAGTATATATAAATGGGGTGGATATTAGTTGACTTTGATGTAATGATAAAAAAAAAATCTAATCAAGTGGGTTAAATGGATCCAAGTAAGTGGATTAGTCTGATCTTAGAAAATGTACCTAAAAAGAAGGAGGCAGATAAGGGTAAATTACAAGACAGGAAAAAACAGAAAATCATATTACACCAGAGGGAAAGAAGTGAGGGGAGTGAGCATTGAACCTTACTCTCATCAGATTTGGCTGAAGAAGGGAATCACATAATCAATTGGATATAGAAATATAACTTGCCCTATGGGCAGTGGGAGGGAATTGGGTAAGGAAAAGGGAAGGGGGATAGAAGGGAGGGAAGAAGCAGTAAGAGAAAAGGGGGGAAAAGGGAAAGCGATAGTAGAAGGGAGGAGAGACTGAAGGCGGCAGTGGTCAAGAGCAAAACACTACTGAGGAGGGAAAAGGAGAAAGAAAAGCATAAATGGGGGGGAAAGAATGGAGAAAAAGACACAGATAGTAATCATAACTGCGAAAGCTGAATTGTTATCTTTTTTTTTCTCTTCTGTTGAATTTGGTTTCCTCTTTCTGATGGTTCCTCCTATTGGTTTTAATTTTTACTTACAACTTCGCTAATGTGAAAATATGTTTGACAGGAATATAAATGTATAGCCTATATCATATTGTGTGCCATCTTGAGGAGGTGGTGGGGAGGAAAGGGGAGAAAAATTTTAAACTCAAAAGTATATGGAAGTGATTGTTGATAATGAAAATAAATTAATAAAATTTAAAAGAAGAAAGATGATATCCACGCTTTTTTTTCTTATCATGGCTTTCAGATAGCTTAATAATTCTTAAATTATCTCTTCTGGATCTATTTTCAAGGTTGGTTGTTTTTCCAATGAGGTTTTTTTACATTTTCTTCTATTTTTTCACTCTTTCAATTTTGTTGGACTCATTCTTGATGTTTCATAGTCATTATTTTCCACTTGCTTAATTCTAATGTTTACATAATTATTTTCTTCACTTAGCTTTTGTACCTCTTTTCCATTTGGCCAATTCTTTTTAAGGATCTGTTTTCTTTAGTCAATTTTTGTCTTTCCTTTTCCAAACTGTTGACTCTCTCTTACATACCTCTCATTTCTTTTTTCCAATTTTTTTTCTACCTCTTTTAAAATTCTTCTTGAGCTCTTCCAAGAAGGCTTTTTGGGCTTAGGAACAATTCATATTCCCCATTGAGGTTTCAGATGCAGGTATTTTGATAATGTTGTTCTCTTCTGCATTTCTGTTTTGTTCTTCCCTGTCCCCATAGAAGCTGTCTATGGTCAGTGCTCATTTTTGCTTTTTTTCTCATGGTGTTTGGTTATTTCCTGGCTTTTAAAGTTGTTCTCTGCTTCTGGGGCACAGGGTGCATTGCCCCAAGTTTCTTGTGCTGGTGGCCAGGGGCCTGGTAACTGACTTTGTTTGCTGGGGCCTCAGGTGCTAGTGTCTGGAGGCTATAGAGTCTGGCAGTTTACCTGGTGCTGAGCTGGGGTCCTCATGGTAGTGTCTGTGTGTGCTGAGGTTAAGTGGGGTTTTTCTCTGTTCCCCAGGGGCTACATTGAAGTACATGGAGATCTGCCCACTATAGGACAACTACTTGCCCTGGGCTGTACTGAAGCACGTGCAGGCCTGGCCACTGGAGGACTCCTGCCAGGATGCACTAAAGCATAAGGAGGTCCAGCCACTGGAGGACACCTGCCTGCCTGGAGCTACACTAATGCATGTGATGTTTCTTGGAGCTGGAGTTCACTGATTCCCCTGCCTATAATAAGACACATGGGTGGTCCCAGTGTTGGCACTACCACTGGGGCTCAGGATCTCCACCTGGTTTGCTGAGGTGGGACTTGCTGCTGGCTTGTTGGGATGCTTCCTCTCCTGGAATGCACTCCCCTTTTACCTGAGTGAGATGGACCTTTCTTGCTGATTCTACAAGTCTCTGGGGCTAAAAGACTGCTTTGTCCCACCTTTCTACTGGATCCATTTTTCTAGGATTTGTTCTGTGGTGCTATTCTGTGTTTTTTGGAGGTGAATATGGGAGGGCTACAACAATTTACTGTTCCTTTTGCCTTCTTAGCTCCTATAAGTTATCTACTTGTCAACATTTGAAAAACTATTTAGAGTCACTAAGAATGAGCAAAATTGCCAATATCATTTGAAGAATAATAATGTAGTGTAAGAGAACACCTTCACTTATGAAGAAACTGAGACAAGAGAGGTAATGAGACTCACTGGTTAAATGCAGGTTCTCTGACTATAAATCCAAAGTTCTTTCCACTTTACCACACTTGGAAAGTTGACTATTAGTGATGCAAATAGCATATTAACTATGAAGGGGAATGTGTAGAATAAAGCCAACCATGAATCCATTAGAAAGTGTTAATAAGACATTTAGCCTTTGATGACTTTTAAAAGAGAGCAGAATATCTAGTTTCCACTTGGACTGGCTTATTTAATTTACTAGAAAAAAACTCAGTGAGGTAGTAGTTCTCTTCAATGGGTCATTTTCAGATTGGGTTCATTACCTCAAGGATCTGTGGTTTCCTGGATGTCAGACAGAGATCACACCTGGTCTGTAACTTAGGATATAATTCTTAAATATAATTCTCAGTTTCTTGGGACTCAAAGAGGTTGTGACTTACATGGTTGCATAGCTAGTATGAATCATGGGCAGAAACTGAATCCAGGTCTTGTGATTTTCAGTTCCAACAATCTTCACACTGCTTCTCTGAACAGTTATAGCTGACCCCTTCTATAAATAGTAACTGTTCTAACTTACTGCCAATAACAACAAAAAAAAAGAGTTATTAAAAACTTTAGATTGTCATATTTTTTTCATGACACCTAACAGGAAGAGCAATATACTAGGTTTCAGTTGGGTTTATTTCCTGCCTTAGTCCATTAACTGAATGTGCCTCTTCTCCGTCTTCATTGCCATGATTTTTTGGCCAAGCATTTATCATTTCAAAGGTAGATTGTTACAATAGCCCTATCACTTGCTCTTCCTAACCCCATGTTTTTGTCCCCTATTTTATCCCTGTTTATTTATTTATTTGTTTGTTTGTTTTTAGTTTTCAACATTCACTTTTACAATATTTTGAGTTCTACATTTTTTCTCATCCAACCCCTCCTCCCTCCTCAATATGGCATGCAATCTGATATAGGTTATACATGTACAATCATATTAGATATATTTCCACATTAGTCATGTTGCAAAGAAGAATCAGAAACAAAAGGAGAAAGAAAAAGAAAGAAAAAGAGAAAATAGTATGCTTTGATCTTCATTCAGACTCCATAGTTCTTTCTCTGTATGTGGATGGCATTTTCCATCATGAGTCTTCTGGAATTGTCTTAGATCATTGCATTTCTGAGGAGAGCTAAGTCTATCAAAACTTGTCATCTTACAGTGTCACTGTATCTGTGTACAATGTTCTCTTGGTTCTGCTCACTTCACTCGGCATCAGTTCATGTAAATCTTTCCAGGTTTTTCTGAAATCCACCTGCTCATCATTTCTTAAAGCACAATAGTATTCCGTTGCATTCATATACCACAGCTTGTTCAACCATTCCCCAGTTGATGAGAATCCCCTCAATTTCCAATTCTTAGCCACCACAAAAAGAGCTGCTATAAATATTTTTGAGCATGTAGGTCCTTTCCCCATTTTAATGATCTCTTTACAAGCCTAAAAATTGTATTGCTGGATCAAAGGGTATGCGGTTTTATAGCCCTATGGGCATAGTTCCAAATTGCTCTCCAGAATGGTTGGATCAGTTCACAACTCCAACAATGTATTAGTATTCCAATTTTCCCATATCTTCTCCAATATTCATCATTTTCCTTTTTTGTCATGTTAACCAATCTGACAGGTGTGAGGTGGTACCTCAGAGTTGTTTCAATTTGCATTTCTCTAATCAATAGTGATTTAGAACATTTTTGTTTTCATATGATTATAGATAGCTTTAATTTCTTCATCTGAAAACTGGCTGTTCATATCCTTTGACCATTTATCAATTGGGGAATGTTTTGTCCCCTAATTTATCTGGCATAACACTTCCAGACTGATTTTTCTAAGAATCATGCTCTCTTCATGTGAGATTCTTACTCAAGAAGCACCAAAGGATTCTTATTTTCTATGATATTTCTGAAATACTTTGTTCAGTATTTAAGATGCTTCATAGACTGTCTTTGTTCAACTCTCCATAGTTATCTTAACTGCTTATCAGGTACAACTATTTCCTACAGATCATGCTTAATTCTTTTCATTTTACTTATATAATTCCCTTAGTTTCTAGCTCTTACCATTCTAATTGTATTTCCCTGAATTCAGGCCTTTATTCATGTTATTCCCTAGACTTAGAATGCTCTTTTTCAATATGTGGTAGTTTAAAACCTGCCAGTACTTTAAATCTTCATTCAAATGTCCACTTCTTCATTAAGCCTTCTCTGATACCCCACTGAATGATGGTCTTCCCCAATTTATACTTCTTAAAACATTTTTCTCTTATGCTCTTATCATGTCCTTTGATTATAGTTATGTGTATATGGACTCTATATTGGACTATAAACTTCATGAATGCATGGGAACTATCTTGTTTCATCTTTTTGTCTCTCCTGTGGCCTAACATTTTGCCTGGCACGTATGTCAATATGTTATACACATGATTTTATCCTTATAGGAACCCATACACCAACTACTAATACAGACCACTAGTTAAGTCATCTAACTATGTCCTAATGAGTTAACTAGGGATCACAGAGGTTAATTAATTTTTCCAGGGGTTTAAATCTCAGAATTATATTGTCAATATTTGAATCCCAGTCATCCTGGCTCCAAGTTTGGCATATCATGATCCTTCTGATCTGTGCATAGTAAGTACTAAATGCATTATTCTGTATATCTGATAATAGTGATAATAGCCATATGATAGATTGTCTTGTATAATAATTGCCTAAGTAGTAGCACATTATAGTGGATAGAATGCTAGCTTTGACAACAGGAAAGTCCTACTGCTAATACTAGCTATGTAAACTTAGGCAAATCAGTTTAACCTCTTTTTCACATGGGCTCTGTAATGAGTATACTAAGCTGTTGGAGTTACACAACAACTAGACAATCAGAAAGTTTGATGAAGCCCAAAACTGCTTGACAAACTCCAACCAAATTTGGAGATGCCTGTAGCTTCCAAAAACCACATAACCACCCTTGACCAGTTCAAGGGCAACCTTGAGCAGCAGCTATAGACTAAAGACCATGCCCAGGAATTTCTAATCATCATTCTCCCTTATTGTGTCTACAATATGTCTCCTACCCTTAACCCCTATTCCTTGCCCCAAGTTCTAGTTAATATGATAATAATAATAATAATAATGACAATAACAATAATAATAGTAATATAGTTCTATAAACTATATTAGTATCTCACCTTTTTTTCATTCTCCTTCGAGCAGCTGAGACCTTTCTCTCTCTCTCTCTCTCTCTCTCTCTCTCTCCTCCACTTGTGCAAGCTCTTCCAGACAACAGATCCTTTTATAGTCTGTGATCAGATTATTTCATTTCAGGTCCTTTTTTGGGCCTGAGGTTCTTTTTTTTTTTTTAACACCTCTTAGTATCCCAGGTGACTCTGAAGATTATTACTTTCAGGAAAGTTGTCAATCTACATCAATGGCAACATTTTCCATGCCATGAGTTCCTTACCCAATGAATCACAAGCCGAAATCATAATAATAGCTCATATTAATTTAATACCTTTTTTTTACATTTTTCTCATAATAACCATGTGAATTAGTTAAAGCCAATTGTATTATAGACATTATAGAGATAAAAAAAACTGCAGTTCAGCAAAGTTAAATAACTTGCCAATACTCATAGTTAATAAAAGACAGATGTGGCACTTGAATTCAGGGCTTATGAATCTATGCTCTATGTTGTTTCCATGGTATCATCCTTCCTCTTGTTTCACATAGGTGAGGGTGCTCACACTAACTCTAAGTAAAATTCATATGGTTTCTATAGGCCAGAGAACCTTACACATATTTAAACCCATATTAACTACTGTTTAATTTGATGACCTAACTTCACTTACCTAGAAAATGGAATTCTATTTATAGATTAATCTAAAAAGGCAGTAGAAAGAACAATAGACTAGAAGTCTGTTATGTGATTCTTACTATTTGTGCCACTATCTTTCTTTTTTGCCTTAGCTAAGGAATTTCATCACTGTGGGCCTCAGTTTCCTCATCTATAAAATATGATATTGAACTACATTATATAATATATATATATATATATATATATATATATATATATATATATCTTATATTAACTCATGGGTCTATTTTACAGGTCTATTTCTCAGTTACCAAAAAAAAAATAATAAATTATGAGGTCAAACCACTTTTCTGGAAACCAAAACATTACCTCATGTAGGTCCATTATGAAATTAAATATTGTTTTCCACTCAGAAGGGCAGAATCTATTAGCAAGGACTCTTAAGAGTCTATTTATATGACCTCTGAAAAGAAACATATTCATTGTTTCAAAATGGAAAAGGTATTTATTCTTAAATTACTAAAGACAGGAAGGATGGCATAGATTTATGGTGCCAGCTCTACTCCATTTTGCTTGGAAAGAAAAGAATCCCACCTGTTCTTATCTCTGTTTCCTTTACCCACAAGGTAAGAATATATATTTCCTGTGGGCTCAAAGAAAAATAGCCCAGAGAGGGAGAAAGACAGTATTATGGACTTGAGTTCTCTAAGATCACACTTGATGGGTGAGAAAGAGTGGCTGCTCTTAGAAGTCAGGTTGGCTGTACTGCTACAGTGGCACCCCACTGAAGTTCCCCATGAAACCAAACAATTTCCATAGCAGCAGCTTCTTCCTGGCTGCATTTGTTATACTAACAAAGTGGTGTGACTTTTCTTGGCAGATCTGGGGTCGTCTGCCAGCCTGTGACTGAGGAATCTATTTGAAGAAATAACTCAGTAAGCACAATTCAGGCGACCATCAACTTGCTCTTGTTTCCATTCAGAGAACTACATAGCTTCATTGAAGTTCCTGCCACACTTGGATAAAGGATGCCAGCCCCACAGAACCAGGAAGTGCCCTGAATAGCATCAGGCTTATTATTTATCAAAGATCAACCCAATGGAGGAGAAGACAAATTGGGTCATGTGCTTTTGCACTGGGGGTTGTATTATAGATACATAATGGGGAAGGGAGAGGAGAGGTAGGGAAGGGAAAGGAAAGAGGGAAATGAGAGAAACAAAATAATGGAAGTTTTGTAACTAACCAAAGTACAGAGTACTACAGAAAAAGTTCTGGGTCTTTTCCAGCTTTTCAGAGATCATGGGGAGGGCATAGAGAGCCCAGAATAGGTGTCTTTCCCAGGCCTAGTGGCCAGCCAATACAGTCAATGCTAGAATCCATGGAGATCTGGAACATGTATGGAAGTTGAAAAGGTAGCAAGGGTGAGGTTCTGCAGAACTGTCAGTGGCAAACAGCCCTTTTTATTTGATCCTCCACAGACCTTCCAAGGACTGGGAACCAATTTACCAAAAAAGGGTTGCAGTGCTCTAGCTGATCTCTCAGGCACATCAAAATATTGGAGAGAATGGCCCTTCCCAGGCCTGGGAACCAGGTCACCAAGGAGAGATCTCTCAGGCACATCAAAACTTTTAAGTGAATGACTCTTCCCCACTCCACCTTCCACCCAGTTTCATTCATCACCCAAGCAGAGCAAGCAGGGAGGAAGGATTCATCTTGATGGACGTAACAACATAGGGGAGGTGAATATAGGCAGGGCTAAAGGAAGAAAGGGGCTGCTTTTCTTCTCTGGGTGGATGAAGTTCAGGGATGGGGTCAGATTGCTGAGTTCTAGAGGCAAGGAGCTACTTCTCCCATTCCCCAACTCCTTCTTCTAACAGGTATTCAGTGACCTCTCAGCCACTTTCAACCCTTAGGACAGTACCTGACATCTAGTATGGGCTACCAACCCATTCAAAACCACCAACTTACCTGGTGTGCTCCAGGAACCAGGTAGGTTCTATCAGTTGGCTCTTTCAAGAAAAGAATGCCTTCAGGCCCATTGGAGGTTTCACGGAGAGGTGTCCATGGGATATGTGCTATAGTACTTCAAAAGAGCTGCCAGATTTCTCACCCCAGGGGAGAAGGGGATCAAAGTCTACTACGGGTGGGGAAATAACACTTCTATACCTCAAACTATGTTATAAAGCAGTAGACATCAAAACTATTTGGCATTGGTTATAAAATAGAGAAGTAGATAATGGCATAATTATAACTCTCCTAAACTAAATTCTAATTCTCCTAAGCAAGGGACAGTTAGAAGCACTGGAACTCAGTAACCCATTTTTCAATAAATCAAAAAACATAAAGAGAGCTCTTTATTTGAAAAAAAACCTGTCAGAAAATCTGGAAAGCAGGCTGACAGAAATTAGGTTCAGACCAGCACCTTATGCCATTCTAAATGAATGCAATAATATTAAAGATCATACCATAAAAAAAGAAGAGAAATATCAAACACTTCTCATAGCTGGGTAGGAGACATATTATTATCCAAACAAGAGATAGAGGCAATTGCAAAAGACAAAGTAAGATAACATGATTATATGAAATTTTATTTCATTTTTATTTGATTACATGAAATTGAAAAGTTTCTGCGCAAATAACAGTAAGACAACTAGTATAAGAAGGGAAATGGTGAGTCAAATAGTAAAAAAAATTTACCTCAAATTTCTCTGATGAATATTTGGTGTCCCAGATATATAAATGATAGATAGATAGATAGATAGATAGATAGATAGATAGATAGATAGATAGATAGATAGATAGAATGGTCTAAGATTATGAAAACAGTTCCCAAAATAACAGCCAACTGTAAACAACCAGATGAAGGAATACTCCAAATCACTAATAGAAAGACAAAAAAAAAAGATGGGGATAGTCATTGATGGAGGGGTTGTGAGAAGAGAGGCACATTAATGCATTGTTGGTGGAGCTGTGAATCTGTAGAATAATTGGAAAATAATTTGGAGTGATGCAAATATAGTGACTAAAATGTTTATACCTTTTCACACAAAGATTCCACTATGAGGGTTATTCCCCTATGAGGTATTGATAAGGAAGAAGTACACATATTCACCAAAATATTTGTTACAGCACTGTAAGCGACAGTGAATTGGAAAAAGTAGATTCCACTGATAAGGAAATGACTAAATCAGTTATGATACATGAACATAATAGAATATTACTATGATCTAAGAAAATGCATATGTGATGTATGCAGAGTATCTTGGAAAAATCTGTATGAACTCATGCAGAGTTAAGAGAGTAGAGTGAAGAAAACAAAAACAATATACACAATAACTGCAACAATGTAAAAAAAAACATAAACAGCAAGTAATTCAAAAGAATGTTGAGAAGTCATAAAAAAAAGTATGGCTATGTGGCTCAAAAGAAGAGATAGGAGAAGACACTATCCTCACCCTCAACTCCCTATATTGGGTGTCAGAGGTCCACATGTGTTACATAGTGCAATGAATTACTTCAATGAATTATTTCAATGAATTTATCATTTATGATGATTTTTCTTTGTCATTAAAAAATTTTACTTGTTAAATTGGATGGCTGTCTGGGAGAGGTAATGGAAAAATGATACTGTGGAAAAGTATGAATGATGAAAAAAAAACAAAAAAAAACACCAATAAAAACATTTTATAAAAAAGGTCTTGGTCTTGGTAAGAGTTTTATATATTTGCTCATCAGTGTACTTAGCAGGGCTTTATCAAAGCAAAGCAGGTGGCATCATCCTTTGTCCCCATGCCCTACTTTCCATGTCTTTTATCTAACACACCTTATGAGTGCCACTTCCTGCCCTGTGCACCCAGTACCTGAAATATTTTCTCCATCTTGCTCTTTATCTAAACTCTCAATATATTGTAAGTACAAAATCTCAAGGCTAGAGTAGACCTGAGGGGATCACATAATACAATTAACTGAACAGGAATCTCCACTATGACATTATTAGGAAGAGGTCATCCACCCTCCATTCTAAGACCTCCAATGATGAGGGACATACTCCCTCTGGAGAACCCTTATTTGGTATGGTTCTAATTTTTATGAAATCTGCCCAATTTGCCAAATCAAACTTTGTCTTCTTATGACTTTTTTCTCATTATACAAGAAACACTGGTGTATAGTGGAAAGAGCAATGAGCCCGAAAAAAAAACCACACAGACAATTATCCCTGTTGTATTGACTTCTTGGAGGTGGTTAAAAGGATAAAATGAGGTGATACATGTAAAAATACTCTGAAAACCTTAAAGAAGCTGCTATATTTATGGTAACTAATAATGCTATGAATTCTGCCCTCTGTGAAAGTGCAGAGCAAGTCTGATTCTTCTTCCACACAACTGCCTTTCCACTATTTGAAGCAATTATGTCACTTCCAAGTCTTCTGATTTGAAAACAATGGAATCATAGAGTATCAGTACTAGAAGGAGCATCAGAAACATTGCAGGCTAAACTTTACCCTGTCAAAAATCTCTTCATGGTATCCTCAGAAAGTCCTCATTCATCCTCTGCTTAAAGACCTGTAGTGAGTGGAGACATGCAGTCTCTCAAGTCAGCCCATACTATTTGAAGCTCTTTCTGATTATTAGGAAGCATTTATTTACATTTGGCCTAAATCTTTGCCTCATAACAATCTATCATGGCAACCACTTCTGCCATCTACAATGAAGCAAATCAAATTTTATACCTCTTCCACATGGTAGTTCTTCAAGTACTAGAAGACTGCTCTAATGTCTCCATGAAGAGGATTATCCTCAGTTACCTCAGCATAATCTTTAATTGCATAGTCTCTAGTTCTAATAGCAAACTGGTTGCTCTGTTCTGCTTTTATTGTCATTAATAATGTAATATGTAGAACTTTTAACCCAGTACTCCAGACATGGTTTGATACTGAGGAATTGTCAACTCCATTATTTATTTTGAACCCCATCCCTTTCTTGATACAGCTTAAAGTTAGCTATACAGACTTTGATGTCTCCAACTCTGAGATGGTAGGATTTTCAGCCCACTGTTCCTATTACATTCCTCATTCCAGACTCTATCTCTCATACTATAGCCTAAAATTAGATTAGGTTTTTGTTTTTACTATTTTACACTATAGATTCATTTTCAGCTTTCTGTCCATTAAATCTCAGATCTTTTTTTTCCACATAAACATGTCTAGAAACATCTATTCTTATATGTGAATAATTGGATTTTTACATCCAAATTCAAGACTTTATACTTTTCTTATTAAATATCACCTAGTCTTTAGCCTATACAATTTTTATTTCCTCTTCCTTCCATTCATTCAAGCAGTTATTAAGGACTCAGCCATATTGGTATTGACCATAACATTTTTTTTTGCTTTTTTGTGAGGCAATCAGTTAAGTGACTTGCCCAGGGTCACACAGCTAGTAAGATTTGAACTGAGGTTTTCCTGACCCTGAGGCCAGAGCTCTATCCACTGTGCCACCTAGCTGCCCCTCACCATGACATTTTTAAAGGGGAGGAAACCCCCTAACATATTGGGTAGAGCCTCTGTGAGGAGGTAAGAATCACACATGATGAATAAGGGGAGAGAGAGACAGAGACAGAGAGACAGACAGAGACAGAGACAGAGAGAGAGTTCTACATATATCTATAGAGCAATATACCTCATTTACTACCCCTTCGTAACTCTTACTTTTTAATGTGCTCTTAACATCCACCCTGTGCCTCTATTGTCCTTTGGGTGATTCTGAATTCTAGTTTTTCAGAGACAGTCATGCCCCAACAGTCTCAGACATATATTATTGATGGAAAAATATCAGTAGTAAAAAATATGGGCCAGAATTTCAGGGGGGGGAAGCTTGAGGTCATTAAAAGAAAAATGTAATTTCCCAAATGCAATCTGGCCCATTGTCCACTTTCCTGCTTCTGCTCAATTCAGAAATAACACAAACACATAAAATGTATTATTTTGCATTATAATTACTTCATTATGTGCCATGCCCCCATAATGGCCAATCAACTCTATGGAGGGCATGAACTGTCAGTAATCTTTATGCCTCCTCCGAAATCTAACACAATCCTCTGCACAGAACAGGACCTCAGTTTATGTTGTTTGAAGTTGGAGGAAATAAGTGCAATTCACCTTTCAGAAAGCAGTAACAGTATTCTTAAAGTATAATATACTGTTATACTGACAATTCAAAGTGTCCAAATGAGTCTAAACAGTCATGTCTCCCTCATGGATTTTCCTGTAATCTTTAGCAGAAGTTTACAAGAAGCCCAAACAAGGACTCCTTGTTCTGTTAATTAAATATGAATAATTAATGACCCTCTGTATAAATCTAATGTCTGATTGGAACTAATGAATTAATTCATATTTGGTAATGGAATATACTTTTGAATTCTCCACATACTAAGTGTCCTTTAAATTTAAAAGGGCTATGTAAGGTTAATGTTAGAGGTGGGTCTAATACTATAATACTCTTCACTCTGATTTGGATGTTTGGAGTAAATGAAATACTATCAAGTCACTGAATAGTTATCAAGAGGAGATTTACTTAACCTTGACATAGCCAGGACATGCAACCAGGTTAGAGTGTCACTTACCTTTATTGGTTGCTCTTTCCTTTATTTCTCCATGGAAGTACAGTCTGGTCATCAGTGCTGGGTATGATGACTTGCAATGACTCAAATGACCTTCAGATATCCCCAAAGTCAGAGAAGTCCTGACTCTCATGCCCTTAGAAGATGAGGATGCTGTTTAATGGGAGGTAGGGTAACCTCAAGAACATCTTTGTTGCCTTTTAAGGAAAATTAATCCCTGTTGCAAGAATGATGGAAAAGAGGTGGGCCCAATTCAGAGTTTTGGTAAAAGTGGGGAATAATAGGTCTTCCCAAAGTTGTGGGAAAACATTGTCAGATATTAGGATGGAAAGAGGAAGAAAACATTGTGAGAAAATGAATCAGTCATTCAACAATCAACAAGCATTCATTAAACTCCTACATTGTGCTAGAAATATTCTAGGTGCTGAGGATAAGAAGACAAAGGTAAAGGTGAACCATTCTTTGTCCTGACGAAGTTTATATTCAATTTGGGGGGGAAATGCACACATATAAAAGTATATAAAATAATTAAAAAGGGGGCAATGCATGAGAAATGGTGGATCAGGAAAGCTGAAGTAAGGATGAAGTATAATGCAGGCATGGAAATGATCCCGTGTAAAGGCACAAAGGTAGAAGTTGGATTGCCACATACAAGAAAAATTCAGAAATGCAGATTGACTGTCCTATAGAGAATTCAAAAGTGAGTAACGGGTAAAAAAGAAGGCTGGGTTGGCAACGGCTTTGAATTCCAAACAAATTCATTGATATTTGATTGTAAAAGTAACAGGAAACTTTTGTAGTTTATTGGGAAATGCAGTGATAAACATGCACTAGAAAATCTCTCTGGAAGTTGTATATAGAATGGATTGTATAAGGTAGAGACTTGAAGCAAGGGCCCAGTACTACAATAATCCAGGTGATAGGTGATGAGGGCTTCAACAAGGGTGGTGATTATATGTAGGGGATGAGAGAGAAGATGATAAATTTAAGAGATGTTATGGGAACTAAAATGAGATGTTTGGTAAATGACTATATCTGTGGTGTGAATGAAAGTGAGCAGTCAAGAATAACATGAATGTTAAGAACTTGGATGACCAAAAGTATATATCCCTTCTCCCCACCATTATAGCTGATAATTTTGCCTCATTTCACTTAAAAATATTGAGGCTCTCAGCCTTTTTCTTCTCCTAATCTCATATCACTGAGATGTCTTCTGTGATTTCATTCTCCTTTGCTCCTTCTCACATCAAAATGTGGCCAATTTCTTTGCCAAGGCAAATGCCTCTACATGGTCAAGTGTGTTTTCTAGAAATTTATTCCCTGTACCATCTCTACTTTCTCACTTATCTTCAATCTCCCCAGGACTGTTGGCTGCTTACCTAATATGTACAAAATTCAATTCAGAATTTCCCCACCATCTTTCCTTCTTCCAAACTTCTCTATTATAACAGAAGGCATCCCAATCCTCCTAGCCATCTATTCTTGAAATGTTTCTCTTATTCTCAATCTAACTTCATAGCAATTCATTACCACGTCTTGCCTAGACTATTGCTGTAGCCTACTCATTGGCCACAAGTCCTACACAACTCTTTTCCATTCTCTAATCAACTGTCAAATTGATCTTCTGAAAATATAGGTCTGCCTATGTCACCCTCCCCCATTCAATAAACTCCAGT
The DNA here is from genome assembly GCF_003287225.1 of Phascolarctos cinereus. Taxonomy (NCBI): domain Eukaryota; kingdom Metazoa; phylum Chordata; class Mammalia; order Diprotodontia; family Phascolarctidae; genus Phascolarctos; species Phascolarctos cinereus. The sequence continues at coordinate 384,717,287 of NW_027555847.1, read as the reverse complement.
GACTCCTTGTCATCTTCAGGATTAAATATAAAACCTTCTATTTCACCTTCAAAACCCTTCATAACTTGGTTGTGCTCCTATCTTTCTAGTCTCCTTATACTTCATCTACCACCATATAATCTGAAATACAGTGATATATACTGACCTACTTGCTGTTCTCCATGTAAGAGCCACAATTTCTAGAATGTGTGAATTTTTGCTAGTTATGCTCCATGCCTGGAATTCTCTACCTCCTCATCTCTACATTTGGACTTCTCAGGGTTACTTCAAGTCCCAGCTAAAATCATACTTTCTATAAGACACCTTTACAAATCTCCCTTAATAGTAGTGCCTTCCTTTTGTAATTTTCAATTTATTCTGTACATGTTGAATTCATACATAATTATTTTCATTTTTCTCTCATTTAATTTAAAAGTTTCTTGAGAGCAGGGATTGTCTTCTGTCTTTCTTGGTATCTGCAGAGCTTAGTATTGCACTTGGCCTAAAGTAGACACTCAATAAATTCTTGTCAACTAACTGGTACCCTTGACACATTGACAGAAATAGAGATATTCAGAAAAAAAGTGTGAATTTTGGGGTAAAGATTCTTAGTTCTCTTTTGAACATCATGAGAGTGAGGTAGAGACACATAGCTCTAAATGACCAATAGGCCATTAGTGATATAGGAATAGAGTTCAGGAAAGGCCTAGTTATATATATTTATGAGTCATTTGCTTAGAGATGACATTTAAACCTATTGAAGCTTATGAGGTCACAATATGATAGTTAAAAGAAAGGAGAAAAAGGGGTCAAAGGACAAAGTATTACACTATGCCCTTATTTGGAGTATGTGATATAATGCTTTAGCAAATGACACTGAGGAGTGGTTAGATGGTAAAGGGAGAAACAAAGAACAGCCTTATAAATCACCAAGAATATGTAGGAGAGGTTAGGCATATAACTGTAAACACAAAATACATATAGTCAATGTAAAGTAATTATGGAAGAAGGCTCTAGCAGTTGGACATAGAAAAGGAAAAGACTCATTAGGAAAGAGTATTTGAGCTGATATTTGAAAGGGAATCTAAGAAATTGATGTGAGGAGAGAGCCCATTCAAGACACTGGGGACAGCCTGCCCAATGCACTGGAGATATGAAAGAGAATGTCATTGTCATGAAGGACAACAAGAAAGCTGGTTTGGCTTTACCTTAGGAATTGTTTTTTTTGTTTGTTTGTTTGTTCTTTGTCTTTTTTGGTTTTGTTTGTTTGTTTGGGGGGTTTTTATGCATGAAAGAGAGGAATGTATAATAAGGTAAGAAAGGTAGATTAGAGCCTGGCTAGGAAGGATTTTAAGTGTCAAACAAGGGAGCTGGTATTTGACTCAACACATCATAGGGAGCTTCTGGTATTCATTGAGCAAGGGAGAGGTATAGTCAGACCAGTCCTTTAGGATATTACATTTATAATTGCATTGAAGAGAAATTAGAGGAAGGAAGGTAAGAAGGAAGAAAGGAAGGAAAAAAGGGAGAGAAGAAGAAAAGAAGGAAGAAAGGGAAGTAGGGAGGAAGAGTGGGTGATGGACTTTGTAGACTGCTAGAAATGAAAAGTGGGAGAAAGAATGCATCTCATTATCACATAAAGTCATAGGATTATAGAATGCTAGTACTAGAAGGGAACTTAAAGATCCTCTGGTCTAATTTTCCCCATTTTAGAGATGACAGTAAGGTCACACAGAGTAAAAGGAAATTATATATATATGACTTAATGGAAAGAACATTGGGTTTTGAGTCAGGTAGGTTGATGTTCTTGCTCTGCTTTTTATATTTCTGTGACTCAATACAAATTATTTACATTTTAAGTCTCCTTTTTTGGTTCTTTACCAATGGCATAGAATTTAAACTGAGGCCCTCTTACCTTCAATAATCGCCTCTTGAAAAATATCTTTACTGATTAATCCACTTCACAATGTTGTTCTCTTTTTCTGAATTTTCATGGTACCTGCCATCTTTACTGTAATTTTATACTAAATTGTATAATTTTAATGTTGTTAGTTTTGACTTCCTAACTAGAATATAAGCTTCTCCAGGAAGGCTGTCTTTTGTATTCATTCCTTTCCACCACCCAGAGCTGCTCCCCCAGTATATGTAATAAAAGCACATGGAGCCTCCCACAATAGTAATATACTCAATGAATGCTTGTGAAGTAAATGAAGTAATTAATTTAAAAAATGTTTCTTTCCAAACCTTCAAGCTCAAAAGGTATATGTTATGAGACTCAGAAGGTTTACTTTCCCTGATGTCTTAGCTTGAGTTTAGGTGCTAAACTACTGTCAGAAGAATTATCTCACGTTTCTCCATTTGCTTGGGAAGAAAAAAGTTTCCTACATTTTTCGAGGTTTCTTTCCATGGAAATATCTATTCATTTTACAATGTTAGGGAACTTGCCCAACTTTGGACTGAGTTCAGATAGATAGGCTCACTTTGGGGGCCTCTGCCACTTTTGAGATGAGCTGAAACTGTCTCATTATCAGCAACCAGATTAAGTGAACCCAAAAGGCACCTTACAGGTCAGACTACTAATATATTTACCCCAACGGCCAGAATAACTCTTCTGGGCTCATTACCATTTCTTGGATAACTAAAATACACTCTATTACCAAGTCATGAAAGATTTAATTGCTTTCAGCTAATAGAAAAAATGGTATTAAAAAAACTCAGATGGGCACAGGGTGTGTGTGAGATATAAAATTACATCACCTGATATTTTTTAAATGACAAGATTAGTATTTTATCCCAATCATATTTTAGTAGAAATCTATTCTTAACTCTTCTGTGGAAAGAATGCATCATTTATTTCTAGGAAATGGAGATGATGATATTAATTATTGTTATTATATTTTCATAATTATTATCATCCTTATAACAGTAACTAAGATTTATCATGACTACTATGTGCCAGGTATTGTATTAAGTGCTTTATAAATATCATTTCATTGTTTTTGTCAGTCTTTCAGTTGTGTCCAACTCTTTGTGACCCTATGGATTATAGAATGCCAATACTGTCCATGGGATTTAAAGATACTGGAGTAGTTTGCCATTTCCTTCTCCTGTGAATTAAGGCAAACTGAAGTTAAGTGACTTACCCAGGGTAAGTATATGAGGTCAGATTTGAACTCAGATCTCCCTGACTCCAAGTGCAGTACTCACTGTATCCACTGAGCCACCTATTTCCCTCTTTATTTGCTATCTATCACTTGCAGAGGGCTATGTTGACTGCTGGGGAAATGTAAGTGCTAGAAAAAAAAAGAAACTACCCTTGTGGAGTTTAAAGTCTAGAAGAGGTACTTAATAGTTATATTAAAATAAAATACATGATAAGATGTATAGTACTAATGAGATCGAAGATGGGAAATACAATTATGTACTGGTAACAGTATATTTCATTGGGCTTGGAGGTACAACATGTAGGTCAAGAAATGATATTACAGTTAATATAGTCCAAATTCTTCACTTAGAGATGTTGTTACCCATAGCCCCGGGCATTCCCCACAACCCTATGACTAGACTACCATAGTTTCCACAAATCTGTGTTATAATACACCTGGCTTTCTTATGAATATTAAAGTTAATACAAGCATAAGAAGTAGGACACCTTCTATCTTAGCCCACAGATAATGCAGAAGATGCAGAGGACTCAGAATGCCCATAAATAGTTTAAATCAACACATAAATAACTCAAACATCCCATTAACCTCTTCCAAGAGGCAATCATGAATGGATACATGAAATACATGAATGAGTGAATGTAAGAATGAATAAAAATATCATCGAATGCCTACTAACAGAGACATTATGCTAGGTACTAAGACTATCAAGATAGAGGTGAAACACACCCCCTACCCTTAATGATTTTTCATTGATGTAAAGGGAGAAACCTGATACAGCAGAATGATGAACAGGGAATATAATCAATGTCTAGTGAGCCACAGGAATGGTGAGCAGACCGACAGGGCAACTCTGTCATGCTCTTTTCCCAGAAGCAATGATAATATTGATTTGATTATGGTTTCCAGAGCAAGAGGTGATACACAAAAGAAGATGGCAATATATGATGCTTGGTCTGAGAGAAAAACTAAACTTATTCTTTTTGGCCTTAGACTGCAGAATCACAATGATTGATGGAAGCTGCAAAGAGACAAATTTAAGCTTCAATCAAGAAAGAAAAATCCTATGAAGTGCCCCAAGTTGGAATAAGTTGGTTTGAGAGGTGGGAGAAGGTCTTTAAGGAGACACTGGATGACCATTTGTCATACATGAAATTTTTTGGATTATTTTTGAGTATGAGTAGGACTAAGTGGCTTTCTTACTCTTAAAATTTGTGCTTCTGTGAGTTGAAGACAAAGGATGTTGTAAGGGTGAAGGATGTGGGAGATAGAATGTTAAGTATGGGGACAAATGATAGACAGTTTTCCTGGAACCTAATGCTCACTAGAGAACAATTAAAAAAATAATAAAGCCAGAAAGGTAAGTGAGAATCATAGTGTGGAAGTCTTAGGAAAATTATGTATTTAGTGCTGTGAAAAATGGAATCCACCAGAACCGTAAAGGGCAATTAGGAAGCTATTGTACTTTTCCGCATGAGAGTTATTAACTAAAAAAAGATAGTTTTGTGTGCAGAGCAAGAGAAGGATGCAAAAATGATGTGAAATTAGAATCAACATTTGACTGGTAAACATGAAGACATGTAGAAAAGGGAAGAGTAAAAGATCCCTTTCAGATCATGACCCTGAATTGAGTTGATAATAATATCCTCAATAGAAATGTTAAAGTTTTAGGGAAGGGCAGTTACTGTGGGAATATGAATTCTGATTTTGGATAAGTAACTTTAGAATTGACAAAAACACATACATCAGGAAATTAAAGTTGACAATATGAAAGTATAGTTTATGAGTGAAGTTAGCATTGACATACATTTAAGGTAGAAATTATATTTGAACCAATTGGAGATGATGTATTTACAAAGGAGAGACTGTAGAGGGAAAAGAGAAGAAAAATTCTTGGAAAGAACTGGTTATCCATACTATTGGGGTAGAAAACAAGTGCTACTCCAGCAAAGAAGAAATTGTTAGCATGCTTGAACAGGTAAGAGAAGAGCTGGGAGAAAGTAATGTCATAGAAGTCAAGAAGGGAAAGAAAACCTAGGAGGATATGGTGAACAGGACAAAAAGAGAGAAAATGTCATTGACTTAAAAGATGAGGGGGCTTAGTTTTCAGCAAATGACTTTGTAGGCAGTTCTCTGCTATTTTTGTGGGAGCTTGAGGACATTCCTTAAATGGAAGCTCTAGGAAGATCTGTTCAATCAGAGAAAGGCCACAGGGGGAGAGGGCATTTCGAACTTATGAAGTGCAAGAGTGCACTCCTAACATAAGTAGATTTCTGGAACATGATCTAGAAAGTCTACATTGTAGATTGTAGAATAATTAGTATTATTATTAACGTGAAAAGTAAAAAAAAAACTTGAACATCATAGTGTAAGAAATAATACAAGAAAATTGCCTGGAACTTCTGAATACAGGAAACAAAGTATCAATTTAAAGAATATGCAGATCTCCAAGGTGGGGGAGAAGACAATTAGACACAAAAATGGTTAAATTTTAAAATTCTAATATCCAAAAAAAAAGTTCTGCCTTAACCAAGAGAAAGAGGTAGAAATATAAAAAAAAAACCATGAATTTTGACTAAAAAAAATCTGTGCCCACCAGAAACTGCAGAAAAAGGATGGGATAATATATTTTAAAAAGCATACTGTTGTAATTTCTTAGGAAGTAGGAGTACAGGAAAATGAGTGATATGGCAAATAGAGAGAATGGAACATGGAAAAATAATAGGGAAGATCTCAAATGAATGTTGGGAGTATGTCCCATTGAAGAGCATTTCCATAGTGAGAGAGACATAAAGAGAGATAGGAGATGTATCTCTCTAATGAGAGATTACAGCAGGAGGATTTAATATTAGTCTTTCAGAAATGGACAAAGTTAGCAAGAAAAAAATAAAAATACTGATTTGAAAAAAAGTGCTGAAGAAATCAGAATGAAAAGACTTATGGAAACATCTGGGTGTGAACATTAAAATTTACATACTTTTTACTATCATATGATATTTTTACAAAAAAAAACCTTATGTATTAGAGCACAAAGAAAATGCAAATAAATGTAAAAATAAAAAAAAAAGCCTAGTCAGTTCAGGTAACACAAACAAAAGAAACAGACCTAAATGGAGAAAATATCAAAATCCTAAATTACAAGTTTTTAAAAGGACACATTACAGAAAAAATAAATGATTACATAAAATGATAATGCTGAAACAATTTATTAAAAACTTGTGGGTACAGCTAAAACAAGCCTTAGGGACAAAATTATATCCTTTAAACCATACATTAGCAAAATAGAAAATATCAGAATTAATCAACTAAATATGCATTTTTAAGAAATTAGAAACCCCAAAATAAACAAATTCATAACAGGCAAAAAAGAGAAAAAAAATTAATACCAAAGGAGAAATATGTAAAATACAAACCAAAAGTACTATAGAAATAATAGACAAAACTAAAAACTTGCTTTTTTGAAGAACAAAAAACAACTAACAAAACTAAATGAACCTTTAGACAACTTAATCAAAAAGAAGAGACCAAAAGATAAAATTTAAAAAAATAAAATATGAACTAATTGAAACCATAACAAAGCCAAAAGATATAAAAGGACATCAGAGCATATAGTTATATTATAATTTAACAATAAAACAGAACATAAAATACAGTATTGTCTTCCAAAAAGTAAATGTACAAAATAAGAACACCAAATAGAGATCTTAAATAACCAAATCTCCACAAAGGAAATGGAACTATCAAAGACATAAAGAGAAGAAACCTCTTGTCTTGATGTATTAATAGGAAAATTCCATCAAACTTTTAAAATATAACCACTACCAATATTGCACAAATTGTTTTCAAAATTTGAGAAAGTACTCTAACAAATTTATTTTATGAAATAAATGTAGTTCTAATGTCTAAGCCAGTGAAAGACTTAAAAGAAATAAAAGAACTATAGACCAATATAAAGTATTGGATATTGAATGAAAAATATCAAATACGATTCTCCCAGACAATTTAACCAAAAAATAATTCATTATGATCTTTTGGATTTATACCAGGGATACAAGGATAATTCAATGTTAGGAGAAGAATTAACAGATTTAGTCATATTAAAAATAAGCATATCCAAAACCACATGCTTACTTTATTAAATTTAGGAAAAAACCTTTTAACTTGAACTGATGCAAAGTGAAGGAAGCAGAACAGGAAATCATTGTACACAGTAACAGCAATATTGTATGATGATCATCTGTGAATGACTTAGCTATTCTCAGCAACAAAGTGATCCAAGAGAATTCTGAAAGACTTATAAATACTATCCACTATCAGAGAAAGAACTCATAGAGTCTGAACCCAGACAAATGTACTTTTTTTACTTTGTTTTTCTTGTTTGTTTTTTGTCTGTTTTTTTTCACAACATGACCAATATTGAAATATGTTTTGTTACTGTATATGTAAAATGTATACCAAATAGCTTGCCTTCCCAATGGGGAATGGGGGAAGGAAGAGGAAAAAAGAATTTGAAACTCGAAAATTTTTAAAAAATCAAAATTTTACATGAAATTAAGAATTAGAATATTTCTGAGAGAGAGAGAGAGAGAGAGAGAGAGAGAGAGAGAGAGAGAGAATGAAAGAACAGAGGGAACAGAACAGGACAATTATTTGGGCTTGTAATAAAGCTCAACTCTATTCATGACCCTTATTTCTCCCATGAAGATCAAAACTCTAAATAGCAAAAATTGCCCTATTGTAGTAACAACAACATGTCAGCACTCTAAATTACTGGGTGAAAGAACTAAGCAACATAGGGAATTAGGAAAGACACTATATCAGGGACTCCGGGGCTATGTCTACTACTACTTAGTTATGTCTACAAAACTGAAGAAAAGATCCTAGCATTCAGCTGGCACCAGTTCTTTCTCCCCCTCCCATGAGTCACATGGGACAGAGATCTAAACTGGTGAACCATGAATTGCCCAGCATGAGAGAAAGCTGAGATGTTTTAAGATCTAATGCCCAGGACAACCACCATCAGAGGGAAGTGAGTCAGAAAAAGATAAATAGGGGAAAGCAAGGTGGTAAATCCCGACATTACTGAAGATTTGAGGGGAAAAAAAAAGCTTAAAGCTTGAGCACAAACAGATAAATCAACATGAAAAATACTAATTGCAATAGGAAATACAGTCTCCATATGGAGTAAACAATTTCAGGCAATTATAAACAAATACTGTAAAGCAAAGGAAAATGAGTTAACACCTGATGCATCCAAGGACTCTGTGGTTTTGGAGAAGATCATGGAACTACATCATATAGTACTGAGTGGTTTAAAAGAGAAATGACATTTTCAAGACTATACTCTATGTCCCACATAGCTTTAAATAATTGACAGAATAAAACATTTGCACATGAGGTGGCATGTCCTACCCAAGAAACAAAAGCAAGGACAATGATTGGGAATGCAAATGCATAAAAGTGAAGGGCAATCTGGAAGGACAGAAACAAAATTCAATGACATTAAAAGAAAACATTGTATAGGCAGCCAAAGCATTGATTTTAAAGACAGGATTTATAAAACTAACCTAAGGATTTATAAGTCTCCCAGAAGAATACAGATCAAAAACCCTGAACATTATAATGCAAAGAAAAAAAAAAGACAACAAAACTAACCAGAACTTCTGAACACAGAAAAAAAAATGATTTAAAGAATTCCCTGACTATTTCACAATCAATCAAACAAACACAGCTACAAACTCCAAAACACATCCTTATTTAATTTAACAATTCCATTGTGAAACAACAAATTCTGGGGGAAAAAAAAAGGAGGACAACCTACACATATCAAGGGAAAGGAAATTCAGATAATACAAGATTATTTTGCATCCACCAAAAAGTGCAAGAAGGAATAGGGAAAAAAAATGTGTTCCAAAGAGTAATGGATTTGAAGACATAGCCCAATTTGACCTACACTACATATCTGAGCTTAAGCATAAATGAAAAATAGGTGGATATTCAATAATAAATGAGAATTTAACATATTCTTGGTAGTAAACCAGACCAGTTTAGATTATTTGCTTCTTGAACACCTCGACGCAATAGAAATGCAGGATGAGGAAACGAATGCGGTAGCCAGGAACAGCAACAACAACATACAGCAGAGGTCTATCTTTCTAAATCTACACAGATATAGGGGTGAACATAACAGTCAGATAGAGGTTAGAGTGTAGAGATGGCCATTATAGGCTGAACCTTAAGGCACCCTGTATAGAGATAAATTGGTATTTTTTTTTGCAGGACCAAATTATAAAATGAAAGGATAACTGGAAGGGGGAGAGGAAGAGCAGCATAGAGAGCAGTGTGTGATGTGCCCTGGTCCAATTAATAGCTAGCAACAAGGGAAGGGAAACTCCTGTGGTGTCTCCAAAAAAAAGAGCCTTTAGGGGAAGGGGAGAGGAGAGAGGAAGAGAAATTCAAAAGGACAGGAGAGAGAGGCTTTCTTTTGGTGATGGGAGAGGGTGCCTTGATAAATGCTCTTATGGATAAAGAGAAATGTCCTGTGAAGGGAGATGCAGATCTTGCACCACGTGTTGTTTATGGGGATTTGTATTTGAAGAGACCACTCATCCTGCCTCATTTTGTGGGAAGGTGGCAGAGGGCTTTGGGAGTTGGCACTCCAGAGGACAACTGGTATCTTTGGAAGTCCAGGGCACAAACTTAGAAAAGAAATATTGAAGCAAATAGAGAAGAAAGCAGGAATTGTAATTTGCCAGAGAGTAAATCACAATGAAAAAGGTAAGGCCAGCAGGACAAACTCTGCAAGTGAAGAGGTCTAGAGGTCTTGGGGTGCTGGGATCCCAAGATCGTGGTACCAGGCCCTGTCTGAAAGAACTCAACTCAAATCTTCTTCAGCCAGAGGAAAAGTTTATTAGTGGTAAAACATATAGGCCGGGTGACGCCCATAAGGACCAGCGGGCATGAGAGGTTCTCAGCCTTGTGAACCTGAGATTCTCAGCATCTGAATGAGGGCAAAGGTGGATCTTAAATAGTAAAGTAACTTTGGCGTGGCCAGAGAAGGGGTTTGGGAAAAGGGTCTAGGTAAGAATTCTAATTGGGGAGGTCGGAGAGATTGAATAGACAATGGGAATAGATAATGGAGGAACAGGAAGGGAGAAATTTGAAAGGCATCTGCACAAAATCAAGGTGGGGCTGGGACTTACGAAAGGAGATAAAGGAAGGCCTTTCTGGGGCCTATAGACAAAAGGGAGCCAGATTCTTTTAGGATGCATCTGAATAAGATTAAAAGGTAAGGCTAAGGCTTTCAAAGGGAGATGAGGGTCTGGGGCCTGTGAGTCAGATTCCCTTTGGGGCAAAGGGTGAAGATCTTGGCTTTGGCCCCTCACCCATCATTCCCCCCTCAAACAAATCAGAACCAAATTCTTTTGGTGAAAGGGGCGAAGGTCTCTGCTTCTGAAACTGCTTCCTGATGGGAAGGGGCATAGAGCTGTCCCTGCCTCTCTGGGTCCCTTTCGAGGGGTCAAACTTCAAAACCTGGCTGATGCCATGTTCAGTGGACTAGAGATCTTGGGTTGGTATACAGTCATCTGGAAGTTGATGGCTCCGACCCTAGAAGAAAGGAATCTGGCAAGGATATTTAGTAAACATGGACCAAACCAACACAAGAGAAGTATGATCAGTAATGGAATGAGAATAGGAATCAGTATAGAAAGAAGCCAGGACTCCCATGAAAAAGATTTTGGAGCACTAAAGTTATTGTGGATTTGTTGTATCCAACTAGCTTTCTCCAAAATATGAGCAGTGCAGAACTCTATCTGCCCGAAATTGTTATACATGCAACAAAATGTGTCTCCTAAAGCACATACACTCCCACTGGAGGCAAGCAAGTAGTCTAGGGCTATTCTGTTATCTAGAACTACTTTTGCTAAGGAATCCAAAGATTTCTGGATTTCCCAGAGACCATAAGCTGTCACATTTGCCAACTGGTGAATAGTTTCTGTAAGGTTAGAGAGAATATGTTCATGCTGTAAGTTATACCAGGACATAAGATAGCGTGCTCCCTTTTTAAGAGACCAGAGGACATTTCCCCAAAATCCATGTTTTGCCTTTAAGTTAGAGACTGTGGGCTGTTAGGCGTTGAAAATGGAGAAGGATGGTGCTAAAAATCTGAGGGTGCACACCCTGAAGTCTTTGTAGGGTGTCAAACATTGAGTGATCAAAACAGTAGTTCTGGGGTCTTGCCATCTGTTGGCACTTAGTTTCACCTCTTCCCCAAAATTCTTGTTACTAGTGGTGTCTACACAGGTAGTACAGGTCAAAATATTAGCAGAAACTCTAACAAGCGCTCCCTCCACAGGGGTGTTAACTTGTCTAGTGGCCTTGGAGCTTGTCTCCCAAGTAAGGGAATATTCCCCTGTGGAGGAGCAAGGTGTACATATACAAAAAATAGCTCATAGAGGAGTGACAAGCATAAATGGAGTGGCATAAACTTCTGCGAAAGTCATATTGGGGAGGGGGGCTTTGTGGAGATGAGAGTTACCGTGTGGGTGTGAGTGTTCTAAAGAGATTCCCAGTTTAACTAGGGAAATATTTCTTCACTTTGGGAGTCCAAATGCAAATTTAGAGGCTTCCTCAATTAGAATGACTGTAGCAGCCACAGCCAGGAAACTTGCAGTCTTACCAGTGGCTCCTAAGGACTGAGTTAGGGGTGTGGAGGTCAATTTCAATTTAGATTTTAAAATCACAAAAGCCTGACCTGGGCCCCACTCTTGAGGGAGTGAGTCAGGACCCAGAGGACAGTCATAAAGGGGCTTAACAATCAAACTATTATCAGAGATCCAGATTCTACAAAATCTATCTGTGCCTAGAATAGTTTGAAATTGTTTCTTAGTGGCTGGAACCTGGAGTTGGTGGCCCAGAAACTTTACGGACTATCTGGACTTTGTTCAAAGAGACCCTATAGCCTTGAGTTCCCAAGAAATTAAGCACTCCTGAGGCAGTGGACAAAGAAGCCTCTTGGGTGGGGCTACAAATACGGTGAAGGGAAAATACTTTAGGATCTTGGAGGTGAACAACAGCTGGGGTGGCAAAAGTATCCCAAATTGTCTCCCACACTTCCAGGGGAACATGGGGAGGTCTGGCACACAGAGGGAAAAGGGAGATGGGAGGCTTAACTAGAGAAAATTGGCTCCCCAACTTCACCATCAAGTTCCTTCCCAACGAGGGGGCAGGGCAAGAGGAGTGTTTAAACAAGAGATTCTCAAATAGGCAGGGGGAGGGGTATGTCTGGAGACATCCTTCAGTTACCTTTGGAATGCCCATGACCAGATGGGTCAAGGAGCGAATAGGGCCAGAGTAATTGGTTAAAGCAAAGAATTTAGCCATGATAAAGTGGGTAACCTTACCTTCAGCCTCGTTTTCTGCCCGGGGCTTGGCGAGAGAGATGCAGAAAGTGGGAGTGTTGCCCGGACCCAGGTTCCTTTGTTCTCCCCAGTCTTGAGAAGACTGGAGGACAGGGTACTGGGGGGCTGCTCTATCACTTCTCCTACCTCAGGGACAATCCTTCCTCCAATGTCCCTCCTGGGTGCATCTTGGGCAAGGTCCTGGAGGCATCCGTCTTGGGGGCTTCCTCCAAGGGGGCGCCCTGGAGGTACACTCCTTGGACCAGTGACCCTCACGGTGGCATCGAAAGCAGGTTTTCCCACTGCCCAAGTTGCCAGGAACACCCTTGGGTCTTTCCCTTACCATGGCAGCAGCCAGGAATCGAGCATGTTCTTTGTCTCTAGCCCTCTGCCTTCATTCTTTCTCCTCTGCTGCAACTAGGTCCCTGTTGTTAAAGACTCCAAAGGCAATCTCCAATACCTGAGCCTGAGGCATTTGGGGTCCCATTGCCAATTTCTGTAGTTTCCTCATAATATCTGGGGCAGATTGGTTAATGAAATACATACTAAGGATTGCTGCCCCTTCTGTAGAGTCAGGATCTACATACTAAGGATTGCTGCCCCTTCTGTAGAGTCAGGATCTAAATTTGTATACTTTTTAATGCCTTCTACTAGCCTATCTTGGAAAAGGGCAGGGTTTTCCTTTTCTTCCTGAGTAATTCCCTTAATCTTTTGAAAGTTTACTTGCTTTTGAAATGCTGTTTTCAGGCCTTCTAACAGGCAAATTATCATGTAGTCTCTCTTTCCCCTATCCTCCCTCTTCTGATAATCCCACCCCGGATCACTAGCAGGAACAGCAGCTGTTCCTGGGGTGTATTTTGTGGGGTCATTACTAGCCAAACGATCCCCAAAATTTTGGGCTTGTTCCCAGATTCTCTTCCTCTCCTCAGGGGTACAACAGGTGGAGAAGAGGACATGCAAATCACCCCAAGAAAGTTCAAATTTTAGGGAAACATCCCTGAAGCCCTCAGTAAATTTAGTTGGATCTTCTGAGTACCGACCCGGCCTTTCCTTAATCTGTGTGAGGTCTGAAATGGAGAATGGAACATGCACCCTAAGTGTCCCATTAGGAGAGGCAGGTACTTCCCTTAAAGGAAAAAGCCCTGAAGGCCCTGCAGAAGCAGGGGCTTGTAGGGGAGGGAGGTAGGAAGTCCCACTTCTCATGAGTGAGGGACTGGAAAGTACTGGCTGAGCTGGCAAGGCCGAGGAATCTGGCTGGCAAGGGGGGAAGATTACCTGACACCAGAGGAGGGGGAGGAATCAGGGGAGAAGATGCCATGGCAATACCCTTGTCTGGAACCTGGGGAGGGGTCCTGTCCGAAAGAGAGGTCTGCGGAGGAGGCACCGAGTTGAGAATCTCATGTGGAGCTTGAGCTGGGGTCTCTCTGGAAGTAGACACTGGGGTGAGGCCCATGCTCAAGGCCTGAGTAGAAGTAGCCTCCAGAGCAGGGGCCTGGGGAGGAAATGGAGGGACCACAGGAGAAGAAGGGAGGGTCTGGGGAGAATGAGGAACAGCCAGAGAGGCCAGAGGACAATGTGGTGGAGATAGGTGCTGGGGAGGTGGTGCCGACTGAGGTTGGGAAGAGGGGGATGCCATAACCCTAGGAGCCATAAGAGGATTGTCCAAAAGGTCTATTTGGTCCCCACTCACCACTAGTGGGGTGGCTCTCGCTATGAGCATCTTAGAATCCTTTCTGAGAATACGATCTCTAGAAAGCTCAACAAAAGCCATTAAGTAAGAAATCTCCACCCATTTTCTTTCTCTGCAACAATATTTTTCTAACTCTGAGAGGGTCTTTACCTGTAATGTCCCAAAAAGGGGCCATGCCTCACAATTTTCCAGGTGATACTGAGGCCCAATGATGTTACAAAAATGCACCAGCCTTTTCTTTTTAAGTTCTTTACAGAAGCTAAGATTTTTCCAATTTAGTAAAAGACATCCCAAAGGCGAATTCTTGGGAAATGAAAAGGATTGACCCGTTGTGGGCTTAGGGAAAAGAAAGAAACCAAAAGAAAGAAAAAAAATATACATCCAACAATCTCCCAATTCCCTAGCACTGAGAGAACTGAGAAGTTTGAACCTATGCTTCCTGATAGGGAGTCCATCCTCTATGCTAAGGAAGGTATATACCCAGGTCCAAGTGCTCAAGCAGAGGCACTGAACCAAAAAACCTGAGAACGTCAAGTGGAGTCTGAGACAGCCTCGTAACTGTCTGACCTAAGGGAACCTGAGAGGTCAGGCCTGAAAAACTTCCAAGACAATCCTAGCTAGCTGCTTGGAAATCCAGGTCCAAGTGCTCAAGCAGAGACACTGGACCGAAAAGCCTGAGAACATCAGGTAGAGTTGGGGAGGGCGAGGCTTACCAGTTGTGGATGAAGAAGCATTTGAGACTCACAGTTATTTCCTGGTCAGGGAACTATATGAAGAGGTCTAGGGGTTTTGGGGTGCTGGGACCCCAAGATCGCAGTACCGGGCCCTGCTGAATGAATTCAACTCAAATCTTCTTCAGGCAGAGAAAAAGTTTATTAGTGATAAATCACATCGGCCAGGTGATGCCCATAAAGACGAGCAGGCATGAGAGGTTCTCAGCCTTGTGGGCCTGAGATTCTCAGCTAGGTGACACCCATAAAGACGAGCGGGTATGAGAGGTTCTCAGCCTTTTGAGCATGAGATTCTCAGCAGCTGAATGAGGGCCAAGGGGAATCTTAAATACTAAAGTAACTTTGGGTGGCCAGAGAAGGGGGTTGGGAAAAGGGTCTAGGTAAGAATTCTAATTGGGGAGGACAGAGAGATTGAATAGACAATGGGAATAGATAATGGAGGAACATGAAGGCAGAAGTTTGAAAGGCATCTGCATAAAATCAAGATGGGGATAGGACTTATAAAAGGAGATAAAGGAAGGCCTTTCTGGGGCCTATAGACAAGAGGGAGCCAGATCTGAATAAGATTAAAAGGTAAGGCTTTCAAAGGGAGATGAGGGTCTGGGGTCTGTGAGTCAGATTCCCTTTGGGACAAAGGGGAAGATCTTGGCTTGGGCCCTGCAGCCATCACAAGGGTGTGGCAGGAACTGATTAAAGGGAAGATCCAAGGATGAGTACCTTAGAAGTTTTGATTCAAGAAAATACAGAGAAGCTAAACAAGTATAGGGACCATGAACCAGAGAATCTAGAGTAGACAGAAAGGGAGTTTGGATAGTGAAGAGAAAATTAAAGAAACAATTCCACTCTGAAAAGGGGTGCAAAAAATGAAACTTAAAAAGCAAATGAACAAGCTTAATTGAAGGAGAGAAGAAGGGGGATCTTTTTGACTGAAAAGAGGGAAAGGAGAAGAATTAAATAACTAGATTAAAAACATGAAATGAAAGAGAACTAATAAAACTCCAAAGAGAAAGGGTAACAAATGTGATGGGTGGGTTAGGATTGAGGGGGAGAAAGGCAATGGAAAAAAGTGCTACCCTAAAATCATTCAGCTAAAGCAGTTGAAAAGATATAGAACTGTATTTATAGCAGAAGGGGGAAATAACTTGAAAAAATATTTGAGACAAATGTAAGAAAATAGAAACCCAATTCTCACAATTTTGAAGGTAAATAGATTAAACAAACCAATAAAATGAAAAGTGACAGACTGAGTCAGAAAACAAAACTTCACCATCCAAGGAACATAGTAAAAAAACACACACACACATAAAATTAAATTGAGGATAAAAGGAAAAAAATATATCATTTACAAAATGAATCCAAAACACAGGAGGTACAAACAAAATGAATATTAAAAAAAAAAATTAAAGAGATAAACTAAGAAAGATTCTGAATGGAATCATGGACAACAAACTAACATCAGTATCAAACTTACATGTTCCAAACTCCTTAACATCCAAATTAATAAAGGAAACATTAATTGAGCTACAAGAATTCATAAACAGAAACACAGTAGTTACAGGAGACTTCAATAACCTTGTAGTATCACAAAAAGTGTTGCTATAAATATTTTAGTGACTATGGGGATTGTCTTCTTATCAATGGCTTCCTTAAGGTATAAGCCCTGTAACAGAAGTCCCTGGTACAAAGGGTTGATATTTTCATCTTTTTTAACTTTAAAAAATATTGTTTGTTATGTGGGGTAACTCTAGCCATTGGGCAGGGAAGGATACTGGGGAATACAGTGATGATATAAAAAGATGTCAGTGATAATAATAAAATAGATAGGTAAGTAGATAGATAAGTAGATAGATAAGTAGGGAGGTAGGTAGATAGATACATAGATATATACATAATATCTGCAGTTTTCCTCTTCAAAACATGAAAGCAGACTGCTATTGGACTAGCAGAGAAGTGTTTGATTATGTTTTTGTTGTTGTATGTGTTTGCTTGTCTCAGGTATTTCTTCAGGTAGCTGGAATTGGGAGAGAAAAAGAGATAGGATGAATCATCAGTTCTCACCTAGTTCCTACCTTCTGCTTAATTATACTTTTTATTTTACCAAAGAATTCACTTAAAATATTTAATGTTGCTTCTCATAAATGCCAGTGGTTGACCCTATCATTATGTTGCCTAAAAGCCCTTTGACATGATGGCCTGGGACAGCTCTGATATTTGCACAGGAGAAAGTGGCCTTTCTTAGCACAGGGCTGGAATCTCAAGCATCAGTTTGTTGTTAGAGAAATTTCCCCTCTGATTGGAAGCATAAGCAAGAGACGTTTCATGATTATACTTTCAAGTGCAGAATTACTATGGAGTAAGGCTATTTTAAAATGATTTTACCTCATAGGTAGACCCTAATAGTAACCAAGTGACATAAATTTAAAAAGAAAAAGAAATCTGGAGTTTTGACATGACATTGTCCTATATTCTTTTTTTCTCTTCTGTAATTGTTATAATTCCTGCAAAAGCTATTCTGTAAATCAGTCAACATTTATGAAGTGCTTACTATGTGCCAGGTACTGTGCTAAGTTCTAGGGATAGAAAAAAGAGGTATTACATAGAAACAAATATATACAAAGCAAGCTATATGCAAGATAAATTGGAAATGACAGAGAAGGTCTTAGAATTAAGTGGCATTGGAGAAAGTCTCCTATGAAAGTCAAGGTTTTAGTTGGTACTTAAAAAAATAAAACTAAGGAAGTCAATAGTTGGAGCAGAAGAGAGAGTGGATTATAGGTACAGAGGCCAGCCAAAGAAAATGCCCAGGGCTGAGAAATGGAGTGTCTCATTCATGGAATAGCCAGTAGAACAGTGTTGCTAGATCAAGGATTATGGGGCAGGCAGTAAGATGTAAGAAGACTGGGAAGGTAAGAGGGAAACAAGTTGTGGAAGGGATTTGAATGAGCATTTTGCGTTTGATCCCAGATGCAATAGGGAACTACTCAGGGTGTGAAGTGATTGGACCTATGTGGCAAAAATAACATCAGTGACTGAACATTAGGTAGCTTGGAGTGGGGAAAGATTTAAGCTAGAAAGACCCACCAGCAAGCATTTACAACAGTGCAGGCATGATGTTATTTGGGAGCGGTGGCAGTGTCAGAAAATAGAAAGGGGCATATTAGAGAGATGTTGCAAAGGTGAAATTGACAGGCCTTGGCAACAGATTGGAGAATGACAGGGGTGGGGGGAAGACATAGTAAGGATTCCAGGATGACTGAGCTTAATAGACTTGACTAGAGGGGAATGTTATTGCCCTGTATAGTAACAGGGAAGGTTAGAGGTGGAGAGTTTTAGAGTGAAAAAATAATGAATTCCAACTTGGACATAGTGAGTTTAAGATGTCTGCTGGACATCCAGTTTCAGATATCTGACATCTGGAGGTGTAAGATTGTAGCTCAGCAGAGAGTTATGGGAAAGATAGGTAGATTTGAGAACAATCAGCAAAAAAAAATGGTAATTAAATCTATGGGAAATAATGAGATCCCCAACTGAAGAAGTATAGTGGGAGGAGAGAGCCTAGGAGGGAATGATCTGGAGGAGTATTCAGCAAAGGAGAAAAAGGAGGCATTGTTAGACAGGTAGGAGGAGAACCAGGAGAGAATAGAGAATCTAGAAAGAAAAGAGTATCAAGAGAAGAAAATGATCAATAGTGTCAAAGACTGCAGAAGTCAAAGGGGAATGAAGACAGAACAATGAATGATGACTTAGTAACTAAGATTAATAGTAACTTTGGAGAGAGCAGTTTTAGTGGAATAACACGGTTGGAAATTGGATTAGAAGAGACTAAGAAAAGTAAATGGAAGTACCTATTGTAAACAGCCTTTCTGAGGTGTTTAATTACAAAAGGCAAAAAACATATTGGATGATAGTTAGCAGGGATGGAAGGATCAAGTGAGGATTGCATTTTCACAACAGGTAAAATTCGAACGTTTGTAGGCAGTAGTCAATAAGCCAGTGAACGCAGACAGATGGAAAATAGATGAAATAGTAGGGATGGCAAAAGGGGCAATCAGTTGGAAGAAATGGGAATGAATGGGATTATTTCAATAAGTAGAGGGGTTAGTCTGGGGTGGGAGGAAGACCTGAGGCCTTGAGGCCACATGTGACACTTTAGATCCTCAAGTGTAGCCCTTTGACTCAATCCAAACTTCACAGAGCAAAAATTTGAGGCCTCAGTTTCCCTACTCTTGGTAGTCTTTCCAAGGCATAATGACATTTCATCATGTGGGCCAGGGACAAGAGAAAATATCACAGCAAAAGGCATCTGAGTAGTAGGAGATAAGGAAGGAGGCAGCAGAGGAGGCTGATGACAAATGACTAAAATTTTTTCTATAAAATATGAAGCAAAATTCTAAACTGAGAGAGGAGAAAAAGAGGGAGTCATGGAAGGTTAAGGAGGGATGAAAGCCATTCCTAAACTTCTTTCTTCACCCAACCAACAATACCTGACTATAGAAGTAGTAACCGAATTAAGGAAAATAGCAATCTATCTATCTATCTACACACACATACATACATAAATAAATACATATATATGTGTATATACATATATATGTATGTATCTATGTGTATATATACATATATATACATGTATGTATATATATATATACACATAGATACACATATATATATGTATATACATATACACATATATGTGTGTGTGTGTATATATATATGTATATATATATACATATATATATATATACACACACCAGGTATTAGTCAGACCCAAACTGTAATACTGTATTCAATTCCAAGTGCATCATTTTAATAGGCACTTTAACAAATCAGAATGTGGAAATGAGGTTAACCATAGTAACGAGAAGTCTTTAAACTGTTTCATATTGAAAATAGTGCCTACTTTCCATCTTCTATCAAGAAATCCTTTTAAACAGTAAACAGGGCCCATTGTAGGGGCATAGGCTGGCAGATCACTTGAGCTTGAGGGTTCTGTGCTACATCAGGGCTAAAGCTAACTGATTGCTTGCATTGTCCAACACAAATATGGTAATTTCCTAAGAGTCGAGGTATGGGAGTACCAGGCTATCTAAACAGAGCTAAACTAGCAGAGATCAGAAATAGAGCAGGTCAACCCAAGATGATCAGCAGCTGGATTAGGCCTGTGAGTAGCCATTGCCATTCCAAATGAATGAGAGAGGGAATCCTAGTGTCAAAATAGAATAAAAACAGAGAGTAAATAAGAGGGGTCTTAGTTAAGATGATCCAGCTCACCTTTAAAAGCAAGCTATGTGGGCAGCAATCTTTCTTACTTCCCAGTAACTGTTTTCTTGGGTTCTCCCACCAGCACCAGCACCATTCCTGAAGCATTTCTACTTTAGTTTGTTCATTCATTTCCTCTCTGCCCTACTTCTGATAATTCGTTAATCCCTTCTGAACAGGATTTTGGTATTGCCAGTAGATTCTGTCTGGCACTGTTACTTGACTTTCTGCTCAATAATACTTGAGTTTTGACTTCAAATTACTTCCGTAGTCTGCTTTTTCTCTTTCCCCCATTTCTACTCTACTTTTTTTTTGTTTTTATTAATCCAGAACCTTAGCATAGTGCCTTGCATGTGGTAAGTCCTCACAAATTGTTTATTGAGTAGAATCCTGGCTTCCTTCTTTGTTCCACAAATAAGGGCCTGCCTTTAAACCCAAATAGCTTTACCCTATTATCTGTCTTGTAAATGCAATGGAGGCTAATGTAGGCTGTGTATAGCTTGTGCATTTGCCACACATCTCACCCTGAGGGCCAGAGGTTTCTCTTGGTAATGAATTTCTAACCACCTAGTGATAGAATGTGGCAAATTATTGAAGGAACTGAACCTACTTACTTTGGAGAAGGGAAGAAAGTAAGGAGAGGAAAGGAGGATAATACTTTCAAATATTGGAAAGTCTATTAAACGGAAGAAGATGTAGATTTTTGGGAAATCCTCTACAATGAAGTACTATATAATATTATTTTATTGTAAAAATCATCTGATATTACCACCTGTATTGTGTTCTAAGACAGGGGATCTTATTCTTGCTTGGGACATGATTTCCTTTTTCAATCTCATGAGGCCTATGGACTCTTAGAATCATGTTTGTTTGTTTGTTTTTAATTCATACAATAGAGTACAGAAGATTACCAATTAAAAAGAAATAAAGATTTTTTTCCTATACAAATTCAAACACTCCTTGAATTCTATCCACTGTCCCTTAAGGATTTTTCTTCTAAGGCATTTTAAATATATGCAATCAACTCTTGGGATCAGAGCAGAAAGGCAGCGGAGGTGTCAAGGAGGGGGCAAGAATGATCAGCATGATAACATGGTAAAGTAGTGATATCTAAGAAAGGTATAAAATCCCCATTGAGCTTAGAATGTGTCTATTATCCCAGCTCTGCCAATGAATGAATTGGAACTGTCCTCACCATGAAAGTAAAAACTCTAATAGGCTTGAAACTATAAATGAAATGGAGGTAGGTAGAAGAAAGAGCACCAGTATAAGTATCATAGATAATAGGAAAATTTCAGGAAGAAGTCTGAATTCTACTAGGAATAAGAGAGAAGAAACAAAGCTTCACCTAAGGTGAATATTGCTCTTAATGACTGGTGAATGAATATACTTTAAACTAGAGGTATGCTCCCAGCCCCCAGGTCACAAGCTGCCCACAGAACTCGAGTGCAACAGAAATGGAAAGTATAATTGGGAAATATTTAACAAAATAAATAAAAATACAATGCAACATTTTTGTTGTTTGGTCATTTCAGTCATATCTGACTCTCTAAGACTCCATTTTGGGGTTTTCTTGGCAAAGATACTGGAACAGTTTGCCATTTCCTTCTCCAGCTCATTTTACAGATGAACAACTGAGGCCAACAAGGTTAAGTGACTTGTCAAGGATCGTAACAGATACTGAGTGTCTGAGGCTGGACTTGAACTCTTGATGAAGAGTCTTCCTGATTCCAAGCCCAGTGGTCTATCCACTGTGCCGTCTAGTGCCCACAATATGCCACAGGTAATGTTAAGTTAGAGATTTCCAAGTTAATATGTAGGAATGTATTTCTATTTGAGTTTGAAATCACCGCTCTAAGCTATTGGTGAAAACAAAGAAATATGTTGGAAAAAATAATGAAACCAAATAAAAAAGTAGATTGGGAACAATATCGAACTTCCTAAAATGGGTATAAAATACATATAGGTAAGGTACAATGTAGATTTGGATAAGAAACAGCATCAATCCACAATTTTGGAAGTTTGGTTAAGTAAATTTGTAGTTAGATTTAAGATATACAAATATAAGATTTAATAATGTTTCAATTCTGTATATTTTGTTTCAGTTTACTTTTCTTTGTTACCTAGTAATGCTTCATTTGAAAATCCCAAACTAAGAAAGGAGTTATAGAATCGAATGCAAGAAAAATTAGATGTGATAGATATATGGAGAAAAGGAATGGG
The DNA here is from genome assembly GCF_003287225.1 of Phascolarctos cinereus. Taxonomy (NCBI): domain Eukaryota; kingdom Metazoa; phylum Chordata; class Mammalia; order Diprotodontia; family Phascolarctidae; genus Phascolarctos; species Phascolarctos cinereus. The sequence continues at coordinate 384,694,840 of NW_027555847.1, read as the reverse complement.
TTTATTAGACAATTTGCTTTTTATTCAATGCATATAGGACATTTACAAAAATTGATCACATCCTAGGGAAAAAAGGACTTACAAATAAATAGAGAAAAGCTGAAATTTTAACCATTACTTTTACACATCATCATACAAATGAAACAGTAATAATAACTGACATTTATGTAGTGTTTTAATGTTTGTGAAACCTTTTGCATACATAATCCTCACAACAAAACTGTGAGTTAGGTATTATGAGAATCTTTAGCTCCATTTTACAGATGAAAACATTTGTGACTCAAAAAGGTTGTAACCCATGAACACATCACTAGTAAGCACCAAAATGTGGTAGGAAAATGTGATTATATAAACAAATATGGTGTATGCATATGTATACATATACTCTCTCTCTCTCTCTCTCTCTCTCTCTCTCTCTCTCTCTCTCTCTGTCACACACAATATCTCATTTAAAATGTTTGGGTCAAAACCAAATATATGAATGTAATAGAAATAAAAAAAAAATAAAAGCAATGACATAGAATACCAAAATTTATAGAATGCTCCTAAAGTAATTATTATAGCAAATTTATTTTCCTAAGTGTGTATCTTAACAGAAAGAGATGAGTGGGCTGAATCTGAAGTGTTTAAAATGGAAATTAATACGTAAAGATAAAAATAAGAAAAGAGATCACAAAGATCAAAGGAAAAATTGAAAACATTCAAACAGAAAACTAAAGCTGAATAAAAAGAGCAAATATCTAATTCATTATGGAGAACAATAAAACTTATAAACCACTGCCTTTAAAAAAAAAAGAGAGAAACAAAAACACAGGCAGAGAGAGAAAGTGGTCCATTAACAAAAATGTCATATGTCTGGGTGAAGCAGATTGATTCACAAGTGAATTCCATTTAAATATATAAAGAATATAACATTCCAATGCTATATATGCTATTTTCTAGAATCAGGAGAAAAAAGTCTTTCTATGAGAAATGCCTGGTTCTTGTCCCCCAAGCCTGCTTTAGGACTAGGAAGAGAAAATGAACCATAAATCAAAATCATTAATGATTATTAATTAACATTAAGTTATAAGAAATTAAATACTTGAATTTGAGAAGACACAAATGAAACCATAGTACCAAAAAGCAATTCATGAACAGTAATAGAAGAAATAAGTATGTTGTTATATGCTTCCCCCAAAAGCATGCATGTAACACTTATAAGAAACCATTGCAAATTTATCAAAATAAGAGCCATTCCTCAAAAGCTAATTGGTCAGAGGATATGGAAAGGAAATAGTAAACTGTAACAAGTATTTGTTAAGGTCCTGTTGTACCTTTGTAGGACAGCTAGGTGGTGCAGTAGATAGAGCACCAGGCTTGGAATCAGGAAGACTTATCTTCATGAGTTCAGATCTGGCCTCAGACACTTATTAGTTATGTGACCCTGGGCAAGTCACTTAGCCTGTTTGCCTCAGTTCCTCATCTGTAAAATGGGCAGGAGAAGAAAATAGCAAACCATTCCAGAACCTTTGCCAAGAAAACTCCAAATGGAGTCATGAAGAGTCAACACAGCTGAAACTAACAGCAACAAATACCTTTGTAATATTTGTGTCTCTGTTACTTGTTAGCTCTGTAACTCTCAGGAAGTCACTTTGCTTCTCAGTAACCCAGTTAACTTTGAAAACTATAAGTTAAGGAGATGTTGTTCTGTAATGACAGAGGAAACTACTTATTGGGAGCTCTTTATATCAAATAAATTACAGGTATTCAGTTATCCCTTCCACATTGTGAAAGTTAGGGGTGCAGCATCCCCATGATCTGGAATATCTGCATAAAATTTTTTAGCCTTTCCTTCATACCGGAGAAGAAGTCTGAATTTTCCTCCTTTTTCTTTTATGGGGTGTTTGCAGTACCATATTGTAAAATTTGAATAAATATTTTTTCTGTGTTGTTTGTTGGCCTTCACATGTCCTCTACAGCCTCTGAAAAATTCCCCAAAAATTCACATTGAATTTCTTATGCTAATCCATGATACAGTGAAACTGTAATAAGTCATGATATGGAAGAGATGACTGTACTTTTTTTAAATGTCAAAAAACTTCAGCAGAATAAGGACTCCAACGGACCTCTAATCCCATTAATGTGGGTATTACCTCCAACTATGCAGTGCAAAACATGCATTCATATTAAATTGTGCAGAACTCTTTCATGTCTTCCTGTCCTCTCTCATAAATTCACAAGAGAGCCATGTGCTTTCCATTCATTCCTTTGGCATCATGTGATAGCCATTTGTGTCTTTGGGTTATCCAGTTATTTCTTACCCTTGCTATGTAACCAGCTCATTTTCTTGTTGTTCTTTGCCTTTGAAGACATCCTTCATGTGGCTTCTTTTCTCACAGATAACGTAAACCTCTCCTTTGCCTTTTGGATAATCTTCAACTTCAAGTGTTTCATGATTTGTACATCATTGGATAAAAGGTGGGTCTTTCAGTGAAGATCTCAGGCTTCTTGTAAGGATTTCATGATTTCTTATTGGTGATGCATGCAAATTTCTTCTTTCTTTTCAGTTCTAGGTCCAGTTCTCTGGAATGGTGTCTGCATTGCTGAGACTACCATGTCATAAGGGTCTCCAGTCATGCTCATTTTACTCCTAACTCAAATCTCTTCCTAGACTTTACCTGCTTGCCCACTGCCTTGTCCCTATCCAGCACCGTTGCTCCTTACCTCTTCTAAACTTATCTTTTCAGTTGTCTTCCCCTATTAGGACAGAAGCTTCTTGAGGATAGCTTCTTGTCTTGTTTGCTTCTATATGTATCCAAAGCACTTAGAATAGATCTTGGGATATAGTAAGCACTAAATAAAATCTAAATATGCATGTTTGAATGTATATACATACATGCATACATATACATGTATGTCAATATGTGTACATGTATGCATTTGTGTATCCACCTCTATATGTATTTACCTACCTACATATCATTTCAACTTTCTAGTCTCAGTTTCTTTATCCTTAGAATGGGTTGAACAAGACAATCTCTGATGAACTTTAATCCTAGAATCATTATAATGGGAAGGAAGGAAATAGAAATGGAAAGACATTTATTAATCACTTATCTGCACCAAGCACTGTGATAAGCACTAGGGATCCCCATATTAAAGAAAGACAGTTTCTATTCTCCATGACCTTACATTGTGATTAGGGGAGACATTGTATAGAGTTTAGTTGCACAGCAAATCAAAGGACCCTGTGTCCCTTAGGGTGTAGGGGTGGGTGGGTGACAAAGCCCTAGAGTGCAAATCATTGCAACCTTACACCCTAGACACTTTAGACAACTAGAAGTAGTAATAGTAGCAGTAGCAGGAGAAAGAAGAGGAGGAGAAAAAGCAGGAGGAGGAGTTCAATGTTGTGAGGATCATATGAGATAAGGGATTTGAAATGATAAAATATATCAATATCAAGAATGGATTATACCAAATGATTTTCTTTTTTGAAAGGATTAATAGAATGGCAGGTCAATAGACATAGTATACCTGGATTTAAGCAAAACATTTTATAAAATCTCTCATACTAACCTTCTAAACAAGATGGAGAAGTAGGATTTACATCAATTGTGTCAAATTTAAATAGAAACTAAGACTACTAATCTATACATATGTCTGTCTGTGGCCTGTATGTTTATTCAGTTTTATTTTAAAAGTTAAAATGTAATATGAGCTATGATTCACTGTCTTTTTATTTATCTTGTTAAATATTTCCCAATTACATTTGAATCTGCTTCAAGCCACACTTAGGTGTATTGTGGGCCAAATGCAATCTGTGGAGCCCACAATTGCTACTTCTGGTCTACATGATAGCAGTTAGACGGATTGAGAACTAGAATTATTGGACCCGCAAAGTAAATATTCATAGATCTGTGTCAGCCTGGAGACAGTTCGCTAGTGGAATGCTTCTGGACTTTCCATGATCCCTGTGCTTCTGAAAAATGTTAGAAATGTTATCAAAGCTAGTATTAGAACATAAATCATGGGTTTCTTAGATTTCAGAGAAAGGAAAGATCATTGGTACCTCCTCTGCAATTTATAGTCTTAAAGATTTACCTAGATCACTGATAGATGAAGAAACTCTTCTAGGGTCATGCAGTCATGTAGTTCAGAGGTGGGACTTGAACCTATATACTCTTCGATTTGAAGCCAGATCTCTATTCACTGTACACCACCTTCCAACTGAGATCCAAAAAATACTAAAGAACAAAGCCAAGATTTAAACCCAGACTATTTACCTATGCAAATAGTGCTGTTACACCGTATCATGACTGACTCAGTTGTAGTTAACTGGAAGCCAAGGATACTCAGTTAACGTGTGGGGGGAAAAAAAGATAATCTAGATCTAGAAATACCCTAATGGGCTAAAAAGGATGAGATAAATTTAATAAGATAACATTAAGAAAGGATAAATGTAAAGGCATACTTAAATTTTTTAAAATCAATTAAATAAGTTACAAGATGGGAAAGGCATGGTTAAGCAATAGTTCATGTATAATAGCTATGGTGCCACCCATTAATTTAGTAATTAGTGGATAAAATAATTAATAATTTTCAAAAAGTGGGCATAATTAATAATTAGTGGACAAAGAGTTCAATATGAGTCCAGGAGTGTGACATGGCATTCAGAATGCAAATTAATTAAGCTCAGCCTTCCATGTTCCTTTGTTTTATTCAAATGACAGTGGACAGTGGCTGGAGAAGCTGATGAATCAATAAATAGTTATTAAGCACTTCCTATGTGTCATCTGAAAGGTCATTCAACTTTCTACCTCTTTTCTCTAAGAATATGTTACAGAATGGTTTTTTTCCAAGTCTTCTGTCTCTTGTATAAAAATAGATCACAGAAGTTAGCACTTGATCATATTTTTTCTTGTATAGTTCTGTCTTTCATAAGTGTATTACTTAACCAACTAAACAAACTATCAATTCCTTGTAGGCAGAATATGTTTTCTACTTATATCTAGCACAGCACCTTGGACAGGGCTGGACATGTAGAACATGTTGAACAAAGATGCTATTCATGTGTATCTGAATAATCCTTTCACTTCCCCATTAGTCTTAAGAGAAGCAGCATCATTTATAACCTTATAGCAGATTTTGGAAAAAAACTCTTATTTTCTCTGAAATCATTTCCCAATAGAAGTTCTGACTTCTATTTGGAAAGCTAATGTTTCCCCAAAAAAAGTATACAAAGCAACAAATGACATTTGTTGACAATTAAATCCCAATTCAAAACTAAGAAGTCTGGTAGCCAGAGGAACTATTTGTTAGAAGAATAGAAATGGTATAGCTATGAAAACATTTTGAGACGATAAAAAAGTGATAGAAATAAACGCAATATTAAATATAATCTTTGTCACATTAGATCCTCTGAGAGTTTTTTTTGCCATCTAGACATTTCTATAGTTATAATATTGGATGTGCATGTAAAGAAACAAACTGTTTAATAAAGGGGAATGTGCAACATTCCCATTTTCTCAACTATCCATTCCTCTAAGAAGCCCCTATCCCTCCAATCTTTAGTGATCTTCTTTAGGTCTCACATTGCACTTTTGTTTATAACTCTCTAATGTACTTTTCATGCAATATTATTAATTATAATTCTCCATGTTGGAAAAATATGTTTCCACTTTCAGCTCTAAGTAGGGATTGTTTTTTCTCCTGAATTTTGCATTTTTCCCAGTGCCTCACTCAGGAACAGTGAGTATAGGCTATAGATGGTTGTTGTGTTGTATTTCAATGGATTGGATTGGATTGGTTTGGGCTGAATTGGAATAGAAATCTGAAACTTTAATCTGGTACCTAGAACCATCCTTCCACTTGAAAATAATCCCATGTCTGGGTAGCTAGTATATTTGCAATGTTCTTCATTGAAAGCCAGTCTTTGAAGTGTTTCTATATCTCAGAGCCATAAGACTATAAGTCTTAGAGTTTGGAACATATCTCAACTGCAAACATCCTGGCTGATGCTAGAGAAGTCCAAGTCATTATGAAGGCTTCACTATCTCATCTGGCCAGTTTCCACGGGCATTCACCTTCTATCTAGGAAAATGATTAACAAGGGAAAAGTAAAATTGCAAAATTTTGATTAGCTAGCCTCCAAATGACTGGGACTTTTGTTGTTGCTTCTGTGGTTTATCTTTAGGAAAATTATATGCTCCCCTCAATTCAAAAAGAAACCATAATCTCTTAAATAAATCATTTACATCACAACAATTTACAATGTCTACTTATAGCATGTAGATGGTGAAATGGATAGAGTGCTGGGGCTGAAGTCAGAAAGATTCATATTCAAGTGTTCAAATGTGGCCTCAGACATTTAATAGCTGTGTGACCCTGAGCAAGTTCCTCCTCTGCAAAATGAGCTCAAGAAGGAAATGCCAAACCACTCCAGTATCTCTGCCAAGAAAACCCCAAATGAGTCATGAAGATTGGATACAACTGAAAAGACTGAACATCAGTATATTTGTGTATTTCATCTTCACTATGTCTTGCCTAGTGGAATGACTACTATGTTGTTCCTGGACACTGTTTGGGCATGCAGGGAAAATATATGGCATGGTCTATATCAGTTAATAGTTTCCAACATATTTTACATCTATAAAAATACAAATGTTAACATGCATCATAACCTCATGCTTATACATGGGTTTGTGCATAGACATAAACAGCTCCACATGCAGAATTGTAATTCAGGATAATATAATTATACTATTTTGGATTTATTAAAATAGGAAAACAAGGCAAGCCATTTTAGACAGATTTCAGAAAACAAATTCAATCTTCTTATCCAAAGGCTTTCATAGATCCCTATTGTCTGTTGAGTAAAGTTCAAGTTTATTACCTAGACCATAAAGACTGTCCTAACATATTAACTGTGTGAGGCAAGGTATAAAAATAAGAATCAAGTTCAGGCTTACAGTGGATTATTTACATGTGAAAATCATTAAGTGGAAGGTAATAATAGGATTTAGAGCTGGGTCATCTCCTCCATATCAAAAATCTTCACTCCCAACAGTCTCCTACTAATGCTATGTTGTCATCTTAGACTGTGTACCCTATGATGGACTTTTGAAGTGATGGAAGTCTTGTCTGAGATCCATAGATCCTTATTATTGGATCATTGAGTTAGAACTAGAAGATATCCTTGAGGTTATATAATCCCACACACTTTCTTTAAATATTAGGAGGCTATGATCCTGAGAGGTAAAATATATTACTCAGAGTTACACAGATAGTAACAGAGAAAGCCAAGAGCTAGGGGTCAGCTAGTAGAAGCACCTTGTTTTATATATAAGAAAGAGAAAAATAAAGAAAAATAAAGATAAATTACTTGTTTGAAGACACAGATAGAAAATAGCAATATGACGATTTGAATTCAGGTCACCTAACTAAAAGTCCAATGTTCTATCCATATTGGCCTCATTCCTTAGTGATAGTCTATAGATTTATTGTTAAGAGAAAAAGGAAAGGAAGGGAACAGGAATAAAAATGTGAAAGAGAATAGAGAAGAGGGAAGAGGAGGGAAGAAGAAAGAAGAGGAGATAGGATGGGAATGGAGGAAGAGATTAAAATGTTTAGAGAAGATTAGCTTTAACTTTGTTCCCTATAATTCCCTCTGTTATATTCAAGAAGTAGATCCTCAAGATACTTTTTCTTGGCAAGTTCAAGTTGTGGAATGGAGCAGATAATCTCATTGTAAACATTTTTAAGATTGGGAATATATTTGTTTCTGACAGGCCTTCACATCAGAAAATGTGATTGGAATAATATGTAGATTTAAATCGAGAAATTTAAAATATGTTTTTATTTATTTCATTGTTTTCCAGTTATGTATTTTTTTTTAAATTAAACATGTTATTTATTTTTTAAAATAAAATTTTATTGATATCTTTTGTTTGAATATCACTAAAATTTTCCCATATTCATTCCCTCCGTCCCTTCCTCCCAGAGAGTCATTCCTTATAACAAAAACTTTAAAAGAAAAAAGAAAAAGAGGAAGAAAAAGAGAAAAAAATTACTAACACTAACCGGCACATTAAAAAAAATCTGTCTACAAATATGGGCATGTCTCCTCCATTCTCTAAAATCCTTCACTTGATCCATCCATCCCTAGTGGCTATACTCATCCTAAATCTCTTCTCCCTTGTGTGGCAAAATTCCTTCAGAAGGCTGTCTGTAATAGGTGCCTCCACTTTCTTGCCCCATACTCTCTTATTAACTCTGCAATCTAGCTTCTAACCTGATCATTCAAATGAAACTACTCTCTACAAAGTTATTAATGATTTCTCTTTTAAAAAGATTATGTATTTTAGCTTTCTTTTGAAATTTTGAGTTCCAAATTCTCTTCTTTCCTCTCACCCCTTTCCCATCCATTGAGAAAAAAAACAATATGATACCAGTTATGCATGTGAAATCATGAAAAACACATTTCCATACTAACCATATCACAAAAAGGTAAAGAAAGCAAGAAAACTATACTTCAATTTGCACTCAGAGTTCATCAGTTCTCTCTATGGAGGTAGATAGCCTTTTTATATTATGAAACCTTTGGAATCACCTAGAATAATTGTATTGATCAGAGTAGCTAAGTCTTTCACAGTTGATAATCATGACAACATTGCTGTTATTGTGAACAATGACATCTTGGTTCTTCTCATTTCATTTGCATCAAGTTCATACAGGTCTTGCCATGTTGTTTTTTTCTTTTTTTTCCCCTGAAATGACTGTTCCTTTTTGTCATTGTTTTTTCTTCAATTTTATTGATGTTTTTACTGATGATTTTTGTTTCTTTTATTAATTAATTTATTTATTTTTAGTTTCAATATTCACTTCCACAAGATTTAGAGTTCCAAATTCTCTTCCTTCTTCCTTCCCCCCCACCCTCATTGAGAAGGCATGGAATTTGATACAGGTTATACATATGTAGTCACGCAAAACACTTCTATGATAGTCACGTTACGAAAGACTACCTATATTTCCCTCCATCCTATCCCTCCCATTGTGTTTTTTTTCTATTCTCTCCTTTGACCATGTCCCTCCTGAAAAGTGTTTGCTTCTGCTTACTCCCTCCCCGAATCTGCCCTCCCTTCTATCATCCCTATCTCTCTTATTCCCTTCCCCCTTTTTTCCTGTAGAGTAAGATAGATTTCCATACCCAGTTGAGTGTGTATGTTATTCCCTCCTTAAGGCAAATCTGATGACAGTAAGATTCACTCATTCCCTCTCACTTCCCTCTTCTCCCCCTCCACTGTAAAAGCTTTTTCTTGCCTCTTTTATGTGAGATAAATTGTCCCATTCTACCTCTCCCTTTTTCCTTCTCCCGGTACAATCCTCTTTCACCCCTTAATTTTTGTTTTTTAGATATCATTCTTTCATCCTCAACTTGCCCTGTGCCCTCTGTGTGTGTGTGTGTGTGTGTGTGTGTGTGTGTGTGTCCATTTTTCCCCCTGAAAGATTATACTCAGTTTTGCTAGGTAGGTGATTCTTGGTTTTAATCTTAGCTCCTTTGACCTCCAGAATATCATATTCTAAGCCTTCCAATCCTTTAATGTAGAAGCTGTTAAATCATGTGTCATCATGCCTGTGGTTCCACAATACTTGAATTGTTTCCTTCTAGCTGCTTGCAATATATTCTTCTTGATCTGGAAACTCTGGGATATGGCTATAATATTCCTCGGAGTTTTCCTTTGGGGATCTCTTTCAGGAGGCAATCAGGGAGTATTTCAATTTCTACTTTACCCTTTGGTTCTAGAATATCAGGGCAGTTTTCCTTGATAATTTCTTGAAAGATGATGTCTAGGCTCTTTTTTTGATCACAGTTTTAGGTAGTCCAATATTTTAAAATCATCTCTCCTATATCTATTTTCTAGGTCAGTTGTTTTTTCCAATGAGGCAGTTTACATTATCTTCTATTTTTTCATTCTTTTGGTTTGGTTTTATAATTTCTTGATTTCTCATAGTCATTAGCTTCCATTTACTCCATTCTAATTTTTAAGGAAGTATTTTCTTCAGTAAGCTTTTGGACTTCCTTTCTGCATTTGGCCAGTTCTGCTTTTCAAAGCATTCTTCTCCTCAGTGGCTTTTGGACCTCTTTTTCCATTTGGGTTAGTCTATTTTTTTAAGGTTTTGTTTTCTTCAGTATTTTTTGGGTCTCTTTTAGCAACCTGTTTACTTGTTTTTCATGATTTTTTTTTGCATCACTCATTTCTCTTACTCATTTTTCCTCTACTTCTTGTACTTGCTTTTCAAAATCCTTTTTGAGATCTTCCATGGCCTGAGACCAATTCGTATTTTTCTTGGAGACTGTAGACATAGGAATTTTGACTTCGTTGTATGTTTCAATCTTCTTTGTCACCAAAGTAAGATTTGATAGTCTGAGTTTTTTCCCCTGTTTCCTAATGTTCCCAGACAATTACCTGACTTTTTAACTCTTTTTTGAGGTAGGGCTCTGCTTCCAGTGTGGAGGGTATACTGTCTCAGCCTTCAGGGGTTTTGTGCAGCTCTTTTCAGAGACACTTCTAGAGATCTGTAAATTTTCAGTTCATCCAAGGTGGGATGATCAAAAAAAAGTGTTTACTCCTTTCCTGGCCTGAGCTGTGATCTATGAGTGATCACAAGCTCTTTTTTCTGCCTTGGAACTGTGAGGATTCCCTTTCCACTGCTGCCACAAGCTCAGCCACCCTAGTGCTCCCCCTTACCCCAAGATTGCCACCCAAGACTGTGACCCAGATCCAAGAATGGGAAAAGCAAGAGAATCCTGCCTCAGCACCAGCAAAGAGATCCCTGCAATCACCCTCTGATCAGCTGCTTGATCCCCACACTCTCTGTAGGCCAAGAACTCTGGAAGCAGCTGCCATTTCAGCCGCTGGCCCACGGCTGGGGCAAGACCACACTCTGCTCTCATCCAGGTCTGACAGACCTTTCCTACTGACCAAAGTTGTCTTTGGCATTTGTGGGTTGAGAAGTCTGGACGCTGCTACAGTTGCCAGTGATTCAGTCCTTTGAGGCCTGCTCCAGGTTTGCTGGGACCTTGTCTTTGCCTGCTTAGCCCATGCTGAATTGTACTCCTCTCCCAGCCTGGCACAACCGACCTTGGGCAAGAAATTTGCTTCACTCAGTCTTTTTGTGAGTTATGCTGCTCTAAAATTGTTTAGAGTCATTTTTACAGGTATTTGGAGGGGTTTAGGGGAGAGCTTAACCAAGTCACTGCTTTCATTTCACCATCTTGGCCTTAAAGTAAACATATGTCTATATATCTATATCTATATCTATATCTATCTATCTATCTATCTATCTATATATCTATCTATCTGTATCTATATTTCAATTGAGTTCCAAATTCTCTTTCTTCTTCCTGCTCCTCCTCACATTTTGAGAAGGCAAGAAATATGATATTAATAATATATATAAGGTTGTGTAAGATGTATTTCCATATTAGCCATGTTGCAAAAGAAACACACACACACACACACACACACACACACACACACACACACACACACACACATCCCAAGAAAAATAAAGTGGAAAAAAATGCTTCAATTTGTACTCAGAGTTCCTCAGTTATCTCTCTGGAGGTGAATAACATTTCTTATGCTGGGTCCTTTGAAATATTTTGGAAATTACTGGAATATTCAAGGATTTTGATTTGGAGTAAATCCATTTGCTATCCTCAAGATTTGTTTTCTGTGTAATGTAAATATGAGACTTTTAATTTCTACCAAAATCATTGATGGACCCTTTCCACGTATATTCTAACAATTTAAGGGGGGGAAAACATTGAAGGTTTAGACTTTTACATTTTTGTTCCTACTCCTAACTTTAAAAAAAAAATTAAGTTAATTTCATAAGTAGTTGTTTTATATTATTTTAATACATTTTACTGATATTTTCTGTTTGTTACATCACCAGTTATCTCAAACATTCTACTCCTTCCCTTCCCAGACAACTATCCCATATGACAAATAGTATTTTTACAAATGAAAAAAATCAGCACAACTGGTTCATATATTGAAAAAGTCGGAAAACATGTGCAATGTGTAATATCTATGAAATTCTCACCTACATGTTGGGTAGGTTGTGGATATCTTGTCATTTTTCTTCATTTCAGTCCTACTTGACCTTTTCAGTTCTGTTTTGTTTTCTAAATGTGTTTCAAATTCTTTTGTATTATTGAAAATACATCTTTTTTTTTTCCTTTATAGTTAGGATCAGTTTTACAGGATAGGTTACCCCAGGCTGCACTCTGAGCTCCAATGTTCTTTGGAACACATTATTCCATTCCCTCTTCTTTTATCTGGTTGGTGCAAAACAGTATTGCATTATTTGAATGTCCTTTCCATGGTCCTTAAAAGTATTTCTTCTAATGGTTTACAGAACTTGTTTTTAAATTGAATTATTTAATTTAATTACTACGTGTACTGCAGTTTGCAACCATGGACTTTACTGTAGAGGCAATCTGTGAACTCTTATGATTGGAATTTCATTTTCAATGTTCAGAAGTTCTGGATGGTTCTCTTTTCTCACTTCCTTCATTATGGTGTAAAGATTTTTTTTTGTCCTATCATATTCTTCTGGAAGATCTATGATTCTTAGGTTGTCTCTACACATCCTGTACTTAAGATCCATATATTTTACTTGCATAGGAGTATGTTTTCTTTTAATGTTCTTGAATTTTGCCTCTCCTTAATTGTCTTATACTTCTCTGTATTTACTTTCTCAACATGTTGTTCTTTCTATTGTTTCTTTCATGACAGTTGCCATCAAAATTTAAAATTTTTCTATTTTGCTCATTATTTGTGCTGTGCAGAACATGCATTCTCCTCTCAGAATTCTCATTTCTTTTAAACCACTCAGGAACAGAACACTGTGGTTCTATGTCCTCAAATTTCACAGGATCCTCTGTTTCATCAAGTGGTGGATTATATCCCTTTAACTTTTTTTAATATTTATTCATAGATTTCTGCACTTGTTTACTAGATTTGGAGGCCATACTTTCTTTATTAAGTTTTTTTTTTCCTGTTGGTTTATCTATTTATGTTCCCAGTCTTTGAGATTTCTTCTTCCTATAATCTTTGTTGCTTTCACTCTTGCCACACCTGCCTTCTTGACATACTCTTTATTTTCCTAATTGCTCACTTCTGACTCTTTCTGATTGTAGTTTTCTTGGGGACTGGCTCTCAAACTCTTTCAACCACTTCCCATACTGAGATATTTATAGTTCACCAGCCTAGTTTTCTAAGCCAACTGACTTTGGGGTGGCCAGAACTTGCCCCAGCTGAATGATGTGTTTTTCCTTCTGGCTTAGGGGAGTGTCACCACAGCAAGCTATATGCAGTGTCCTGTCCTGGTGGCCTCTCCTACTTTATGAGTTCTTTAATTCACTGTCCTGGCACCTACAGTCCAGAGACCCCAGGCAACTGTGGTTCAGAGCCTGCTCTCACTGACACCAGCAGACTGCTTTCTCTGGAGCCAATAGTTCAGCATTTTCCAGAACTAATGCTGGAGTGCAACCCTACAACAAGTTTTTGTTCCTGAAGGGTTGTATCCAACCTGATTATCAAGGCCCAAGAGAACTTCCACAGATTATAGCCAAGGTCTCTATGGCACTAGAAAAAGGAACTGGAGCAAGGTACAGGGATGTGTTTTGATATAACTCTGCATCACGTCCTTGAGTGATTTCTAGTGCAGCTTTGCTGCCTGTAGTGTGAGAAGTGGCGGAAGTTTGCTGAGTAGGTTCCTGGTCACCAGGGATCAGTTTCTGGTTTTCTTTTGACTTTTTAACCTTCTTTTGGTTTTTTGGTGTACTAGACCATGGAAATAGGTAACATTGCTTTATCTTTAGGTTCTGTTTTGAAAAGGTTTGATAGTTCATGCAGAATAGAAAAAAAAAAGCCTAGTCTGCCATAGCATTGCTTACCTGACACAGAATTTAGCCTACTTGAACTCTATATTTTCTTATTTTTTGATATGCATTCTTTCCATTTAGATTGTTGTAGTTCCTATTTATATTGTTTTCTTCACTCTGCTTACTTCACTCTTCTTCAGTTTATAAGGATATTTCCATGCTTATCTGTATTCATCACACATCATTTTTATAGTACAATAATATTATATTATATTAATGAGCCACAATTTATTTAGCCATTCCCCAACTGATTGCTATCCAAATTGTTTCTAATTCTTAGCTATTATAAAAAGTACTGCTACAAATACTTTGGAATATATGAGAACATTCTTCTTGTTGATGACTTTGTTGGTATATAAGTCTAATAATGGAATCTCTGGATCAAAGGGTACAGACATTTTAGTTGCTTTATTTGCACAATTCCATATTGTTTTACACAATGATTTTAGTTTTTCATGATTCCACCAATAATATATTAGTGTGTATATTTTTCTACAAACGTCCCAACGTTGACTGTTGTCATTTTTGTCATTTTTACTTTTTTTCGGGGTATGAAACAACTCCTTAAGTTCTTTTGATTTACATTTTTTTTCTGAGTAGTCCTTAGAAATATTCTTTCATGTAGTTGTGAATAATTTACAGTTCTTTTGAAAATTGTTTATTCATACCCTTTGAATATCTATCTATTGGGGTATGACTATTAGTTATATATGTACCCACATATACATACATACACACACAAACACATACAATATGTATGTGTGATATACACAAACACACACACATACGTATATATGTATATATATGTATGTGTGTGTATACATATATGTGGTATCTATCTATGGTACCTATCTACTATCTATCTATCTATCTATCTATCTATCTATCTATCTATCTATCTAGTATTCACATCTTGGACACCAGACTTTTATCAGAGAAATTCAATACAAAGATTTTTTTCCCCATTCAAGTACTCCCATTCTTGTTCTAGGTGCATTAATTTTTATCTGTGCATTACATTCAAGTAATCAAAGTTATCTATTTTCTCTTTTGTAACTACCTGTATCTTTTTGTTTAAAAATGTATCTCCCATCTATGAGAGGTATATGATCAGTTTCTCTTCTAATATATGATATATAATATGTTATTTAATATTAAGGCCATATATGTGTGTGTATATATGTATATGTATATATACACATGTATATATATTTAGAGAAATATTATGGAATACAACAATAGGTATTGGTCTAAGTTTAATTTCTGCTTTTTGGTTTTTCTAGAAGCTTTAATCAAATAAAGAGATTTTTCCCCCTAGCAATTTATGTTTTCCATTTCAGCAAATATTGTTATTGAGTGCCATTGTTTGTGAATCTCACTTGTCTAGATTATTCCATTGATTTCTTTCTTTTAACCAGTACCAAATGGCATGAGTGAATGTTGCTTTATAATATATTTAAGGTCTAGAAGTGGTATTTTTCCATTATCCCTAATTCTTTTCCTCATTTCCTTGATATTACAGATTTTTTAAATGAATTTTGTTATTGATCTATCAAGTTCTATAAAGTATCCCCTTCATAATTACTCTTTGATAATAGTGTTGCTAGTTTAAAAAAATAGTTATGGTAATATTGTCACTTTTGTTATATTGGTGCAATCTAACCATGACACTGAATTTTACTCCAGCTACTTAAGTTGTTCATTGTTTTTGTTTTGTTTTGTTCTGTTTTTCTAAGGAAACATTTTATAATTGATTTTTTTTGTGTGCTTTGGGAGGTTGATTCTTAGATATCTTAGGCATTTTGTTTTTATTTGGAATGAGATTTCCCTTTCTATTATACTTTCTAGTGTTTTTTTTAGTATATTGATATGCTATTTTTTGAAGTTTCATTTGGTAGCCTACAACTCTGCTGAAGCTCTTAATTATGTATTGATCTTCTAGGATTTCTAAGTAAACCATCACATCATCAGGACAGAGGGGTTGAAATTGAGTACCCCAGGAAAACCTATTTGTCAAGGGACATATGTATAATTGGCTATTTCTATAATCAGCACAGTGATTGCTACATAGTAGGCACTTAATGTATGTTCTTTGAATTAATGAATCTGGGTGATAACCAAAAATCAGAGTCTTCTCTGATTCCCTTTTATCTCCCCCTCCAAGATCCTGGTCCTGGCACACTTGGCCTGTTTCTCCCTCTTCTCCCACCCTTCCCCCATCTTCTCATCTATACTTTTTGCTGCTAATGTGAGACTAGTGAGTGGGAATGGGAGAGTTGTGAAGCTAACTGCATTTTCTTCTATTTCCTCCCTAGAATATTTCCTTTTCCTCCCACCCTAGTGAAATTAGTAGGAGTATATATCTTCTTGGCCACATCCAAATAGGAAGTTCAAAGGGACTAAGGGTGTAGAATGGAGCAAAGATTTCAAGCTTTCTTTATCAGTGAAGAGCAGAATTAGAAAAAGTTAGTAAACACAGAGGAGATTAAAGAATTCCACTGGATATATTTTATAATTGCATAGAGTTGATGCTTAAAAAATGTCTATTGAACTTGGAATTGATGGAATCCAGATAGCAATGGCTTCCTCTTCCACTTCAGTAGAGGTTGTTTGTACTAATTCCAGATAACCTGAAGGTCACACACACACACACACACACACACACACACACACAAAATTCAACTCCAGGACAGGTCAATTCCTTCCTCCTCTTCAAATAGTTTCCTTTCAATCATATTCAGTGATTTCCGATCCTCCTAGATACCGAACACTCTTTGGTCTAGTAATGAGGAGGAAAAAAAAATGTCCCTGAGCCAAATGTGCACCATCAATAGCAAAGTAAAAATTAAGTGCTTTTAATCTCTTTCAAATAATTGCAGGCTTTTAAAAGAAATTCTATATTAAACTGTGAAGAAGACTCAGTGGAAATGAGCAAACAGAGGCACAAGGAGGTTAAGTGCATTGGTCAAAGCCAAAAAGCAATTTAGGACAAAGTATAGACTAGAACCTGCATCTCCTAATAGCTAATCCTTTAAACTGTCCATCAAACACTGCTACATCCTCTACCATTTTCATTGTTTTGTGGCTGGAGTGTCATGTCAGAATGTCCAGGGCAGCAAATTTAATGACACAGCTGGGAAAACTTAAAAGTCACCTCTGCATTAGGTCACAAGTGGAGGTTAATATGACGGTGTGATTACATCCCTATTACCCACCTCCAGAAACCACAGTACAATTCAGGAGAACAGAAAGGTTCCACTGGGATATGGCCACAGTCTGAATGAGCAGCCAAGGTCAGCATGGAAATGTGGAAGAGAAAAGGAACTGTTATGCCCATTGCCAAGTTCAAGCCCACTTAGTAATTCTAGCATCTTCTGGAGGGCCACCTTTACCCACCAATTAAAATGAAGACATTGTCCCCAATTGGATCTTGCAGTAAGATTGCAAACTGCTTTCAAAAAGAGTCCACAATTCCAATGCACTGAGTTCTGAATCAGTCTTTCGAAAGTAACACACTAGAAGGAAGCCTTTATTACCTCTCCAAGTATTTAAAAAAATCCTCACAGGAACCAAATTTAGAACTCCTAAGGCCCTTTATACTCCCCCTCTTTACCTCTACCAAGCACTGTGCCTTTAATTTTCATAATGTATGCAGTTTTAAATTCAACATTTATTTTTAACACCTATATTTTAATGAAACATGAAATATAAAATGAAACTCCAGTCTGCCTTGTATGAGCACAGAGAAAAATCCTAATTACCTGTTTCAAAGTGTGAAGCGCTTTCTAATTTTCCACCAGCCAGTTTCCTTAGACAGCACTCAGTATTATAACTATTTATGCCAATTGTGCTATTTCATGCATAAAATTACTGCATTATTGTTAGAATAGATGTTAGAGAGATATCTAAGCAGGGTGCAATCACTTCACTTTCTATCAAATTGGGCTCCTGAAAGGTATCATAAATTTTATTAGAAGGCAAGGGGCTAATGGCAGCCAATCAGTGTTAATGCTGATAAAATTGCTTGTATTTTACATTATAAAAACCAGACGATATATTTTTTTAATCATAGGGCCCCCTTTTGTTTTATTAAGAATGGATCATGAAAATGATATTGTAATCACACAGCATAGTTAGCAAACCCTCCTGCTTTTCCTAGGCCCTAAAGGGAGGGTTGGTTGGAAAAGGGAGCAGATTTTCTTAAGGCACCAAAGTGTTGGCTGGCTGGCAAGACAGGTTTTGTAGGAAGCTGCTTTCCACCCCTTGATTGATGGTGGCGTAAAGTGAAACGGTGCAAAGTGGATACACCACCCCGTTTGGGGTTATATTTCAATTCCTTGTGGCTTTATGCTCTTAAGGTCCACTCTTTGGGAAACAAATATTAATGTTCCACTGTTCCCAGGTCCTTTATTGAGCCATAAAAATTGTTTTCTATTAACCTGCCTATTGAATCTGAGAGTGGGATGGTTTTTAAGACTCCCCAGCTCATTCTTGAAGTGCCACAGTAAAGAGTGGCAGATTATTATGATATTGAGGAAGGGAGGGAAAGGCAGGGTCAGGCACTTGGTACAAGTTCTGTCTCTTTGGAGCAGAGTTTAATGTGAGTTTACCAAAACATAACAACAGCAACAATAACAACAACAGCAAAGTTGTATCTATGAATGGAACACACTTATGCAAGCCTGAGCAAGATAGTTTACTTAATAATACTAATCACCTTCATTTCTCTCAGCCTCCTTTTCCCTACCTGTAAAATGAAGGGCTGGGTGAAATGATCTTCCGGCTCTAACAAGCATGGTATTTTGGAAAGAACATTCTATTTAAAAGCAGAGTACTTGGATTCCAATCCCATCTGTGATATTTGATAATTTCATCTGACTTCTCTGGACCTTAGTTACTTTATCTCTAAAACAAGTTGGACAAATGCTTTAATCAAAATCCTGTGATTCTAACATGGTCCAAATACATCTAATCTTGCCTTCCTTTGTCTGACTATGATGTCCAATCCATGCTCTGCCTGAACTCTAAGAAGAATAGTATATTAATCAGGAAGGAGAAAACATATACCTTTAAAGTCTGTGAATCCCTCTAGTACCACATAGATCTTCAATCATACTATTTATGTAACTCTCTTTATTTAGTATCTATTACAATGTCATGTATAATGAGAAATGCAGGTTACTTTGTCTCCCTCTTTTCTGAACTCTTAGGACAGTTTTCTTTACCTATGGACCCCATAGGAATAGTAGAGATATTGAAGGTGCTCATCAATCCATATATGTGCATACCTAACACTCTCATTTTTGTCTTTATTTAGTTCCAACTAAAATAAGAAGCATGACTCAGTTTAACTACTATTATGTACCAGTCAGAAGAATTATCATGCATTAGAAAGGGGGTACTCACACAGGAGTCATGTCTTCCATAAGGTTTATGTTTCAAAGTATGCTCAAGTAAGGAAAGAATTATATATTAATAAAAAAAGAATTATATATTGAGAAACATGAGGTTAATCATTTATGAAATCATTCATAAATTTGAGTAGTCATTAAATCACTCATAAATTTCGGCATGGTGTCTTTTAATAGCTGTAGTTAAAAAAGTCTAGGAAATCTACTTTAAAGAAGGTAGGCTATATCAGGTTAGATGTATCTGAGATGGTCACTATGAAATAATTTAATATATATATAATGTATATATGTGTGTATGTGTGTGTGTGTGTGTGTGTGTGTGTGTATGTATATATTTAGTAGCATACAATGAAACTAGTGATTAGGTTGGAGTCAGGAACTGGTATTTATATTTAAGTTGAAATTTTAAAAGTAAAGATTTAACTGGCAGAAAAACATGAATAGAGGAAAAATTTTCACACATTCGAGAGTCATTAGCACTTAGTAGAGTGCCAGGCAAATAGTAGGTGTTCATAAATGCTTATTGATTTTATTTGATTATACTTACACTTAATTGTTTTTTTTTTCCTGTATCAAGAAGAGGCAAAACAGGATACAAAGGAGATAAAGGGAATTCTTAAGGTTTCTTTTACCTGACAAGAATGTCAGGAAGTCCAAGTAAAGCAGCCCTCTCTTTATCTCATCACTTCTATTAGCCTAAGAAAAAATAATAAGTGAGCTATGGGTGTGACAATGAAGGATGATCATAGAGTTAGGCTCAAGATGGTTAGATGCTTATACTACAAAAGCTACATGGGAACTGATATTGAAGGAAAAACCACCTTGAGTTTGTGTTGTGTGTGTGTGTGTGTGTGTGTGTCTCTGTCTCTGTCTCTTTCTCTATCTCTCTGTCTCTCTTTTCCTACCTGTCTTTCTGACTGTTTCTCTCTCTTGTCCAGTTTAATCTGCAAAACTAAAATGTGCATATGATGAAATCACATTGTACTTTAAAAAACTAGGAATCCCTGTCCTAAATAGAGTACTTGCGATATGAAATGTTGCTCAAATGGCAAACCGATAAAGTTCTTCAATTAGTTCAACTAAATTGAAATCACTCTGAAGTCAAGGGCTATATGGATACTCCAAAATACTTACTGATTGACCGACTGATGGATTGATTGTCTGGGGCCCAATGAGAAGACAACACTAGACAGGCTGCTGTTGGAATCCAATTTACCAAGCACACTCAAAAACTAAGTTTCTTCTTTGAGAGATGAGAATCAATATTTTTCTTTTTGGTTACCTTTTGCTTTTTCACAAAAACGCACACATGTACACACACACATACATATACAAATCTTACAGATGGTTACCTTACAGATCCAAATGCTGGTGGCCTAGCATTTCAACCAATTAAATGTAACAATTTGTTCTAAGGTCTCCCACAGACCAGCAAGGTTACATATCAGTGGAGCAAAACCATAGCAGAAACTCTTGACATTGACAATGAACATGTTTATACAAAGTGTTCACAAAAGAAAAAAAAGAGCATGTTGTAACATTCAGAGATGTCAGTTAACAGAACTGTGTTTCTACTCATAAGGGGAGGAGGAGAACAGATGCTAATGGGAAACAGTTTTAGTCTTTGGCCTCCATTACTCTTAGCCCAAAGGCTACACACAGTGGTGTGGCTTCGAGTATTACAGTGACAATTTTATTCTGATTGAAGGCCCACAGCCTCTCAGGGTCCAAACATATAGAATTTTAGACACAGCTAACATGGCACTAATAGGGGAACTTCTTATATTATATTATAAGGTTATACTACAATGTGGGCCACTGAGATGAGAATATTTTCTGAATTGCCTGAGAAATGAGAAATGAGGGTCAGGAACCCAGGAAACTTGACATCTTCAACACAAGCAAGAGACTTGGTAGTATGGAGTCGGGGAGACAGATTCATATTGCCCAGCTTCTGGGCAATTATTCGCCTTAGGATATACACATCCAGAAGGACTGGGGCTGTGTAATTCCAAATAGATTTCATCAGCTCTCAATTCCCCTCCATACCTTCACTACTCTATGTTTTGCCCTAGGCAGACCTAGTCTAGATCTTGCCTTATCTCTGTGGTAGTAAACACACCTGTGTATATATGGAACAAACCAGCCAGTTAAGTTGAAAGGGATGTAGAGAGAAAAGAGCACTGGGGAATAAAGTACAAATATCTTTTCTCCCAATTGACAATTCCCAGTGTTGCCAAGACACTCAGGAAATTATAAGAATCTGGAGAGGTTTTTCTCCTTAACCAATCCCATGGCTTTCCTTAGTTGTAATAGTAAAACTTCTCTACAGAGCTATAAGATTCACAAAACTCTTTCCTCCCAGCAACCCTGTACAGTAAGTAATACAATTATTATAATCCTTACTTTACATATGAAGAAATTGAATCTGAAAGACTTGCCTCAAAGCACCTAGCCAATAAATGGCAAAGCTAGATTTTACTCTAGCTTTTTTGTAACTTCAAACTCTTACCTTCATGCCACATACCCCTCATACTTCTGGGTATATCTTCATCCCTAAATTTGAAGATGTTTTGAAACTCAGAAACCACTGCAGCAATTGATTATTTGAATTGGAAATAAACCCAATTGAAGAAAACAATCGGGAAAATAAGAGAAAGATCACAGAGAAAAGTTTTTCTTTCCCTTGGGTTCCACAGCATTAAGTATACTGAGCCCTCCAATATGGACATCATTGTGTTTCTGCTATGAAGGAGAAAGTAATTATAAACATTGGTTTTTGTCATTCAGAAATCTTAAAAGTTTTGCAAAGTACTTTATAATCATTTCATTTGAACCTTAGCATATTTCATATACCCCCATTTAACAGATGAAAAACTGAAGCTCAAGTTATTTAAATGACAGTTTGCAATTGCCTGAAGCAGAATTTGACCCTAGGTCTTCCTAAATATAATTCCAGTGCTTCATACATTATGCCTCACAGAACAAAACAAGGGTACAATAAGTGTTATAGAATAATGATTCAGTCACACATCAGATTCTTGCAACAGATGGTAAGCCCTATAGGAATTCAGAGGAAAGAGAGATTTCTGGAGGCTGGAATTAACTGGAATGGCTTGATGGATGAGATGGAAATTAATAGATTTTAAAGTGTGGACAGGAAGTGGATAAGTAAAGAAGTAGGTGGGCATTCAGGGCCAGGGTATAAATAAAGACTTAAAGGCATTACAAAACATGCAGTACTCAGGAATAATGATAAAGCAGAAGGTTAAGGAAGAGAGTAGCTAGAGATATCTGAAAAATCATATAGGATGAGATTGTACAGGGCCTTGAATGCCAGGTACAAGACATTCCATTTTGTGCTACAGGCAGTTGGGAGCCATTGGAGGACTTGAATAAGCAAATATTTCAGTAAAAGTGTATGAATGTGTGTGTGTGTGTGTGTGTGTGTGTGTGTGTGTGTGATGTAGTTTATAGAGCCAAAATGGGAGAAGTATAGAAGGAGGTGGATTGTATGTGGATATACGCAGATGATAATGCTCAACATATTTATGTTGCCCAAAACCAGTATTTCTTTAAAATGATTTTGTCATTCTGTGAAAACTTACTGGGAGTGAGGGTGAATCCTCATCGGGCTACAAATTCCATATTTTCATCCGTACTCTGATAACACCAAGTTTTGGCAATATCCCCACTGCTGATATTACTTGAAACCTCAATTGATTTACAACTTTGCAATCTATTTGTCCCTATTTATTAGCCCTCACATAAAACAAAGCATCGCTGGGAAGTTACCTCTGATGTTAAAGACTCTAAAGAGTTGGACAAAAAGGAATCTAGGCCACTGGAGTGCTTTTGGAGAAAGAATATAGTGCAAGAGATCAGCAAAGCAATAAAGGGCCTGCATGTCCCAACCTCCGTATATGAAATGCAGTTAATAATACAAAGCCTGGATGTTTTTAATAAAGGGATGGATGTATGTAGCTGCTGTCCTTGAAGATTCTATTGCTGGCTGAGCCTTTTCAATTCAGACCTTGCGGGGAAGAAAAGATACCAGTCAATGCCCCCAAAAATATGACCAGTGGTAACAAATCTGCCTGGTAGCAGACCATGAAGGGACTTTTAGTGGGCCCTTCTGTCATTCCCAATTGGTCTTATTCATGAGAATTTTATATTTTCAAATCACAAAAGAGACAGACAGCACTTCTTCATTCATTTTGCAGGACATTTCAGTGGGTGCAGATTGAGAGATGCATAACCATCAAGCATGGCATTACCTGCATCTGTCTCCATCAACACATCAGGAAAGATCCAGGAGAGTTATACCTGTTCATTTGCCCTCCACCCCCATAGCGGAAACTTTATGGATGAACACAAGAGAAAATTTAAAGGAAAAATTATGTTAGGGTACACAGCAAAGTGAATAAGCAGCACAGATAGAAAATAATGTAATTGTTTCATGCTGATTTCATTGTACCTAGTTAGGCACAAGTCCTTTAAACCCTAAGCTGTTCAATTTTTAAGATGACAAAAAGATGGACTATGTGACTTTGTGTCATGCCATTTAAGGCAAAGGCAGGTGCACATGGATGTTCTATCTTCAGATTGTACATGACAGCATTTAAAAACAGTCACAGAATGTAAAAAAAAAAACAGAAACAGTAAGTCTTGAGCTGAGAGAGGGGCAAAGAGTGGTGTTTGCACCATGAGTTAAGGGCTGTTGTTCCTTCAACTTGGCTGGTGATTCCTCTACCCCAACTCCTATTCCTACCACATACAATGGCAGAAGATACTAAAGGAGGACAAATGAGAATCTTTCTGGAGACTTGTATGATAAGACATCTGGAACAGAATCTATCTACCTGCCTTTTGCTGACTAGTCTGTGAGGTGTCTAGGAGGACCTTGTCTAGCTGCTGGCTAGAAGGACACAAGAGCCCATAAATACAGTGGATGGTGGTTACCATACGGACAGCCAGAGGTTGAGGAATGAATGTGGTTGAGTTGAGAAAGAGATTGCCATAAACCCCTCTACTTTGAGGATCACAATTGTAGAAGGATGATTCCTTACCAGTATGGTTTTGGAGCATGGCTAAGGAAGTATTAGGTACAAAGAACCGGGTGGAGGGAATTGACGTTTCAGACCTCACCAGAAGCAGCCATTTGCTAAGCAACAGGGAGAGAGATTTCAGAAACTTCCCAGCAATAGCCTTACTGCTTCAGAACTCTATCGTTGTACTTAATTATTTTTGATTATATTTTAGCAAATGTATTTTACAAGTTAATAAATAATCCTTTTGGGTCCTATGAACTTGAAAAAAATATTGAAATCTCAATGATATGGGGCCTTGCCAGGAGAAATTTATGAGGTATTTTTATTTGTGTCCCTAGACAGCAACCACACTAAGGCACTTAAAGAAAAGCCTGGGAGCCTTAAGACCCATGTGAGTTCTTGTATGAAAGGATTTAGCACTTACAATGCCTAGGTCCTACTCGCTCCTACACTAGACCTGGCAATATGGA
The DNA here is from genome assembly GCF_003287225.1 of Phascolarctos cinereus. NCBI lineage: Eukaryota > Metazoa > Chordata > Mammalia > Diprotodontia > Phascolarctidae > Phascolarctos > Phascolarctos cinereus. The sequence continues at coordinate 384,669,969 of NW_027555847.1, read as the reverse complement.
CCTTGGAGAGCCATACAGCGGTTTACCCAAATATAGAACTGTTAGTACCTATTCAAGAAGGGGGAAAAAAAGTCTTGGTGCCTATATAAAGTAAGCATACCTGTGTGGACAACAAACATATCTTCCTACACTAAGCAAGCAAAACAAAACATTACCCAGAGTCTAAAAGTGAGTGAGGGGTTGCATATGGACCAAATGAGTGAGGAATGTGGAATGATGAAGGAATAATATATTTGGAGTCAGAGCATCTGTGTAACATTGGAAAGGTCACTTCATCTCCCTAGGCTTTAGGTCATCATCTATAAACCAGAAGGATGCATTCAGAGATGTCTGATCATCCTAAAGCATATGTCTGAATATGTCACTTCTCTCCTCAATTAACTCCAGCACCTCCCTATCATATCTAGCATTCATTATAGGTTCTATTCTTTGGCCTTTAGAGCTCTTCCCAACCCCACCCCATTTCTACTTTTCTTACTTTACTAAACATTACTATACTCCATATATTCTACAGTTTCAGGCAGCTAGGGGCCACCCATAGATAAAGCCACCCCCACCCCTCCCAGCCTGGAGTCAGAAAGCCCTGACTTAAAATTTGGCCTCAGACACTTACTAGCTATGTGACCTTGGGTAAGTCACATAACCTCACTTTGCTTCAGTTCCCTCATTGTAAAATGAGATAATAATAAAGCCTACTTCTCAGGGTTATTGTGAGGCTAAAATGAGATAATCATTGAAAAACACTGAGCACGGTGCATGGCATACAGTAGGTGCTATGTAAATGTTAGTTATTAGTATTATTTTTTGTTGTTATTATAATGGTTTATCTGAACTGGCCTTTCTGTTGATCTTTACACAGAAACTTCATCTCCCATATTATTGCCTTTTCTTTGTGGCTAGAATCTGTATCCTTCCTTACCTCTGACTTATGGAATACCTGTTTCTTTTAAGACTCATATCAAGTGCCACTTTTTTTTTTTCAGGCAATTGGAGTTAAGTGACTTGCCCAGGGTCACACAGCTAGTAAGTATCAAGTGTTTTGTCTGAGGCTGGATTTGAACTCAGGTCCTCCTGACTTCAGGGCCAGTGCTTTATCTACTGTGCCACCTAGCTGCACCAAGTACCATCTTCTTGTTTGTTTGGGTTTTTTTTTTTAGGCAACTGGGGTTAAGTGACTTGCCCACGGTCACACAGCTAGTAAGTGTCAGGTGCTTGGTCTGAGGCCAGATTTGAACTCAGGTCCTCCTGACTTCAGGGCCGGTGCTCTATCCACTGCACCACCTAGCTGCCCCCCAATTACTATCTTCTTAATGAGGCTTTTCCTAATGTTCCTAGCTGCTGTGGGGACAATGAAAAGAGTACTGGTTTTTGAATTAGCAGAACTAGGCTTAAACCTAATCTTTTCTACTTGCTACCTGCTCAATGTTGAGTTAGCCCTTCAATTATTGTAGTTCTTACTGTTCTCATCTATAAAATGTAGGGCTTGGATAGAGTACTGTAAGATCCTTTCTATCTCTAGGTCTAATCCTTCCCTTTTCACTAGTTACTGTTCTCTACCTTCAAATATTCACATTTTTCTAACTTGAAGATAAAAAAAAACATTGCCCTTTTGAGTTGTTGTCCTAATTTTTGGCTTTGATATAAAATATTTTCATTCACATAACTGCTTAATATAATACATTGACAACATGAATCCAGAACTTCTGGCACATAGTACGGTACTATTTCTTTAAGGATATCTCATTCTGGACTGACACCAAGAGCTCAGAACTTGACCAAGAGGGTAAATGCCAGCACTGTAAGTGTTCATCTCCTTGGATTGCTAGTTATTTACCTGTGGTCAGAAAAAGAACCAGAAAAGCAGAAGACTCTTCTGGGTGAACACATGGGAGCAAGATGGTGTGCTTCTGATCAAAGTAATCATTGTGTCTGGGAGTAGGAGAGAAGAAAAAAAAATTCTTCCCTTTCTGTTTTGTTGGAAGTCTAAGGGAGATAAAATGCTGGAGTCCTTGATGAGATGTTGCCATAGTTCCTCCTTTTTTTTCCATAATGTATCATTTACCCCCTGCTTCTTTATTTGAATGATCTTAATCCATGGTTACTTTTTCCAATATTAATTTACCTTCCTAAGTTTTCTTCATAATAGAAATGGCATTATTTCATTCCATTTATAGGATTTGTCATAAATGCTCTACCATTTCCTCCCCAAATGACCCTCATTCATGTCATCTTTTAAAAAGGCATCTTCTCCTCCTTTGCCCACCCCAGGTAAACATGTGATTGCGAACCCTTCTACTCGTTATATTTCTCCATATATTTGCTTAAAAGAACTTCTTTTGTGGTGACCTGTTTTGAGAAATATTAATTTATGAAAAAGGATGTATAATGCAATGAAATGAGCATGGGATCTGGAGTCAGAGGACTCTGCATTTCATGATGTCATTCAATCTAATTCAAATACCAATTATTAAGTGCACATTATATTCATACATTATGTTAAGTGTTATAAGTACAAAAACAGAAATGAAATAGCACATTTGCTTCAAAGACTACCATGCTACTGGTAAGGATTAGTATGTGCATATACAGGAAAATTCAGAGGACATATGAAACCATAAAAAAAAAATATTTCACTGAGGGAGATAATTAACAACTGGAAGTGACTGGTAATAACATTGTTTGAAAGATGTTACCTAAGCTATGCATTGAAGGAAACTAAGAATTCCTTGAAGAAAAAAAGTGAGAAAGCATACAGTTAAAATATTGAGGACCCAACTGTAACCAAGATCAGAAGGAAAGCAGAAAATTAGGAGACAATTATAGAAAGTTTATGAAATAAAGGTCTCATATCTAAAAATATATAAAGAACTTTGTCAAATTTATGAGAATACAAGTTGTTCACCAATTGATAAATGGTCAAAGGATATGACAGACAGTTTTCCAGTGAAAATATTAAAACAGTTTAGAGTTATACGAAAAAATGCTTTAAATCATTACTGATTAGATAAATGCAAATTAAAACAACTTTGAGATATCATTTTACACCTATCAGATTGGTTAAAATGATAGAATGGGAAAGTAAAAAAATGTTGGAGGGGATGTGGAAAAAATGGGACACCAATTCATTTTTGTTAGAATTGTGAACTGATCTAACCATTTGGGGGAGCAAATTGAAATTAGCACAAAGAATGATTAAACTATCTATACTCTTTGACCCAACAATACCACTACTTGGTCTATTTCCAAAGAGATTTAGGGAAAAAGGAAAATAACTTGTATGTTCTAAAATTTTTATAGCAGCTCTATTCGTGGTGGCAAAGAACTGGAAATTGCAGGGATATCCATCAATTGGAGAACGGTTTGAACAAGTTGTGTTATATGGTTGTGATGTAATACTACTGTGCTGTAAGAAATGATGAGCTCAATGATTTAAAAAAAACTTAGAAAGACTTGTAAGAAATAATGAAGAGCGAAATGAGCAGAACCAAGAGAACATTGTATACAGTAACAGCAATATGGTTTGAAGAATGAAAGCCCTTCCTTTACATAGATTTCTTTTATCCCCACAATATCTCTTTATTGTGTTATGAGGTCTTTTTTGCTTACTTATTTGTTCAGACTCTCTGGTGCTTTATCTGCAGAATTTTTCTTACAAGACTCTTTTGCACATAACATTAGTATTCTCCAAACTTAATCAAGCCTTACTATATGTCTAATTCACGTTCTCTTATGGTCACAAATATTTTTGTGAAATCTTCAATACTACTTGTCATGTGCAAATCATTGTTGCTAATATATTTCAGCCTGCTTATAGCCACCATGCACCTGGTTTTTGCCCTTTACATCATCTGAAATTTCAATTCTTCTGAGATCGTAGTGTTCCATTCAATATTTCCTAACTCCTTTGTAAGGTCTATAATTGGTCCCACTAGTGTGGGTATTCTCTTTAACACGGCGTATTTCAACCAACTGACACTTTCTCATCTCACACAGTTCTTGACTATGTTCTCCTATTGATTCTCACAGAGAATCTTTCAAAGCACTGGAACTCTTTGCTTAGGCTACTGAATAGTTTATATGTACAAGCTGAGCAATGGGGTTTTCTGTATGTCAACTTTCATCCTGGTCATTGAGTGACTAGCCCATCTTCTTTTATGATTATATATATACACACTCACACACACATATATAAACATATATACATATACATACACACATATATATTTGCATACATGTTATATATATGTATGTATATATTTATGTATCCTGAAAAAGTACATTTTATGTTTACTATTTCTCATTTTTTGGCATCAATAGCTGATTTAAATAGGTCAGATTGGAACTGTTGTGATTATTCACAATATCTCATTCTCCCCACTCACTTTAAACTTTCTTCTAATTTGATGTTGATTTTTATCTTTGTTCTAATTATTTGATGCCCTCACTGCAAAAGGTCAGCTGATCCAGATATAACTCAAACATTAGTAAGAAGTAATTACCTCCTTGTTAAGATAAATTCATTATTTGTAATGTTTAGTATTCACTAATCCCATCCCTTTGTAACTTCTGTAAGAATGTATTCATGATATATAAGGATGAAATTTCTGATTATTTTGTGAGCTTTCTTTTGAAAGTCTGTCATAGAAGCATTTTGTTGTTAAAAATATGGGGTTTATGGCAGCAAAAAGCATGGGATTATTGAAATATCTGTACAATTAAAATATGATTAATAAAATTTTGGATCCTGCTCATTATCTATCTGAACTACCTGCCCAAATTGTAAAATACTGTGAAACTGACAGTGTACAAGACTGGGGATGTGATTACCTTCCTGCATTCTGTCCTAGTTAGACCTCATCTGGTATATGGTGCTCAGTTTGAGATGATATATTTTAGGAAGGAAATTAAAAAGTGAAAGGACATCCAATGAAGAATTGTCAAGATGGTGAAGGGCCTTGAGATCATGCCCTATGAGAATCATTTGAAGGAAGCTTAATCTAGAGAAAAGAAAACTCAGGTAGGACATGATACCTGCCTTCAAGGATTTAAAGGGCTGTCAGGAAGATAAAAGATAGGACTTGTTCTACCTGACACCAGAGGGCAGACAAAATTCAATGGGTAGATGTTGCAGAGGCAGACTTCATCTTGCTGGGAGGAAAGGCTGTCAAATAATTAGAGCTATTGCAAAGTGTAATGGGCTGCCTCGGTAGATAGTAGATCTTAGCTAAATATTTTCAAGCAGAAGAGAGTGACAGTTTGTCACATAGGGTATAGAAAGTCTTTTTTGTTAAAGTAGAGTTTGGACTAGATGGCTTCTAAGTTCCAGTTCAACTTTGAAATTCTGTGACATTTTCTGCCTTTCACTTGCTATCATGGCCAGTGGTAATTTAAATGACACTGCTTTTAAAATACCCTAACTTTTGAAATTTATAATATCAAAAAGTTCTACCAAGCACTTGAAAAATTCCTAAATAAAATGTGATACGTGAATGTATGGGAACATTACTAAGCCATAAGGAATGACAAATATGAAGAATTCAAAGATTTATGTAAAGACATAGAAAGTGATGCAGGGTGATGAAAGTAAAACCAAAAGAATAATACACACAATTTCAATAGTATATGTGAAGAAAATGCCACCCAATAAAACTCATTGCAAAAACAATGGATAACATTGCCACTGATTTATTTAAGTTAAAGAATATATCCTTCCTTTGTTTAAATGGATGGCAAACTATAAAAAAGTCACCTCATATTACTGATAATCATCATACAAATATCAATTGTAATTACCATTTTATGACATTTTTGCTTAACCCCTCCCCCAAACATCACCCAAGGCTAATATAATTTAGAAATATAATTGTGAGTTACATGGGACTCGTGTGCTATGTCAAAAAAAATTTTTGTTTTTTAAAAGACTATAATTTACCATGAAGGGACAAAACAGGCAGTGGATAGAGAGTCAGGCCTGGAGCAAGGAAGACTCATCTTGAGTGCAAATTTCATCTCAGACCCTTACTAACTGTGTGACCCTGGGGAAGTCACTTAACCCTCTTTACTTCAGTTTCCTCATCTGTAAAATGAGCTAGAGAAGGCAATGGCAAAACACTTTAATATCTTTGTCAAGAAAACCCTAAATGTGGTATGAAAGAGTTGGACACAACTAAAAAATGACCAAACAACTACAATAACCGACAACTGGGGTATTCTTACAATAAGTAAGCATGTCTCTAAAATGTGGTCATTTCACTATCAATAGCCTTTGTTAACAGTGACAACTCTCAGACTAGTAAGAGGGACCTGATACATACACAAACAACTGAACAGCAAAAAAGCATGACAAGAATGAAAAACAAGTACCAATACCTTGTTTATGCTAGGTCAAAGGAAGTGAAGAGATCATTTCTCACTTAATGAACACAGGAAAGATGGAGATCCTACGTTAAGAAAGTGAATCATTCAAACTTCATCTTAAAGGACTGAATATAACTGTAACAATTAGAGTTTATTAGGGGAGTTGTGTCTTCCAGACCTAGGTAATGAAATGAACAAAACTGTCTAGCCCGGAAAACTTAAATATGGATATGGGATGAATAACTTATTTGGGCATGTGGCTAAAATAAGAGGATAGTAGCATCATATTAAATTGGTAAGTAGAAGGATAACAGAATTGGAGAAGTTTGAGGTACTTTGATGACAAGATGGGTATATAAACATATTTGTGAATAAGGAACATTAATCTTGCCATAGATCAAAATATGGATATGGGGAGGTGGGAGTTAGACATAGCAAGATCAGTTGTGAGAATATTTTAACAGGTCAAACATGTAATAACAAGGACTTGTAATTAAAATGGAAAGGATGAATGCAAGAGATATTTTAGAGGGTGAATCAATGGGATTTACCAACAGATTTAATATAGTAGTGGAGTGTAGGGATTGGACCTATGATTTCACTGGTATTAAGGAGCTCTGAGGTGAGGAAACTCCCTCCACCAATGCAGGTCAGCATCTTCTCTACAAATTATAGTCCTAGAAAGTCACCTTGAACATTGAAAGGAGAAGAAGTGATTTCACTGAGGCTAATGTAATCAAATATGTGTCATAAGTTGGACTTGAATCCAGGTCTTCCTGACTTCGAGTTCATCTCTCTTTCTACCCATCCAACATTCTTCCTGGAGGGGTGCAAAAATTAAAAATAATAATAATAATAATAATAGTAGTAGTAGTAGTAGTAGTAGTAGTAGCAACACCATAATTTTGAGCATGGTCAGCTGGTTAGATCATGTGTATCATGATTTAAAAAAATAGGTATGTCAGAAAGAATAGCCCTCTGACATAGGCACTTCTGAAAAAAGGAGAAAATATTCCAGAACATGTTTTCAAGGATGGTAATATTAATAATACTGTAAAAGACAGGCTCATTATTATCAACTTCACCATTATCCAACTCCAGCCTCTATGACCAAGGTCTCAGAAAATCATAATCTACACACAAGTCTTCTCCACGGCCATAGAAAATACAGCTCAACAAACAAGGGAAGCTAGCTTGGAACATCAGACTGCAATGTTCTAGAAAAAGAGTCTGTCTGTCCGTATGTATGTATATATGTCTTCTTCAATACTTGCTAGTTATACACCAACAATAAAATTGGCCAGCTTTTAAACATCTACAAAAAATCTAGTTCTTCCAGCTTTCATAATGATCTCTTAAGACATCACTAATATAGGATAAAAGCAACCCTTGTCATGGCTACTGGCACCAGCTACTGCCTTCCTACCCCTGATACATTTCAACAAATTAAGCACTATTCTAAATTAATAGAATTGTTTGGAACAACAATTAAAAAAAACCTAACTGAATATTAATTAAATTTTAAAATCTAAGTGAGTTTTAAGTGAACAATTTATGAAGTTATACACTTTTTCAAACCCATCATTGCTGAATGCATTTATGAATATCCTGTTGAAATTCCTTTCAGAATCTGTGACATTTGATCTTAAATACCTTTAGGGTGGTAAAACCTTGAAGATGGATTTGTCTTTTAGAAATAGCCAAAGTTATTTACAGCAAACTGGATAATACTATTTCCAAAAAAAAAAAAAACAAGTAATGGATAATGTGGGTGTTTTAGTTTTAAAAATTCATGTCTCTTAAACTGACTTTGAAATCAATTCCTAAAGAGGAGCTCCAGAAATATAGTGAGTACTGGCAACATCTTTGAAAAAAATTACAGTTCCCTCAAATGTGAGCTCTGAAAAGAACATTGTAGTGTCTGAAATCTGGTCACTGTGGTTTTTGGTTTTTTGTTTGTTTTGGAAGAAGGTGGTAAAGAATCAATCCCATTGCCTTATAGTCATACCTCCAATAGCCATATGAGACAAGGTGAAGAGTAGCTTTCCCATGGCTCACCTGTAGGAAGCTTGGGAAATCTGAGCTGCAGTGTGAATAACACATGAATGATAACAGCAGAGGACAAGAAGGCTACTGCTTTGATAAATGCCCCAAGGGCCTGCAAAATGGCAGTGCTTGGAGGCATGTGCCAAATCATGTTTGGCTTTGGCCCTGTAACTTGTGATTCTGTCAAGGACTCATCACATCAATTGGTGAGAAAATGGATTACCGTCATTCTTCAAGGCCCAGCACATCATTCCCCATTGATTGGCATGCCAAATCCTTCACAAAGTAATGAGTCAGGGACGATTCAAATCATCATCGAACTGTCAGCTTGATTGCATAGCCCTCTATCAATGGGATTAAACTGGTGTGGCATCCAAAATATAATGAAAGGCATTACTTGACTTGAAAAGTTGACAGAAAGACAGGGATGCAGGACCTGGGAGACCTAGACCCATAGGAAACAAAAAAAAATAGCAGGAGAAATTTAGAAAAATTGGGTGATTGTTGACACAAATCCATTTGTTTTTCTACCAGGTACCATGACAAAGAGAAATTGCAAGGGGCATGTTAAGGAAGCAAAATGAACATGTAACCCAGCTCCTTCATTTCATAAATGACAAAACTAAGGCCAAGAGAAGTGAGAAGACTTACACAAGGTTATATAGTTAGTAGCAGGAGAGCCAGGGATAGAACCTAGCTCACCTGAGTTCCAATCTTGTACTTCCACTACAAAAAGCAGCAATTCTTATGCAGTTTAAATTGCCATTACTTTTACCCATTGGAAATAGAATTTGTTTCTTTGTTTTCAATGGACAGATTGATTTTACATTTTATATGTGATTGGAATTTTATTTTCAAACTGCCATTCTTTCCCCACTCATAGTTCATTCTACTCTAGCACTATTCCACTATCAGCTGGGGATGTTCTCTGAACTTTTGTTTTCAGTTGGTGCATATAGTCTTATTTTAATCCATACACACTTCATGATCCCCCCCCACCTTGATCCAACAGCATGTAATTGAAATTTCATTGTTAAATATTGAATTTGTTTCTGGTTTTTGCTACCACAAATAAATGTCTGTGAATATTTTAGTATATACAGGATTTTGCTTTCTTTCTGGACTTTCCAGGTCCTTTGCACTGGCGAATGGTTCAACATAGATATGAATAAAGTTTCGTCAATGGAGAGGACATTAAAGATGATGCTCACAGATTATATGCCACCATACATCCAAGAAAACCAACGTATACCACGCACCATGAAAACTGAGAAAGAAGGAGAGATAATCAGGTAGTTTATTGTAGCTACCTTTATTATTGTTGGTAAGTATCATAAAATCTCTGTTTCTAAATTTCTGTAAAAATTATGAAAAAAAATTAGGATCATAAGTTTTGCATTTCATAATAAGGTTTTCAGGAAAAAAAAGTACTTTGTAAGCCGGCAAAGTGCCATATAAATGCAGATTATTTAAGACTCTCCCATCTGTGTTAATACAATAGCTATGTAGATTAACAATTAACCTTTGGAGCTCAAGGTAAAAAATGTTTATTTTTTTAACAATTGTCCTATTTTATTTATTTCAAATTTTGATTTGTTAAATATCATTTTGTGTTTATCTGACCTTTATTTCCAAATCTATCCCTCACTGCCCTCCTACCCAGAGAAACATTCCTTGTAACAAATTATAAAAAAGAAAGCAAAGGGAAAATAAGTGCAGAAAAGCTAACAAGAAAAGCAAAGCTGAAAGAATATTCAATAATCCATGCCAATAGATTTCCCCTACCACTCCCCCTACCACCACCTCTGCAAAGAAGGGAAGACATTTTCTTATCTGTTATGTAGGAGCAGGTTTACTATGACTGACCTCTTTTAGATGAAGAGTTGGGGGTGGGGAGTCAGAGTAAAAGAACTCTGTAAACTTCTTGGATTCGGGTTTCTTGAGGGATTATTCTATGATTTTTATGTTGTATACACTTAAATAACTGGAAGACTCTGCTTTTATTTCCCTGTAACTAAGGCTGATTATGGGCTTTGCACTACATAAGACTTCCTTTAAAAGTATGTGGGGGGGGAGCAGAATCAAGATGTGGAGTAAAAGCAGTGACTTGCTTAAGCTGTCCCCCAAACCCTTCCAAAAACCTGTAAAAAATGGCTCTAAACAAATTCTAAAGCAGCAGAACCCAGAAAAAGACAGAGTGAAACAAATTTACAGCCCAAGATTGCCTGGATAGTTGATCAGAAAGGTATATCACACCAGGCTGAGGGAGGAACACAGTTTAGTGTGGGCACACAGACCTCAGTGAACCTGTAGCAGGCCTCAGAGGACTGAGTCACTGGCAGCCATGGTGATTTCCAGACCTCTCAACCCATGAACACCAAAGACAACTTAGAAGGTCAGCAGGAAAAGTCTGTGTCTGCTGTGAGAGGGAAGCATGGGGTCCCAGCCACAGTCTCCAAGCACAGGGCTGCAGCAGCTGCCTCCTGGAATTGAATGGCTGATCAGAGGGGTATTGCAGAGATCTCTTTACTGGTGCAGGATTCTCTTGCTTTGCCCGTGATTGGATCTGGGTCACAATTCTGGGTGGCAGTCCTGGGGCAAGAAAGAGTATTGGTGTGGTGGAGCTTGTAGTGGCTGTATAGATAGAATCCTCCTCACAATTCCAAGACAGAAAAGAATGCTTGCGGTCACTCATAGACCAGAGCACAGACCAGGAAAGGAGTAAACACCTAGCCCTTGATCATAGCAACTTGGAATAACTGAAAATGTTCAGGTTCCTAGAAGTATCTCTGAAAACAGCTGCACAAAACCCCAAAGCTTGGGACAGTACTTTCTCCACACTGGAAGCAGACCCCTACCTTAACAAAGTATTTATAACTCAAGTAATTGGCAGGATCATGAGCAAGCAGTACAAAAAGAGTCAGAATATAGAATCTGACTTTGATGACAAAGAAGATCAAAACATACAACCAGAAGACAACAAAGTCAAAGCTTCTACATCCAAAGCCTCCAATAAAAATATTAATTTGTCTCAGGCCATGGAAGAGCTCAAAAAGGATTTTGAGAAGCAAGTAAGAGAAGTAGAGGAAAAACTGAGAGTGATTCAAGAAAATCATGAAAAACAAGTCAACAGATTGCTAAAGGAGACACACACACACACAAAAATACTGAAGAAAATAACACCTTAAAAAATACCCTAACTCAAATGGCAAAAGAGGTCCAAAAAACCAATGAGAAGAAGAATATCCTAAAAAGCAAAATTGGCCAAATGGGAAAGGAAGTCCAAAAGATTGCTGAAGAAAATACTTCCTTAAGAATTAGAATGGAGCAATGTAAGCTAGTGACTTAATGAGAAATCAAGATACTGTAAAACAAATTCAAAAGAATGAAAAAATAGAACAATGTGAAATATCTCATTGGAAAAAAACTGACCTGGAAAATAGATCCAGGAGAGAGAATTTAAAAATTATTGGAATATCTGAAAACCATGATCAAAAAAAAGAGCCCACACATCATCTTTCAAGAAATTATCAAAGAAAACTGTCCTGATATTTTAGAACCAGAGGGCAAAATAGAAATTAAAAGAATCCTCCAATCCCCTCCTAAAAGAGATCCCCAAAGGAAAACTCCTAGGAATATTGTGGCCAAATTGCAGAGCTCCCAGGTCAAGGAGAAAATATTACAGGCAGCCAGAAAGAAACAATTCAAGTGTTGTGGAAACACAATCAGGATAACATAAGATTTAGCAGCTTCTACATTAAGGGACCACAGGGCATGGAATATAATATTCTGGAGGGCAAAGGAGATAGGATTACAACCCAGAATCACCTACCCAGCCAAAATGAGTATAGCCCTTCAGGGAAAAAATGGCCATTCAGTGAGATAGGGGACTTTCAAGCATTCTTGATGAAAAGACCAGAGCTGAATAGAAAATTTGTCATTAAAATACAAGACTCATGTGGAACGTGGAATATCAAGATGTAAACAGGAAAGAGAAATCATAAGAGACTTATTAAGGTAGAACTGTTTACATTCCTGCATGGAAAGATGATATTTACAGCTCATGAGACCTTTGTCAGTATTAGGGTAGTTGGAGGGGAAAAAATTATACGTATGTGTGTAGATAGATAGATAGATAGATAGATAGATAGATAGATAGATAGAGGGCACCGAGTGTGTGGAAGATGAAGGCATGACAGCAGAATAAAATTAAGGGGTAAGAGAGGATTATACTGAGAGAAGAAGAAAGTAAGAGGTAGAATGTGGTAAATCATCTCACATAAAACAGAGAAGAAAAGGCTTTTACAGTGGAGGGGAAGTGGGGGAAGTGAGAGGGAATGAGTAAATCTTATTCTCATTGGATTTAGCTTAAGGAAGGAATAACATACCCACTCAATTGGGTATGGAAATCTATCTTCCCCTACAGGAAAATAGGGGGGAAGGGGGATAAGAGAGCAGGTGGATAATAGAGGGGGAATCATAGGGAACATCGGAGGAAGGGGTACTCAGAAGCAAACACTTCTAACCAGGGACATGGTCAAAAAGAGAATAGAATAAATGGGGGGGGTGGATAGGATGAAGGGAAATATACTTAGTTTTTCACAAAATAACTACTATGAAGTGTTTTACACGACTCACATGTATGACCTGTATCGAGTTGCTTGCCTTCTCAATGAAGGTGGGTGGAGAGGGAGAAAGTGAGACAATTAGGAACCCCAAATTTTTAAAACCAAAGTTAAAAAAAATTGTTTTCACATGCAATTGGTTAATAAGATATACAGGAAATGGTGTATAGAAATCTATCCTGCACTACAGGAAAATTGAAGGGGAAGAGGATAAGAGAAGTAGGGGGAGAGATAGAAGGGAGGGAAGGTTAGGGGAAGGGATACTTAGAATGCATGCCATCTTGGGGTGGAGGAAAGGATGAGATGGGGAGAAACTTTGGAACTCAAAATCTTGTGGAAGTGAATGTTGAAAACTAAAAATAAATTAATTAATTTAAAAAATAAAAAATACATAAAAGTATATGAATTATTATAAGGTTCTGAAGAAGTATTTTCTTAAGAACATAGATTAATAATAACAATATTAACAATACCCAAAGGATGTTTGATCATTCCATTCACCAATGCATACTATATCCACTTATGTATAAAGCCACCATGTCCATTAGTTTACAGGCATCACGACTTCCCATGGCCTGAAACATTGATCACCTAGTGACTAATCCTCTGGGATGAATCTCTCGACATTTGACTAAGAAAATCCTTAAAAGACACACACACTGCACATATGCATACACACACACACACACCCCACTAGGTCTACATTTTAAGCATTCCATACTTAGAAGAACTTACAAGGGTTAGTGATCCATTGGCTAAGAGTCAATTCCATGCCATCAAAATACATTTCAATGAGACTTTTTTGTATGAATTTACCACTCAATTTTATTTTATCTGTCGTAGAGGAAAAGAAGTCCTGAAAATACAAAATCTTTTTCACTTGTACTCCTCTGACATAGGTTTTGCATAAGCAAAATAAACTTCTCAAAATTCATTACAGAATCCAAGTACTTTGGAGAGCTAGTGCAAAGATATCTTTAGTTGACGAACAGGTAACTCTCATCAAATGATTCTCCTTGTTGTGTTCTCTAACACAGATACACTTGGTTCTTGGAGTTCCTCCCACTACTTACCCAGAATATCTTCTTTCTTCTTTCATCTTTTCTACCTCTCTTAATCCTTAATCCACTTCCAAGCTGATGTTAATGCTACCTCTTCTCTGTTGTACTCATATGACCAAATCAGCACCTTCTTATGGATTGTCCTGTTCTCTCATAGTTGGCTATTTTATTTGGTGTTATTGTGTTTTGTTCATTGCTTCATTTTTTTTTGCTTAGGTTCTCCAACTAGTTTATAAACTTCATTTGGGCAGGTATTTTTGCTATCTATTCTTCTTTTGACCCATAAAGGTCACATGTATTAGGGAACACATAATATGTACTCATGGGGAACAAGACAATGGAATTCAAAGCTCAAAGCTCCTTAGAGATCATAGAGTCCACACCTTTCCTTTTACATATAAAAAATTTGGGGGGCAGCTAGATGGTGCAGCAGAAAGAGCACCGGCCTTGAAGTCAGGAGGACCTGAGTTCAAATCTGGCCTCAGACCAAACACTTGACACTTACTAGCTGTGTGACTCTGGTCAAGTTACTTACCCCAATTGCCTAAACATTTAAAAAAAATAAAATAAATATAAAGAATTTAAGGCACACAGTTTAAGTGACTTGCTCAGCAGCATAGGTGTAATTTTGGTCTTCTGACTCTAAGTATTTTTATACTGCATCTCCTGTTTAATGTTACAGAATATAATTTTGGTTATAGTCAGGTTTTAAAACCTATATTTTGAAAGAAATGTCTGAAGGTAGCAGGAATGTTATAGTGAGCCCAGGTTTTATTAGTATTACAAAATATCTCAATACCAAGCACATAAGAGAGGGAATGCCCCCTTTAAAGTCACAGTTGAAGTGACTTAGTTTGTTCACACCAGTGCAACCATATTGGAAAGCCATTTCAAATTATATAAAGTGGATAAAATGTCCATCCCCATTAACCCAGATATTCCATTACTAGTCATACCCCAAGGAAGCCACTGATAAGAAGAAAGTCCCTATATTTATATAAGCACTTTTCATGATAGTAAAACACTGGAAACAAAGTAAATGTCCATAGACTAGGGAATGGCTGAACAAATTGTGATACATGAACACAATGGAATATTACTATAGTGTGAGAAATGATGAAGATGATGAATACAGAAAAGCATGGAAAGAGCTACATAAATTGATGCAGAGTAAAGAAAGCAGGGTCAAGAAAGCAATGTGCACAGTGATTAAAATAAAATATAAAGAACAGTAAATGTATATAAAATGAATGCAGCAAAATTATAAGGAAGAATCATGGCTTGAAAAAAAGTGTTATGAGAGGACATTCCCACCTCATTCCTTGGTAGAGGGAGGAAGTCTACAAGTGTTGCATATTCTGTACATTTCCAGAGTTATTCAATACATTGACAAGTTATGCTTATTTTTTTTCCTTTTCTTTTCCTTTTTTTTGTCTTTAAAATATTGTTTGTTGTATGGGATGGATTTCTGATATGTGTAAAAGGGAGGACTACTGAGGAAACTATAGTAATATGTTTTTTTAAAATCTATATGAATAAAAAACATTTAAAAATGAGAGGTGGTAGCATAGTTCAGATTGCCAGAGCACACAGCTTTATATAAAACATTCACATTACAGAATTTCATCTACTGTTAATTTTCAAATGTTACTAGTATTTTAATTTTCTTGGAGCTTTGTCTTGTTTTTTAAAGCAACCCAAGATATGTGTATGCTAATACATGTGTAATCCCAGCTACTAAGAAGGTTAAGGTTGGTGAATTGCTTGAGCTTTAGTGATCTGAGATGTACTAAGGTTAGAGCTGATCAGGTTATCACTAATAATTCTGTCACCAACATGGTGGAACCCTGGAAGCTGGGGGCCACACAGATGCTTTAGGAGGCACAAGCAGTCCAGGTTGAAAACAGAGTAAGTCAGAGGTTTCCTCTTGATCAGCAGTGGGACCTGGGCTTTCAGTGGCAACTCCACTTCCAGACCAGATGAGACAGGGAAGGGGCAGCTAGGTGGCACAGTGGATAGAGCTCTGGCCTTGGAGTCAGGAGGACCTGAGTTCAAATCTGGCCTCAGACACTAGCTGTGTGACTCTGGGCAAGTCACTTAACTCCGATTGCCTAGCTAAAAAATAATTAAAAAAAGAAGATGAGAGAGAAAACCAGTCTAAAAAAATAAAAATAAAAAAAAAACTGTCCAAGGGAGGGAGTACATGGGTAAATGTTTGCCTATTTCCATTATTAGAATATAAGCTCCTTGAAAGCAAAAGTTGTCTAATTTGCTTGTATTTTTTTTTAATTTTCTATGCTTAGCACAGTGCCCAGATGTTACCAAGTGCTTGATAAATAAATTTCCACTTATTCACTCAAGTGAATGTTTAACCCTAGATAGGATTCTTCTCATTTCCCTAATCTTCCATGAAAAACAGTAATGATATAGAAAAAATATTTAAGGGCTTTGTTCTCAATAAAGTATGGAGTGCTGGAAAAAGACTAAAATTACCCTCCCTCACAATTTGTACATAAAAAAACCAGGACAATTAAAGGTGAGGCAGTAGTGGCAACCAACATTTTCCCTGAGGGACAGTCAGGTACTAGAGAAAGTAGACCATGTGGTCTAGTGCAACCATCTGGAACCATGAGAAATTTAAGAAGCATCCAAAACCACTGATATGTAACTGTTCAAATTGTTTTGGCTGATGAAAGTCAGTCAACCCCCTAAGCAGGATTGCCCAAACAGCACATTAAATGGGCAGTTGAAATGAATAAGAGTATATAAATTGCTGTTATCTTGAAACTACACAATTAGGAATCTAGATGATAGCATAAAGGTCAGAGATGCATCTGTGTTTTACATTCCAATAGACTAGGTCAACAGCAAAAGTGACTAAGGCAACAGAGAGTTGACTGTAAGCAGACCACTGTGAAGGAAAACCCATTTGCTGAAATGACAACTGATGCCAAAAGATCTGAAATTTCAGAACATTTAAGACTCAAAGGAAAGTAGATAGGGGATCCCTATGGATTTGGGATGGCAATATGTTCCTTGATGATGAAGAAAGATAGGGGAATGAAGAGTAACAAGTGTGGCTACAAATGATGAGCATTGTCATTTGTTTCAGCTAGTTGGATGAGCAGGTTTTATCTCCCTAACAAAATGAAACTTCGACCCTGGAATATGTTTAGTATATAAAGTATTTTGAAGCAGTTGTGGCCACAAGAATAATGAGTCACCAGACAATTCTATAGCCTAGCAACCAACAAGTATATGGAGAGAGATGTGAGCTGATATAGCAAAGACAATGGGAACAGAAAACTGGTGCGCTCAGAAAGGACACAGAAAGCTTTAACTAATGCAACAAAACAACTCATCAAGCAAAATAAACAACAAAATTGTACAAATAATTGATTTCCTTATGATCTCAGTGTAGATAAAGTGAGAGAAATGATGCATACAAAAATTAAGTTTATTGGATAAGAAGCACAAAGTAGAAAAACACAAAAATATTCCATGCATAATCAAAAGGAATTTAATTAAGATGTCTGCTAGTGAAATCTTGCAAAACTAGGGAAGTTAAATCCTTGAATGAGTAGGAACGAAGGACAATTGATGGGCAAGCAGAACCTAGAAGGCTAAAAACTGATGTTGCTGGGAAGGGAAAATTTGAGTGAGATGCCTCCATGGTCACCTACTGGAATTCTCTAACCTGAAAAACAAAGCAAAATGGTCAGCAACTAGGGGGGTGGCGGTTGAAGCAGCATAGCCTGACTGCAGGATGAATTTCTGAAACTATTACAAGACTTTCTGAAAGTGTGTTGCATGTGCCAATAGTGAAATTTGCTCAATTTCACAATATCTTGAAATAGCTTCCGTTTTGCAAAAGAAAACAATATTTGGAATTCAGCATAGTACAGGCTGATAACATGCTCACCCATCATCCATAAACTAATGAGCCATTTTGGCAGAGAAAATTTACTTACTTTGTGAGGGGAATAATATCATGCCTGAAGAACAGAAAAGTGGTTGGAAATGATCACAGTGATGTAAAGACTGGATTACTATAGACTCCATCACTGTTAATCAGATGATCAAAGACAGAAAGAAATGGATGGTTTATACTAGTATCCCTTTATAGAGATAGGATAGACTCATTCTAGCTGATCTTTTTACCTGAAGACATTTATTCAGTCAACAGGAAAACAAGAGTTCCAGGGGCCACCCATCTTGTCTCCAAAAACTTGGTTTATAGCTTTACTGTATGTTAACAGAGATTGCTCACGAGTAGCAAAAGCCTCTAAATATGAGTCAATCCTTCCTTTTGGCTGTATTCTATAGCCAACATTGAGCAATGCAATGAACATTGGATTTAAAGTGACAGGACCTTGGGTCAAAGTGCATTCATGACCTTTGTCACTTACTAACTATGTGATCTTGGACAAATCACCTAGCCCCTCTGCTTTTCCCTCTATTTTTCAATCCATTGATTCTAGGTGGCAATAAAATAAGGAAAAGGAAATTTCAATGATCCACTGAGGTGGAAGTAAGGGGTGATGAACATATGCTATGCTTCTTGAAGTCTACCACAAAAAGCTTTCATTCTGTTCTTCCTATTCAGCATAGACCAGGAAAAACCACTTGTTTGCTTTGGTACATCTGTACCACAGCTGTTTTATAGAATACAGAATATCTTTAGAGAAGTTACACATTATATTTGCTGGGTTGCAGAAGGATAATGTGAGATGATGCACCAAGGGAGGAGCCAGATGAGGTTTCTAGTAATGACTGGGCAACAGAGATGAGGCTTTGGGGATTCCTAACATATTTACATACTCTCCTGATTGATGCTTCTTGGCATTGATAAAGCTGTGATGTGTATATATGATATGTTATAAGTGTCTGTGTTTTGGTACTTTCGCACTTTATCAGGAAGGAGTTGGGTAGAGGAATTCTGATACCAAAAATGTGACCTGAGCTAATGAATTCTATTCTCTTAAGATCACTAAGGCACATCTATGCTAGCTGTAGTGATAATCTGGCAGTTTAAGTATCCTGATGATGGTGCTGCTTTAAGCAGATGTTTTTTTGGTTCCTCTGGCACTCATTCTCCATGGCTATTTCCTGAACATATATTGCCACAGTGTCCTCCTTCTTATTCTTGCACCCTTATATGTTGTCTTTGACTTTTGGAATGCAAGCTCTTTGAGGACAGGAACTATATTGCTTGTTTATATCTGTATCTTTGGTGCTTAGCTAGCTCATTGCCTCAAAAAGTGTAAGTATTTATTTTTCCCCCCATTCATTCATGACAATCCCTACTTGCAAAGGCCTGAGCTGGTGACAATGGAGGCAGGACCAATCCCAAAGAAGATTACCCATTCTCACAGTGTTTGTGAATAATTACTTCAATGGTGTAAAGTTAGCTTTAGAAGTACTGCCTGTGATCATAAAACCGAACACAGCTAACTGACTCACATGAGGACAGAATGAAAACAGGGTCTAGTCAAATAACCTCAGTGTCATGGATAATGTGATGAGTACCCAGAGTCTTATATGATCATAAATGCCAAACCTCAGAGAGGAGAGTTGAGCAAAGTATGCAATTTAATCAGACACAGAAAACATTTTCCCAAATATGTTTCCTAACATTTCCTAATGTATCCTAAACAGTTTCCTAAATGCGTGCTTAACTGCTGGTGCATTTGCCTAGAACATAGGTCAACAAACTGCTTCACAAGGGCCAATACATGCAATGTATTTTCGTATTGGCTGCAAAAAGAAAGGTTTTTATATTTAAAAAAAAATCTGACTGTGTTTAAAAATGTTAAGTTTGCAGGCTGTACAAAAATAGATGGCAGGTTATATTTGGCCCTGGGGCCATAGTTTGCTGATTCCCTAACCTGGAAATGTCTCAAAGTTGTGAGGAGTTAGGATTCCTGCATAGAAAAGGGAGGTTGGACTCCATGACCTCTAAGTTTCTATCTATGAGAAGCTATGACTATATGATCATGAATGGCCTTTTCATGGCAAATCTCTTTCCTGGATCAAGGACTATAACAAGTTATCTCCAGAACTTGGAACCACTTGGCAGAAATGCCAGTGCAAACAGCTGGCTTTCCCTAAGTACACTGAGTAGAAAGGACAGAGTAAAAGTTTGGACATTTGCTCTAACTGCTTATGATTCATCTATACTGTTAATACACCACTTGTGATTACAGACAGCTGAGCTGCAATACCATCAAGACAAGCCCTGCTGTGACTAAGCTGCAAAGTTTTGCAATGGCTCCAAGCTGTGTGTAGCCCCAGATAAAAGCAAGAAGAAGAAAATAAAGTTGGATGTCTGAACTGCAAAGGTTTTCATCCTGGTCCACTCTGCTGCTGATGCTTCAGAGGTGATTTTTGAATCATGGACCCATTTGGCAGTCTGATAAAGTATATGTATACCTTCTCAAAATGTTTTAAATTGCATAAAACAAAATGCATTGGATTACAAATTAAAATTAAAACAGTTATATTGAAATGTAATAATAAATAGAGATACATGTATGTAGATATGCATGTGTATGTGTGTGCATGTGTGTGTGTGTTTCATAGACTCCAGCTGAAGAATTCATGTGTTAGAGAAAGTGAGAGGTAGTGAGAAAGGCTAGAGACTTGTGGCAAAGCATGACCATTCCACGGATGTGTTATTCCTGGGTAATTTTCCACGTGTGTCTCTATACTTCCTTGGGAAATAGAATGGCTTAATGAATCAAGGGCTACACTTGGGGTAAAAAAAAATCATTCAAATTCCTCCTCTGACATTTGCTAGCCATGTGCCCACACATAAGTTACAACTTCTCATTTTAAATTAAAATTAAAGCAGAAATTAAAATAGCTGTAGTAACTACCTAACAAGATTATTATAAGACTTAAATGAGATAATGTATTAATGTAAATTTGAAAGCTTTAAAGGACCATTAAAAGGACAGTTGTTATTATCTACTTTTCTTTATTTTTTCCTTAAGAAAGCCTTGTGTACTGGGTTCTGCTATAAATAGCCTGGTCTTGGATACAGCAAATATGGAAGGGTTTGATGAAAATTAATCTGTTTCATGCCCACTACCACTATGGCACCTCCTGATCTATTCACAATTCTTTCAGGCATTATTGTGTCAAATCCTATTGGGTTCTGACAGAAAATATTATTTTAAAAAGTCAGGATAAAAGTATATCAAACAATTCTGAGACTATTATACATTCTTAATCTAAAGCATAAAATGTTAGTATGTAATATAGAAAAATAGTAGTTTAACTCCTCATGGATAATCACTGTTCTTACTTCCATTTGATTTTACAATGTCTAAACTCTGAATTACTCAAACTCTGATTAGGGTTTATTCTTTTGGGTAAGCAAAATGTGCATTTACAGGTAGTAGCTACTACTGGAGGATGGGAGGTCACCAAAAACTGGGTAGAGCCTCTCTCCTGGCATGTGTTAAAATGATGTGGGAGATGTGGAGGGTGTATCAAATTAAGAGTAAAATTTGGAACATTACTCTTGTTTGGAGAGAGGTGTTTGAGTTGAGCTGGGTACTATGGCAAGGCAGAAGGAGGTATAGAAGATGCTGGTAGAACTAGTCCTGACTAGATTGTAGTCATTAGATTGCAAATTCCTTGAGGGTAGGGACTGTGTTTTGTCTTTTTTTTGTATTCTCAGTGTTTAACACAGTGCTTTATACATAGGGGACATTTAATAAATGATTATTGATTGATTGATTGACAGCTAAAATGAATAATACCCTGGCTTAAAACTCAACTATAGCTATGATGTTCCTTCTTTCAGGTCAAGGAAACAATGGAAAGAAAACAAGGCTAAGAGCCAGGAAATGTGGATGTTTAGTCTTGGCTCATAGAATTTCTAAGTAAAAATAGATCTTAGAGATCACTTCGTCCAGAGAAAAGGCTTTAATAGTTAACAAATTGTGTAAAACTGGACATTTCCCTCAATCTCTATTTTTGATCAGTCTAGTGGATAGACTATGGGGCATGGAGTAAGGAAGACTCAAGTTCAAATGCTGCCTCAGGCACATACTAGTTCTATGACCACCTGCAAGTCACTATCTATCTCAGTTTCCTCAACTACAAAATGGTGATAATAATAGCCCTAGAAATGTGAAGATCAAATGAGATATTTGTGAAATGCTTAGCATAGTGCATAGCACATTGTGGGTACTTAAATGTTTCCTACCTTCCTTCTTTTGTATACTTTGATGTTAATATCTGTATATTGGAAAATGCCTCTGAGATTGTACCACAGGCTACATCAGTAAATCAGCCAGCAAGCTTTTTATTAAGAACCAATTATATGCCAGGAAAAGACAATATAACAGTTTCTTCTGCCAAAAAAAATCTCTCAAGGTAGATAATACATACATACATACATATATACATACACATACAAAATCCATTCAAAATAAGTGAAGTAACTGGGGGGAAGGCACAGGTAACTGGTGAATAAGGGGGGAAAAAAGCTTTAGATAGAAGGTGGTGTTTGATCTGAGATTTGAACAAAACTAAGAGGTGGAGGTAGAAAAAGGAGTGCAATTTAGCCAGTGAGACAGATGGTGCAAGGGCATGGAGATGATATAAAGGGCTGTGTGGTTATTCAAGATATAATTATCACTGTATCAATAAACATATATTCATTATATATCTTTTGTTTCAGTGGAAAAAACAATTCATCATTATGGGAGAGACTTCTTGTGATGAATCTTTCCAAACTTAGCCAGATTGAGCATCAAACAACATGATCAGACTCATATTCAAAGCATTTCCATCTTGGTAGGGCTTTTTCCAACTTATGAAGTAAAATGGTTAGAGTTCTGGTCCTAGAGTTAGGAAGATCTGAGGTCAAATCTTGCCTCAGACTCTTACTATCTACATTATCTTAGACAAGCCACTTGATCTCTGTCAGCTCTATTTTCTCCAACTGTAAAGTTGGGAGAGTAATAATAGCACCTCATTCCCAGGTTTGATGTGAAGATCAAATGAGATATTTGTAAAGTACTCAAAACAGTACCTGGCATATGGTAGGTGATTAATAAGTTCTTTCTTCCTTCCTTCCTTCTTTCCTTCCTTCCTACCTTCCCTTCCTTCCTTCTTCCTTCCTTCCTTCCCTTCCTTCCTTCCTTCCTTCCTTCTTTGTATTCTGCTGACATAACCTTTGATAATTCAGGGTCACATTCATATCACAATGAGATATCAAAGGACAACTTTACTAAGGTTAAGCACAGGGAAGGAGATTTGACCTGTGATTTCACTGATTTAAGAGACTCTTGGGAGAGAAAACTCCCTCTATCACTACAGATCAGAATTTTTTTTTCTGTGGCCTATAGTGTTAGAGTAATCCAGAGGAGTGAAAAATTAAGTGACTTGCCTGGATCAAAAGCCAGTATGTTTCAGGGATAGGATTTGAACCTATTCCTTCCTATCTTGAAGGGCAGGTTTTTATTGATTATACCATTCTGCAACAGGAATACTTGAGGTGCATATAATATTAATGTAAGTTAATATTCATGTTAATTAATTAAAAGTTAATTAATCAATCTTATTAATTTACCTGAACCCTGCTTGAATTTATACTCACTATGAACTAGATATCAAGGTAAAAACAAATTCTTTTCATTAAAAGAAACTTTTGAATGAGGATACTCAAGGGGCTGTATTTTGGGTCTGCTCTTTGGGATTTGGTTCTTATGCAGAAACACATAAGCAGCCATTGTCCTCTTTATCTACAAATGATGCTTATAACCAAGGAAGAAAAATAAAGTGTGATACATTGGAGAAAAGTTGTGAAATAGGTAAAGTATGTTGTCAAAATTCCTCCACACCCTGTCTGTTTTCCTTTGGTTCCTTATTTTTACCTGCTTTCCTCTTGTGAAAATCTGTTCTAAGTGTAAGGTATAATATTAGTCTTTAATGATAGTGTGAATCAGATCAAGTCACAGTATTACATTCCCTGGATATATGAAATTTATATTGTTTCTCCAAATGTGGAGTGAAAATTTTAATCCCCTTGTATGGGTGTTCCTCAATACACCTCAATACATTCAACATGGGCAGGTACCACCTATGCTCATATTTAAGGTAAGATCAATTGACCAGTGTATAGTTTGCCCATTGAACTCCCTTCAGCTATGGATAAATGAATTTTCTCATTTCTTATAATTCAGAAATAAGGTGGAAAACAAAAAAAAATGATGAGTGCTCATTTCAATTCCCAATGCTCACCTCTGGATCTAGTTATATCATGTGGAGGACCCATATTAAGGGAAAAGTGTGATGCAGGTAGGATTTCGTATTGGCCTTGCTGTGTTGCCTTTTAACTCTGCCTCTTTTTCCTTTCCGCCATCTACTCTGTGCTTCAGGCTGCTCAGCTCTCTTCCCCACAGCCCCTGATCTAGGTCCATCATCCCTTTTCAGTGCTCCATGCTCTAAAACAAGCAATGGTGTCAAATTCAAATACAGAAAGAGAGCCTCTAATCCATACCTAAAAATCCCTGCTGGCAGCATATTGACTTAGTCTGAAAACAAATGTTATTTTTTATTATATTTTTTTACCTATTTTGTTAAATATCTCATAGTCATATTTTAAACTGGTTCATCAGGTTCTTGGGAGTTTTGAAGGGTGTGTGGTCACCATGTTTGACACCTCTTCTGCAGAGCTGTCTTAAGCCCTGTTTTTCCCTACTCATAGTTGGAGCTCTGACCGAATCCGTAAAACCCTTATAAGTAAATACAATGGACCTGAGCAATGTTTTGGATCTAAGGTGTTGCTGCCTGATTTTAAAGACCAAAAATCAACTACAAAAAAAGAAAGCATATAGATACAAAAAATATTAGAATCATAAATGTCAAAGCTGCGTGATGAGAGGTAACTCATTTAATCTCTCAGTGACTCTAAGACCTTAAGTTACAGATGAGTTATAGACATTCTTTAATGGAGGGATTTTTCACCTAGGAAGTTCTTTCCACGAATGCAATCATGGATCTGTTTCAGTCCCACTTATCCTGCCCTCCTAAAAATAAATGCTGAATGAGATAATTTGAATATAAATTAGTATCCTTATAATTCAGGTTCATTTTATGTTGCATAATTTGAAACATACAGTTTCAATAAAGAGAAATGAGTCTCACATTTAATGTGCTACGGTTTACAAAACATTTTGCTCACTGCAATCCTGGGAGGTAACCAATGCATATATCATCACCCCATTTTACAGATAAAAAAATTGAGGCTAGAGAGGTAAATTTGCTTGCCAATAATCATGCTTTTGTTTAGTATGAGAATTGGGACTTGATTTTTTGGTAAGGACAATTCTCAGTCCATACAGTAAGACACTTACCATTCCATCCCCAGATTTCATTTTAACAAGGTTCTTCAGTGATTGAATCCAAAGGTGTTTCCAAAATGGGCCCTTTATACACCATTGTAGATGCAGTAAGAGACATTTTTGTGGAGGAGTGACTTTTCTGCACCTCCTAGAAAAGACACTTAGTAGTAAGCCACTTAACGCTAAATATTTAAATTCAACTCTGATTAACAAAGATTGCAATGTTCTCTTCCTGCTACTTTTGCTCATTGGTGCAGAGACATTTTGCTTGTTCACTTGTTCACAGCTTTCCCCAGCCCCACCCCCTTTCCTTGTTGAGAAACATCTTACTGCATTTTTCTCAACTAAGGGATTCATGTGTTGACAGTTTTGTCAACTTAGACCTAAACACAACAGCCATGTCCGAATCATAATAAATTTTGTTTACTGTAGTTAGGCATTGGTTGGCTTGGATTTTAGTTAAAACAGCTGAAGATTTATCCTTCTGTCAGAGCCACTGGAAAATTGAGAGTCCGGTGCAAGTTATAAGCTTTCTGCTTAATCTTCTGGAAACTTTTCCAATTTTCCTTTAATAACTCCAGGAGGCTAGTAGTGTACCACTTACAGATGGAGGACAGTCCCTCCCTCCCTTCCTCCCTGCTTCTCTGCTCCCCACCCTCCTTGGTTAGCTGACAGGCTCTACAACAAAATGAAAATACAGGAATATACATTAGCCACTAACTTATACACAAGACTGTTAAAGTCCGCGTCGAGTGCAATTTATCATAAATAACTGATTGCTGGATCTAGAAAGTCATCAGTTATATTTTACTTGATGACTTTCTCGTGAGAGTAATGCATTACGGAATGTGGGGAGATGACTTGTGCATGGGAATTTGGCAGTGACACTGCAAAGGCCAATCACCCACTCGAAGGAGGGAGAACAAAGGAATTGCATAGAGAAAGCATAAACTGTCAGCCTTTCACCACCACCTTTCGATTTGATCATTAGATGATGCCTAAGATTGTTTGCTCTGCACAGCTGTGGGGTTTTTAAGTGAAATTTATGATGGGTACAGCTCCTTAATAACTTCCTTACACATGGACTCTGGACGCAGTACTGCATGTTGACAATTTGAATTTGTCCTCAACCCAGTCAAATCCAACACTCTAGGATGGTGGCATTGTGAAGAAATAAATAAACGAATGAATGAATGGATGTATACATATATACATACATATATACATACATACATGTATATATATACATACATACATGTATATATATGTGTGTGTGTGTGTGTGTGTGTGTATGTGTGTGTGTCTATTCTGGCATTTTGAGGCAGTTTAACTATAAGAAGGCTCTACACAATGCCTTCCTTAATGTTCTCCAATTTCTTTTTGTGGCATTGGGGTGCCCCTGGGTCCTTTACAATGATACCAGGAGCACTTGGGCTCTGGAATCTTCTACAAACACGAGGAAGGCTTGGAGTATGGATCTAGTGTCAGTCTGGGTATCTCTCATATGAGAATCAATATCTAAGTTCAGAAGGGGCCATCACCTCATTGGCTATGGGTTGTTATCTGAATTATCTGAAGAAGTTAAGCTGCATATCTGAGGAGGGAAGAGGGAGAACCAACGTTGAGGTAATCACCTGTCAACGAGACACTGAAGTGAGTACATTCAGGGTAAATGGATTTAGATGAAACAAGTCCATCTCATTCTTTCATGTCTTAAAATCTCACTATGGATTATAAAATATTTAAATGAGTTTTAAAACATGAATCAAGGAACAAAGAGTTTGAGTACTTATGTTTATCATTGAGATTCTTTTTATTTCATACTGAAAGCATTTGTTTAGGGTTCTCTGTATCTCAAACAGTAAGGATATGGCTGAATGCTTTTAATATTCCATTCTTTGCTAGAAACCACCAAGACACTGATGTAGGCCAAAGCCTTAAGATAAACTCTGGATCTTACCCTTGCCAAGCAGATGAAGCTCGCCCCTCAAAATGCAGAAAAGTCCAAGATGGGTTGAAAGCAAAAAATATTAGTAGGAAAATCAGACACTAGTGCCAAGCCTGGATGCCTGGTCCCCATACAACATACAAAGGAGCCCATACCCCAGGAAAGGGAAGAGATATTTATACTTGAAAACCACAAACGGAAGGTTCAGGGAGGGGCTGGGAAAAAGAATGGACAATCTTTTCCAGGTACAGGTGACACAGAAGCAAGATCTTTTGCAGGAACAGTTAACCTCAAGGCTGGTTTGGGCCAGTTTGGAGAGTGGGGCATAGCTCAGCAATTTCAGCTACAGAACACCAGCAAAGAAATCTGAAAGTGAGCAAGACTTTGACTCACTGCAGGCTCCTGATTGGCTCCTTTCAGCAAACAGGCTTACTCTGTGTCAGGTGCATCTGCCTGGTAAGGTAATTCATATAAAATACACATATTAATCTCAGGGGTACTTCCACCCCTGAACTCTGTTGCCTTTCCTGTGTATCCAGCCAGGTGTTATCTTGGTTGTGATTCATTGCTCCTACTTCAGGTGCTTTGATTTCTGACTCTTAGGTTGTACCTGGTGTTTGGTTTTGCATTCCCCATAGACAGTAAGTGATATTTCTTCTCTTTATCCTAACACTGCCATGCTTTGTCTCTGAGATTTGGATTAGCCTCTATAAACTGGTGAACTTTAGCTAATGAACAGCCATGGGTCCTGAGAACAAAAGCACAAAGACAGCACAACATTATAAACTAGTACAGTAAAACAAAGTCAACTGGAATTTTCAGTAAATAGTATGGACTAGTGAACTGAAGTCATGGGAAGGACTCTAGATCTGAACAAAAGACCTGGGTTTGTGTGCCAGCTTTAACACTGCACCCACGATCTTTGACAGAGTGATGGGAAAGAGTGAGTAGCTGTGTGAACAAGGCTTTCAGAGGGTCCACAGCTGCTCACAACTACAAATTAAGATCTCACTTCTTGTCTAAGAAGCATAGCAGTGTTGCTATGCCCCCTGGGCATATTCTTTCCCTTAATAGAGAGACCATCAGAAGCTAAGGATTTTCATTTCAGATATAAAATCTGATCTTATCATAATCCCATCTCCAAAACTGGTATCAATGAATTGAAGAAGGAGAGAGGTAGGAACTTATAGAACACAGAACAGCCCCTTAATGACAAACACCTGCTAGAGCAGCCAACCCTAGTCTTTATAAATACTAATTCTCACCACCCCCATTACCCTCACCAATGTGTTGGAGCTCCAAGTTTCTGGACGATCCCTCCCCCTCATGCTCCCATTAACAGACTGTATTACCAGGGCAGCTAGGTGGCACAGTGGATAGAGCACTGGCCCTGAAGTCAGGAGGACCTGAGTTCAAATCCGGTCTCAACCAAGCACTTGACACTTAACTAGCTGTGTGACCCTGGGCAAGTCACTTAACCCCAGTTGCCTAAAAATGAAAAAAAAAACAGATTGTATTACTTATATGATTCTAGGTAAGTCATTTTACTTTTCTATACATCCATTTCATCATCCATAAAATGAGTAGATTGGACTCTATGACCTTTAAGTTCCCTTCCAGGTCTCAATATATATGATCCTATGATAATGACACTCCTTAACAATACACAAAGTGTCATGCCTCCCAAGCTCCAGACACCCACCTACACCCACCACATTGACTCTTTTCCTTTTACTTGAGCATAAATATTTCTAGAACTTTTCCTGGAGTCTCTTTTCTACCCCAATGAGGATTTTTTTCTTTGTTATTAATGATATATTTCCTTATAAGATATAAAATTATTCTAGTTCATCCTTTAATGTTCTTCTATTGAAGCTGTTTTCCTCCACCAATTACAGTAGAGTTCTCCATTTGTCCTGATATAAGTGGACTCAGGAAGTTGAGCCTTGCCCTTCCATATCATGCCTCTGAATCTAGCTGTTAACTCATCTTCTGTTTTCTAGAGGCTTGGGGCTAAGACATTTCTACCTAACCCAAAATCCTTCAGTGATCTACCACTGCCTCTACTCACCATTGTCTGATGGGTCTCTCTCTATCATCTGCAGCTATATGATTTGTTGAAGGGAGGAGGTAGAGGAGGAGGATCACCAATTTCCCCTCTAAGGAACTGGCTCTGAATCTCTAGATGTGGAGTCTCCCTAGCAGCTCCTTCTTTTGTCTTTAAGCATATTCATTTCTCCTAAAGTGGCCTGTTTTTTTTTTTTCCTTTTGAAGTCCAAGAGTATACCTAAAGTGTGTCATTAGTCATGGCTTATCCTGAAATGTGGTGCTAATGGGGATATTTACACCTGATAAAGGGAAATATTCCCAATGTCAGAACAAAGTATTTATCAGTGAATAGCAAAAATTATCCAGGAAAATTCTTGGTAGAGATCCTCTATATCACTACTATCAAACTCAAATAGGAATAGGGATGCCTAAACTATGTGTGTGGATCCCTGCAGGCTGCAAATTGACTTAGGAAACCACATTTTAATATTGCCTATGTTTTATTGTACTTTATTTATTTTGTTAAGTTTTTCCTGATACTATTTTAATCTGGTTCAGGTTAAGCTCAGGAGTGTTGTAGACCACATGTTAGATACCTCTGCCCATTATATAATGTTTCTTTCTCTCCCTCTCATTGACACTACTATTTTTTGCATTAACGTAATCACTTTAAAACACATTCTTTTAATTGTCATATATAGTAGCTAGTTTCTATGGCAACATCTCTCCCAAATACAACAATAAGATTAAATCTTGATGCCTCATAAGACAAGGAGCTAAATGCCAGCTGGGATCAACTATTTGTCCTTAGAGGTGCTAATGAAAAGATGTTCCCTCTTTCCTAGGCTTCTCTCTCTTAATTTATTGGAGCCTCAGTTTCTGCAATCTGTCAAATGAGAGGACTAGAGAAGATGTTCTCTAAAATCCCTTTTTACTCTAAATGTTGTGATTTCTGAGAAGGTTCTGGCTCTCTCCAGAATATGCAGAAAACTTACAAATTCCTTGTGCAGTACAGGATTGAAAACTGATGACAAGATTTGGAATATGAAGCCAAAAATCCTTTGTCCTACTTCTTAAAATATAATTAAAACAGCTAAACTCCATTTGAGGGCACATGTCACTTGTCATGATATCAAAGGCCACCAAATTTGTGAAATCAGTTGATAAACAGAACAAGTTTGAAGAACAGAATGTAATTCAATCTAGTACAATAAAAAACTCAATAAAATTAGTACAATTATGACTCATTCTAGTATAATAAAACAAAAGAAAATCTTTTAAGCACCTACTGTACATAAAGCACACACCTATTGTATCAAAAGTGGTAGATGTTGGCAATAAAAAGGTGAAAAATTTTACCATCCTTACTTACAATAAAGAGGTATATAGTGTGCATGCCAATAATGAGTACAAATTAGAATGTGACTAAATGCATAAGAGAGCTTTAATGGAGAAGAATGAGAAATACGAGAAGAGAAGAATCATTTCTCTCCCAACTACTTCTAAGACCAAATGCATTCTTTTCTCTTTGAAATTTAAAATCCTATACAATCTGGCTACAATATACATTCTCATTCTTAGCATGCATTACTGCCCTTCACAGACTCTGGGGTCTAGTCAGACCTACCTTCTTAATGTTCTTACACTTCTCATCCCATCTCCCTTCATGATGTTTTGCTTTAAGCTATCTCTTATGTGTGTAATGCACTCCCTCTTCACTGTTATATCCTAGAATCTCTGCTTCCCTTCAAGTCTCAGTTCAAACAGAACTTCCTACATGAGGCCTTTCTTGGTCTCTCCAGTTGCTAGTGGCTTTCAAACCAAATCACCCAGTATTTATTTTGGATGTATTTACATATACTTAAATGTAGATATGTCGTGTGCCCCCCCATAGAATATAATCTCCTTGAGGATTTTGTCTCTGTATTCCCAGCACATATTAGCTCAGTGTCTAGACTCTAGAACACAATAGGAGTGTAACAAATGCTAGTTGATTGACCTATTGATTTCTTAGGGGAACCACAGAATGAATTATAAAATACGGTACTACAAAGGAACTGCATAACATTGTGGGATGACTTAAAAGGTTATAAAAATGAATTATAGCTATTATTATTGTTTTCAAAATCATCATTATTACCATTATGATCATCATTATTGTTATGCTGTTGTCTTTATTGTATGGTGTCCATTCAATGCTCTGATAGCAATGTAACAAAGGGAAGGCAGATTATTTTGGAATTGGGCGGGGAGAGAGGTTGTATCAACATTGATACCTAATCAGTCTTAGTAAGCATCATGTACAAAATAATAACCTCAAACCTTTCATTTTCCAACCTGGGTGTCTATAACAGTAAACTGTTTGATGGTATAGAATGGAGCACAAATGTCATGCATTGCCTTTTTCCCCCTTGCTGAGCTTTAGTCTTCAGCAAGATCTGACAAATATTGGCATTATGTGTCACTAAGAAGTAAAAGATCATGCTCTGACCTTCAAGAATCCTCACAATATGTACATTATGTTGATGTGCCCTTTGTTTTGTCTATCTTGGTTTGCTTTGGCGGCCTCAGCTATTTCAGAGCAAGCGAGGTTGTTTTACCAAGTTTCCAATGGCATCATTTTAGTCAGGGATTTAACTGAAGGCTCAAACAACTTCTTGGCACTATTTATTTATTCCACTTGGACACAGCTGGGAGTCCAGATATGAGGTAAATGGAGTAAGCTATGGATACCACAAAGGCTCTTTTTAAAGTGCTGTTTGCCAAAGTGTGTTCAAATATTTTATGAAATTTCTTGATTTTAGTCCTTTTTCTGAGGTCCAATTCTGGTGCCTCCTCTATGAAGCCATCCCTGACATACAGGAATGCTCTCTCCTTCCTTAAATTCTGCATAGTAATTTGCCCAGAGCTCAACTTTGACTTATCACATTCTGTCATTAAACATTATGATTAATGTATATGCTGTATTTTCCCTGTAAAACACAGGCTCTTGAGAAGCAGCTTGGTAGAGTGGAGAGAAAATGGACTCAAGTAAGTGAGCCCTTTGAATTCTGCTCTCAGCATTTGATAGCTATGAAACTCAGTTGCCTCAACTGTAAAATGGAGATGATAATATATACTTTATAAAGTTTAATTATTAAATGAGATTAATATTAAATACTGTGTCAACTATTACTATTATTACTCTCTAATTTTCATCTTTTTTCTTCTTTTGAGTTTAGAGAGTCCTGAGATGGCTTGTTACGTTATTATTCTTTTGTAGTTAATTTTCCATTGATTCTTGCAAAGGTGGATAAAATAATTGTTCTCTTCACAATTGATAAAAGTATGAAAGTGATCTGTGGGCACTCTGAAAGCATCCATGGTACAATTCCAGTACCAGGCTGGCCAACAGAGATGATATTCACCCTTCCAATTCTGACATGATTTTGATCTCCTTTCCCAACTCTCTCTACATTTTGAAGCTTTTAGTTCCATACAGCTTGGGCATTAAGAGTAGTTGGTATGATGATACACTGTAAAAGCATAGCTTCTATTTTTTTTTAATTTTTAAAATTTAATTTATGGATTGATGTTATATATGAGTGATAATAGGCAAAAAGGTTGTTCTTTGATAATTGTCTGATTCTATCTATAGCATTGGAGTTCTCCAGGATATTTATAGGTATTTATAGTATGGGGATTTGTTTTCTCTTAGTCCACCAAAGAAAGATTCTGGTGTATAATTTTAGGTAACAGGTCATGGCTTTAATAAGAGTTTTGTAGTTGCTAAATTTTTACAGCTTGAAGTAATTTATTATGGAATTGCTACCTATTTCTTTGTATAATCTCTATTTATCAACAAGTCCAGGCTGTTTCAGGAAAATCCTTTTGTAATTTTTGATGGTAATTATATGGTCCTGATTTGCCATCATAAATTCCTTTGTTTTCACAGATTCATAAATCCACCCAATTCAATGACTTATTTGGTACTTCTTCATTAACTTACCATTAGCTAAGTTTATGTAAATGTCACCCCCAGTGGTCCTTTTGAATGCATTCTTAGATCTTAGTCATTTCACAGATGAAACCACCTGGGTCAGGGTCATTAGAAAAACTGAATGACAAATGCCTCTTATCAGCTTTTACTATTATTTGGTGAATTAATACCTATTCACTCCAAATATATTTGGTTAGGTTTTTGACATGTTTATCATACAGCCTAAAATCTGTCTCTCCTTTGAGGGGAAGAAGCATCCATTATTTTTTAAACTGCCTTGAGTGATGGGCCTTGTTTTACTTTAAACTATTATATTACAATAAATATATAATATTATATATTATAATTAATTATAATATTAATATGTGATACATTATGTAGTATATGATATATCATAACATAGTATACATAAGAAATATATAATATATTGATAATGTATCTATATATTAATATCATTTTTGTTAGGATATATTTAAAATCTAATGGTGGCATTGGTGATGATTGTCACTATTATTGTTATCTCATTGTTATTAACTTTTTAATGGAGTTCAGAAAAAATGGTTTTGGGTCAACTTGCTAGCTTATTATTAATGATTTATATTTGAGTTCAACAATCTAGTTAACAGGTGAATTGAATAAGTCAAGTCAACAAGTTTTTATTAAGTGCCTTCTATGTTCTAAGCACTTTACTAAACATTGGGAATACATAGAAAGGCGAAAGATAGTTCCTCTTCTCAAGGGTTCAAAGTCTTTTAGGAGAAACAATATACAAACAACTTTTAAAAAAACATGATATATACAAAATAAATTGGAAGTAATGATAGAGGGTATGTACCAGCATTAAGGGGATCAGTAAAGTCTTCCTGTAAGAAAGTGGGAATTTTAGCTGGGATTTGAAGTAAGTCAAGGAAATCAGAAGGTAGAGAAGAAGGAAAGAATTCCAGGCACAGGAGACATCAAGTGAAAATTCAAGGAGCTGAGAAATAGATTGTCCTCTCGGGGAAACAACAAGGAGAATACTGTACTGCAGAGTACATGAAAAAGAATAAAGTATAAGAAGATTAGAAAATTGGAAAGGCTTTAAATGACAAAGATAGTATTTTATATTTGATTCTTGAAGTAATTGGAAGCCACTTAAGTTTACTGAATGGATGCATTACATGTTCAGACTTTGGTTTTAGGGATATCAATTTTAACATATAAGTAGGGGATGGCCTAGAGAGAGGCAAAAATGAGGAAGGGAGACCAACCAGAAGGCAAGGAAAGAAGGAGAGGAGAGGAAAGGAGGAGCTGAGTTGTCCAACTGGAACTGGCCAGTTGAATCACCAGTGAGGCGATCCATACTATTCACATGTTACTGTTTGACGTGTGGTGGTGAGGGATTACACCAGGATACTGGCAGTGTCAGGGAAGGGAAGGATAAGGGCATGCATGTTAGAAATGTTATTAAGGTAGAAACAGTAATACTTGACAACAGATTGGCAAGAGGGGTGAGAGAGACTGTAATTAATAGATCATTGGTAATTTTGGAGAGAGAAGTTTCAGTTAAATGATGAAATCAGAAGCCAGATGGCAGAGAATAAAATTAACTCATCCTCTGTAGATTTCATTTGTCTTGTTCTTCAGGAATGTATTTCAATTCTCTTTCTTCCTTTTATCATGCAAATGCCAATCTTTCTATAGCTGCCATAAGATACCAGACCCTATATTTTATTAATACTGTAGTGTGTTAAATTTGTGTATCTTCAAATTTTATTATGGTCCATTTTTTTCAGTTCTTCTGCTGTTTATCAAGTGCTAATTGAATGAAACATGTCATTCCTGTTTTCATAATGCAAGATAACATGTGTATAAATTCATTCATACCTTTCCCTTTGATATCTTTATGTTCAATGTATTTGATCTAGACAAGAAGAGGGTATTTGTAGTAATGATCTTCATTTATTGGTTCAATATGAACTTTAGAGTAAATTTCAAAGTTTTCAGTCTCTACCTTTCCTTTATAAATGTTAAGAATTTTGCAATTATCAAGTCCAAATGATATTTTGATATCACTGCAAAAGATTCCTTGGGATGAAGAAACTGTTTAACTTATGCTCTAGTGAAACCATATAATTTTATGGCATGCACAAAGATCAAATGCATTATTTCTCACCAGGCTGCACTCCAACGTCTCTTCTATGCCCCACAGCAACATCTTGATCCTAGAAGATCATTTCAGCTCTGGAATTCACACCTTGGAAATACCCCTAATCCCTGTGGCCCCTCCCTCTCTAATTGGATGACTCTTCCTGGAACCTTCTTTTCAGTAGAAAGCTCTGCTTTCTTTTATATGCTGATTGTTCCCCTTTAGAATGTAATATTCTCTAGAGCAGGGACTTTCTTTTTCCCTTGTTTATGTTCCCAACACCTAGCATAGTGCCTGGCACATAGTAAGTATTTAATAAATCCTCATTGACTGATTTAAATGGTTAGATATAGAGATGCTTTAGTTTGATATTGTCTTTAATTCTGAATCAGTAGTTAGTTCTATTTAGGAGAAATGATGATAATAATTTAAGGCCAACCAGAACTATAATGCTTAAAATGTCTTCCAAAAAAGGGCATGATTTATGTGAATTATTCTTCACATTATTATGTTGGTGGGATGTTTTAAATGAAAATCAGTTTTCCACATGTATATCAAATAATCTTTCTTATTATACTTCAGATATAGATATATATATATACACACATAATTACATACACATACACCCACACATATGCATATACATAGAGAGAAAGATACATAAACATATACATACTATATTTGACAAATATTTGAAGAATATGAGTAAATAATGAGTGTAGAAATAAGTCAACAACATTGTAATAATCAACAAATGCAATATGAATATTATGGCCCTTTAAGAAAACTAGTTCAAAATTCCATAATTGATAATAAGTTTGTCTTTATACTCCTGGAACTTTTTTTTAATCTATTTTATTTCTCAGCCCATATATAGTTTGGTTGTAAGTTTTTTAAGTTGTTTTTGTGATTGTCAATGTTTTGTATGTAGTACACAAACACAACATTAAACTATATTTGGAGAATTTAGAGAGCTTCTCATCCTTTAATAACAGATAAATTATTACATTTGTTAAGAAAGTTAGAAAGTTAGTGTAGGAGAGGAAAATGATAAAGGGCCTTGCTAGTTACGTGTAACTATGAAAAGCTTTATGGGATGACTATACCTCTTACAGGACCATAAATTTAGAGGCACAAGAGACCATGGAGATCATAAAGTCTTATTCCCTAACATAACATATGGAAAAACTGAGAGAGGTCAAGTTATTGGCCCAAGAGTATACAACTAGTAATATCAATAGTAGTAGAATTTGAACTTTGGACTTCCTGTCTCCATACCAGACACTTCACTTACTGGACTTCCTAATTTCATCTTATGTAACTTCGAAGCTTTCTAGTTTTGCAAAGAGATTAAGATTGTCCTTTCTGTTGACAAAGCCTTCGGCATTCAGTATAATAATGGTGAACACACTTACTGTTTCTCATTTGCTCCAAAGTATGTTTTTATCTGACTGTTGTCCTTGAAACAAAATAAATGATTAGCAAAAAAGGTCAAATCCTCTTTCTATTGGTGTTCTGTCTTGCCCTGAGTTCTCTTCTTAACAATCTCTATTGAAATGTATTCAATTGATATTGAATTATTTATTTTCTTTTTGCACTTCTCTGACTTCTATATATTGCCTTAACCTTTGATTTTTTGCTTTCTGTTGCCAAGAAAGGGAATCTAGAATTACTAACTCCAAATTCTTTTCATGTATTTTTTTTGTCTGTAACTGGTTAATCAGATGCTCAAGTTTTCTACTGTTCGTTTTAGCTAGATATTTATAGAAACTTTAAATATGTTTCCACAGATGATGATGGTGGTAGTGTGGTGATTATCTCTTTATTCTCATTTTTTTCAATGGAGTTCAGATAGAAATGATCCTGAGATGTCATTGCTATTATTCTTTTATATTTAATATTCTAAGTATCATTGCACAGACTGGGAAAAAATAACAGTTTCTTATAATTGAAAAAATAAAAAGATTTTGGGAAATAAACTTTATGTTCTTTATGCTAATAGAAAACATTTTGGGAAAACCTCCAGTAGCAGAAAAAACAAAAGGGATGTTATAAACTTTTCCTTTTTCCACATGACTTTTATTTATTTTTATTAGATGTTTATATTTTCCATTCAATGTAACTTGGACATTATGAGCATTTGGGATGTCAATAACTATTTTAATTTTTTTTACTTAATTTTTTATAAACCAATGTTTATTTCTGGGCAACTATAGAAAATGGTTTTCTTATTGTTATCCTTATCACATCATTCATCTATTTTCTTTCAGTTCGCGTGCAAATGACCCAAGAACAATTGCTATCTTGATATTATCATTGAGATAATATTCAATATAAATGATAAACTGTTCTATAAACTGTTGCATAGTTATATAAAATAACTGATTATTTTAGCTTAATAAAAATGAATATGCAAACATTTTCAGAATCACTGAAAGCCTTTTCAGTACAATTCCAGTAGCAGACAAGATAACGAAGTTTCATGACACTTATCCTGATCTCATATTATTTTAAGCTGCCCTGATGAATCCTCCTCCCCCTCCTCTCTTTCTCCTTTCCTCCCCACCTCCCCTCTTCCCTTCCTTCCCTCCTTCCTCCTTCATCATCACCTTTTACATATCACTTTAAGATTTATGAAGTTTTAAAAAAAACTGCTGGAAAACTAGAAAAGAGTATAGCAGAAACTAGGCATTGATCAAAATCTCACACCATATACCAAAATAAAGTCAAAATGGGGTTCACAATTTAGATATAAAAGCTGCTACTATAAGCAAACTGGGAGAGCAAGGGATGGTTTACCTATCATATTTATGGAGAATAGAGGAATTCATGACCAAACAGGAGATAGAGAACACTATGAAAAGAAAAATGGATAATTATGATTACATTAAATTGAAAAGATTTTGCACAGGGGGCAGCTAGGTGGCACAGTGGATAGAGCACCAGCCCTGGATTCAGGAGGATCGGAGTTCAAATCTGGCTTAGACACATAACACTTACTAGCTGTGTGACCCTGGGCAAGTCACTTAACCCCACTGCCAAGCCAACAAATAAATAAATAAATAAAGGAAAAGTTTTTGCACAAACAAAGCTAATGCAACTGAGATTAGAAGGGAAGGTAGAAAATTGGGAAAGAATTTTTACAACCAGTGTCTCTGATAAGGGCCTCATTTCTGAAATATGTAGAGAATTAAGTCACATTTATAAGAATACAAGTCACTCCCCAATCGATAACTGGTCAAAGAATATGAACGGACAGTTCTCAGATGAAGAAATTAAAGCTGTCTATAGTCATATGAAAAAATACTCTAAATCATTATTGATTAGAGAAATGTAAATCAAAACAACTCTCAAGTACCATATCACACCTATCAGATTGGGAAAGATGACAAAAGAAAGAAATGATAAATGTTGGAGAAGATGTGGGAAAATTGGAACACTAATTCATTATTGGTGAAGTTTTGAAATGGCCCAACCATTTTGGCGAGTAATTTGGAACTATGCCCAAAGGGCTATAAAAATGTGCATACCCTTTGACCCAGAAATAGCACTTCTAGGGCTATATCCCCAAAGAGATCATACAAATGGGAAAAGGACCCACATGTACAAAAAATATTTATAGCAGCTGTTTTTGAGATGCTTTTGAGATGATACCCATCAATTGGGGAATGGCTGAACAAATTGTGGTATATGAATGTAATGGAATACTATTGTGCTATAAGAAATGATGAACAGGCTGATTTCAGAAAAACCTGGAAAGACTTGTATGGTCTGATGCCGAGTGAAGTGAACAGAACCAAGAGAATGTTGTACACAATAACAGCCATGTTGTGAGATGACTAATATTGATAAACTTAACCCTTCCCATCAATACAAGAATCTAAGACATTTCCAAAGGCCTCCTGATGGAAAATGCTATCCACATCCAAAGAAAGATCTATGGAATCTGAGTGCAGATTAAAGCATACTATTTGCTAGTTTTTTTTTTTTCTCTTCTGTTGAGTTTTGTTTCCTCTTTCTGGTGGTTCCTCCTATTGGTTCCAATTCTTACTTACAACATCATTAATGTGAAAATATGTTTAATAGGAGTGTATATGTATAGCCTATATAAGATTGTGCACTGTCTTGGGAAGGGGGAGGAAAATTTTAAAGTCAAAAGCATATGGAAGTGATTATTGATAAATCAAAATAAATTTTTAAAAAATTATGAAGTTTTTTTAACAAATATTATCTCATTTTATCCTTATAACAACTCTGGAAGGTCAGGATTACTGTTTTTACATTTTACACTTTACAGAAGAGGAACTTAAAACAGATAGAAGTTATATGACTTCCAGAGTTGCAAAGCTAATGTGTGAGGTAGGAATTTGAATTTGGGCCTTCCTCCTTTTAGGCCCAGTGTTCTATCTACTGTGCCACCTGTTTGCAAAGGATTTTACAAATATTACCTTATTTTGTTTTCCATAAACTGGGGAGGTAGATGCTATTATTATCCCCATTTTAGAGGAAACTGAGGCTGAGAGGTTAAGTGACTTGTCCAGTGAAATAAAGTCACAAAATATTTTAGGCAGGATTTGATATTGGGGCTTTCTGATTCCATGCCCAATGTTTTATTCACTGTACTAATTTTGATGCTTCTGTGTTCTAAAATCTACTTGAAGATTACAAGTATGTGAGAGGGCAAAATCTTAAAACACAAAACAATGACAAAGTTTTCCTAAGGCATTTTTTAAAAATTCATTTTATTACAAGACGATTGTAGACAATGGGTTGGTTTGTGATACTGGTCCAGTCCCAGTACAATTGTTTTTATTGAATTCTCCAGAATATTTTGAGTTTCATATTTTTGTAGTAAGGAGATTTGTTGTCTATTATGCCATGAAAATCAGGGAGCTTCTGTTGTGCAGGTCTTGTCCACTGGTAATATCTTGCAGGGTATTTACTAGGTTGTAAATTTTTATAGCCTATAGTTAGAAGTTGTAAAGTTTCTACCATTCCTTTGCATAATTTACATTGACAAAATTGATATAACAATAACTTGCCATACATTGTATGCCTACCTGTAGGAATATTATCCAGCTTTCAAGACTGTTTCAAGTCCTAACTTGATCATAAAACATTAACTGACCACTACAGCCATAATTGATCTCCTTTGTATCAGAAATTCCTGTAGCTCAGTTTGTACTTCATAAGTTAACACTTAATTAAATCCTGACATAGTATTGTCTAATAGTATCATCAATCTTGAATGAATGAAAAGCATTGATTAAGTACTAACTGTGTTCCAAGAACTGCCTTATTATTGTTCCTTCAACAGACTGTAAAGTTCTTGAGTGTAGGGACTATGTCCCAGGTATCATGTTACCCCATATAGGAGCTAATGTGAGACTGAAAAAATCCTAGGCATGGCATGAATAATTTGAGTTTGATTCCCATTATTGATGGAAAAATTGTTAAATAGGCATTAGGGGAGATAGAAAGATAGGTAATCACAAACCATGCAAATAGTAATTTAAAATAATAATTAATGTAGCTTTAGCAAGGAAAGCATGAAACATGTACAACATGTGACTATACTACAAAAAAAAAATTGGGTCTAACAAATACTTAATAAAGAGTATTCAAGAGCCCCTTACTGACATCTTATATCTTGTTACTCATACCATACATCCTCTTCCCCATGCTTTGGCCAATGTACTCATGACTTCAATGTTCTTTGCCTCTTGGTGGCCCTGGTTTCCTTTAAGGCTCAGCTCAAGTGACCCTTTCTAAAGGAGGCCTTTTCTGCTTCTCTCAGGTTTCTAATGCCTCTCCATGCAAAGCTAACTCATATCTCTTTTGCATTTGTCTTGTATCTTCCTTCATATATATATATATATATATATATATATATATATATATATATATATATATATATATATATATATATATATATATATATCTGTTATCTTCTATAAAATCTAAACTCCTTGAATTCATGCACTATTTCATTTTTTGCTTTTGTATCTTCAATGCTTAGCACAGTGCCAGCGACGTAGGAAGCACTAATAGATAGTTGTTGATGGTTTGATCTGTTGCTCCATCAGTTCTCCACTTTTCACAGGCTGTGAAAAATATCGAATAATTTAAGAAAGCTTACCAATGAGTTTGGTAAAGAAAGGGGTAGTTTTCCTCCTAAACCAGGCAGAAGGATGACATAAATCTCAGGCAAACTTGTGTGGCAGAAAGAACACTGGCCAAGTGGATTGTAGTTTAGCTACATACCAGGAATACATACTGCATACATACAAATAGATGTTTGACCATTTTACCTCTTTAAATCTCACCCTCCTAATCTCTAAAACGTGTATATTTAGAATCATAGATTCTAAGGGCTAAGAATTAAGAGAGGTGAGAGTTCACAATGGGCTGAGGTAGTCAAAGAAGACTTTAAGGAAGAGATGAGGCCTTAGTTGGGACTTGCAGAATGGATGGGATTTGGATTTGGCAAAACCAGTGTTGCAAGAGTTGGGAGAGCAACAGTTTAGAGAAAGTGTGACCAGTAAGTACACAAGCTTATTACTATGAATTGAGCAGAATCAAGCAATAAGTTTAGGGGACATTTGTTATGATCAGATTAGAATGTCAAGAGGGGTGGGGTGGGGCAGGCAGGTCTTGAATGCCACACTGAAGAATGGGGATTTGATCCTGTAGACTTTGTCCTTCCAGAGACAGGTATTGATAGTGCCTATAGAGGAAACATGAAGAATATGGGAAATTATCTTAAAATATCTTTAAAAAAGCTTGGGAAACACCTGTGTGAACTACCCCAGAGTTATTGAAGAAGAAAAATGATCTTTGTGATCCACCTTAGTCAGCTTATTCTTGTCTACAAATCACCAGCTATTTCTTAACCCTAGCCCTACCTTTAAAACCATGTCCTAATTCTCCCTTTAATCTAACCAAAACAGACCAACCTCCCCACATCACTTATATTCAGTACAGCATTGATGGCTCAGAGGTGGTTTTTTTTATAGCACTATAGATAAACTCATATTCTGCCCTAGAAAACCTTAATATTGCCTCTTCTTCACAGCAGAATCCACAGTTGGACTGCTATTCTGGTGTGTTTCTGTTCTCAACAGAATCCTGGAAGATAAGGTTTTATTTTGATAATTCATGTGCCTGGATATCAAACAGCTGCCAGGATATCTACTAACATCTGCTGTCTAGTTGTTATCAGTCCCTCCCATCTGGCCTGCATTCAACAGGACCCAAATCAGGACTGAACAAAATCACAGGACTTTCAAAAGCAATTTCATGTTATCACCATATTCTTTTTCTGTATTAGTCAGAGCGCTGTTACTATGTCTTTTATCCTTTAGATGACTCTGAAACTTAATCTGACTAAACTTTTTCTTCCCTCCCACCATATCTTAGCATTTCTATAAAGCATATCTTGACATGAGTTCACATTGGGTTTTGGACAGCCAGATGGTGGTCTTGGGAAATATAATAAGTATTGGTCATTTTAGCATCTTAATAATTATATATTTTAAAACATTAGTTATTAATGTTAATCCATAAATGTAGATCCAAGGAGATTTCTCATGTCAGATATCTCTGAATACTCCCCAATCTTCCTTTCATTTATCCATCTTTCCTCCCTTAGTTCATTTCAAAGGCTACAGTTAAAATAACTTCCCTTCTTGACATTGCAATCATACCTTGCCTTCCCATAGGCCTCAGTCCCTCAACTAGTCCTTCTACTTACATCTATCAAGGAAGGGAAGAGAATAAGCATGGATAAGGATGACTTACAACTAGAAGCACAGACCTTCACTGAGCTGCTGACAACAGT
Source organism: Phascolarctos cinereus (assembly GCF_003287225.1). Taxonomy (NCBI): domain Eukaryota; kingdom Metazoa; phylum Chordata; class Mammalia; order Diprotodontia; family Phascolarctidae; genus Phascolarctos; species Phascolarctos cinereus. The sequence continues at coordinate 384,626,573 of NW_027555847.1, read as the reverse complement.
ATCCTACATCTTCCTTTGGGAAAATTTCCTATATCCTTGGTCTGTATAGAATATAATTAGTTCCAAAGTTTATATTTTGTCTGATGGTTTAGCTGGCATTTATCCCATGTTAAGTAACAATGAGAAACACTAAAAATAAAATACTTTCTGAAATCCACAAAGTAAATAAATAGATGGATAAAAATGAGTTTGGGAAGATTGATGCCCCAACTTCCCCTCATCCGCAGTCATTAAGCTATAATCCCTACCAGCAGCACAATATGTGACTATTAACCCCATAGTGAAAAATGTTATTTTTCACTTCAGAAAAGTGTTACTGGTGAAATGGAAACATTTGGGTGAAAAAACTTCTGTTTTATCTACTATTTTTTGGACAAATTTGCCAAATGAGAGAAGAATATAGTTTGAAGGAATTATTTTTTCTTCCAAACACCTTACAATGCAGCAAATAGAAAAGACACTGGATTTGGAGTCAGCAGTATCTGGGTTCAAATCCTAAACTTGCAGTGTACTACTTAGGTAACCTTGGGCAAATCTTCATTCAATCTTCCTCAAACTTAGTTTTCTCACCTATAAAATGAAGGTGTTAGATAAGAAGTTCTCTAAGGTGCTTTTTAACACTAAATCTATGATCTTTTCATTATCTGTCTTTTAGATAATTTTCCTACATACTAAATGGAAAACATTGGTAATTATATTACTAGTTAAAGTCAAAAAACCCAGTCCAGATTTGGCAGAAGTGGAAGCTGTTTCAGGCTAAAGTGATAGCATTATTTCTTCTGAATTTTCTGCATAATTTCCTTACTTTTCCACTTCATTTTGCATGAGTAAACATAATAAGTTCCCAAGATCCAGTAATTCCCTTGTTTCTACATTGGACTCTATAGTGTCATATGGAAACAGAGCAGGAAAGATGGTCTCTAAGTTGCCTTCCAAAGTTAACGTCATGCAACTGATCTGACTATGAAGTCCGTCTGTATAAATATTCCCCAAATATGTTTTTTCCTCTCATTTGGCAATTTTGTAACATAGTCCACAGACCCAGGAACTACAGTAAATCTAGTATGTGGCTGTCTGGTCTTCTGACAACAGTTACCAAGATCCATATATTTTGTCCCCTTTCAGAAGCATTTTCCTTAGTCCCTGGTTCTTTGCACTAAGCTGGGAATTCCAGTCAAGGTATGCTCTCTTCTCTCAGGGGCCTTCTGCATACTTTAGATGCCCTCAAATCAACTATAAGAGCATCCTCCCTATCCTGCAAGTGTAGAATTGGGAGGAATACCATTTGAAACATCAAGAGCACAAGGATAAATAAAACGTTATCCAAATTCTCTCTTTATGTCATTATGATCTTGGAAACTTCAAGATAATTTTATCATGATTGTCTGCCAAACCAGATTACCCAAGCCCATAGAATCTACTGTGTGAAAATAGCTGCAAACAGAGAGAACAAGTTCTCAGTGTCGGAAAGTATTTGCTTATCAACACAGGCAAAACCAAAACTGTGATCCTATATGGAATTTTGGGTGGGATTTAACATTTTCATATTGACCAGCTTATGATTATAGATCAAAGTATTAAAATAATAATATCAAAGTTCCTCTTGGTATTGAACATAGTAGGTACTTAATACATGTGTGCTCAATCACAATGAACTGTCAGATACAGCTTGGGATGATTTTCTGCTTTCTCTTTTTTCAAGCTACCAATCAGTCCCCAAAAAGATCATATTTATAATCCTGCTGTGAGCATTAACTCTTCACTTTTCCTAAAGAAACAGCTCTGATGTTAGCATTTAAAGGAAATATATGCAGGTTTTTCTTGAGGCCCCAGTACCTACCAGTGATTGTTTTGATAAAGTATTACTGCTTTATGGAGGCAGCAGTGGGCTACAGAACCACAATAGCATGTCAAGGGAATATTGCTTTGGTTTTGACACATTAGTGTGATATATCATCAGCCTAACAGTGTCAGGGAAGAGAGGAGCAGCACAAATAGACTGGCATTAGAACTTACAGAAACGCATGAAACAAGTTCAATTGACTTCCAACAGAGAGTTGAAAATACAATCCTTAATGTTTTAGAGCTGGAAAGGACCTTAGAGGCCTCCTAGTTCAATACCTTCATTTTCCAGCTGAGGAAACTGAGGCCCAGAGAGATTAAGTGACTTCTATAAGGTCATCCAACTAATGAGGAGCAGAACTGGGGCTAGAACTCAGCTCCCTAGACACTCAGGGTACAGCTATTTCCATGCCAAACTTCTAGTTGTTATAACTTAAGAAAGGAATCTGGGAAACATTTTCAACTATTCCCAAGGACTTCCCAGGGGAAATATTATCTATGGGATGGATAGAGAATTTGTAAGCAGAACATCATGTCTGATGCTATCTCATTTTGTAATCTGCCAGCACAAGAACTCTTGACCTGAGTTATATAAAGAATCACAAAACAACAGTCTTAAGGGACTTCTGAGGCCATCTATTCCAACTTATACCTGAAGAAAAATATATTTTACAACATTTCCAATTGGTTATCCAGCTTCTTAAAGACTTCTAATTGTGTAGAAGATCCCATCTTCCTGAGTCAAGGTGCTCCACTTCTGAGCAGCTCTCTTTTTTGGGAAGTTTCTCCTTACATCTAACTGAAATCTGCTTCTGCAACTTCTACCCTCTAATTCAACTTCTGTCCCAAGTGGCAAAGGCATACTTCTAAGTCCTTCAAGAAGAATTCATTGGCAATTATCAAATTCCATCTGAGTCTTCCCTAGGTTAAACATTTCCAATTTCTTTAACAGATCCTCTCATGGCATGTTTCCAGTTCCTTTAACATGTACTTGTCCTTTTCTGAAAGTTCTTCAAGTCTTCCTAAAAGTAGGAACTGGGCAATTCAAATCAACTACCATTTATTTTAGTACTTAGTTATATGCAGGTTAGTGTTATTTTCTGGGAATAAAAGAGCAAACATTTAAAATGCTCTAGCTTCAAGGGACTGGGTCTCCAGTGCTTCACATTGGTTTTACCAAGACAGAGTTCAAGACAGATAGAATTCATTTTCCTAATTCTGAGAAATAACCAATTCTTTATGCAACCTATGATTGTACAAGCTTTGTTTGAGGGGGAGTGGGGTGAAGCTGGAACATGACATGACCATTAGTGACTAATTTTGAGCATATAGTAGATTGAAATTCCCATATGTTTTTCACATATAGTAATGTGTAGCCATACATATACTGTCCTATGCTCTAATTTTGAAATGTTTATTTGTTTATTTTAATTTGTCTCTATCTTATAAGGAAAACATGAAAAAATTTATTAAATGCCTTAATGAAATAAGTATATTATGTCTATAGCATTCCTCTCATCTACTAGTGTACTCATCTATTTGTGAAGAAAATCCTAATAATTTAACGATACCTATTCTTCATGAGGTTATGCTGTGTCTTAGTGACCACTACTTCCCCTTTTAAATATTCACAAGTCATTATCCCATTAGTTGTACATTCCGTACTTTTTGCCAGACTTCTTCTTTTTGGAAAGATCAGAACAACAGCTCTTTTTCAGACCTATACCACTTCTATTCTTGACAGTCTTTTAAATATTACTGAAAGAAGTTCTCCGATCATATTTGCCATGTTAAATGCTTTACAATGTAGTTTATTTAATTTTAGAGACTTGAACTTATGGGGGACAACTATGCACTCCATTTCCAGGTCTTCAGTTCTTGAAAACCATTTTTCCCTATCATGGTCTAAAGACCATTCTCTCTAGAAGAGAAAACAAAATCAAAATAAGTTGAAAGGTGCTCCATCTTTCTATCATCCATTGGCATCATTCAATTTACCCTGAGCAGCAATCCAATTAAAACTTTAAACTTTCTCTTGATCTCAATAGTGTTTTAAAACAAAACAGAATCTTTTTTTTATTATTCATATTATTTAGCTCACTCTGGGTACTGGTAATGTTGGCAATTTGTATAGAACCATAAGACTGTATAACTTGTTAGTATTCATTCTACTTTTTAAAAAATGGGGTACTGATAGTCAGACATGATTTCAACAACTGAGGGAGCTCCCAGGTATGGAAACTTCCTCAACCAATGCAACATCATGACCTCTCTACAATTTCATGTCGTAAAGAATTTCCTTCAGCACTGAGAGTTTTGATGACTTGTCCAAGGCCTCCATGGCCAGAATATGTCAGAGGTGTGACTTGAACAAAGGTCATCCTGACTCTGATGGCAGATTTTTGTCTACCACACAAGACTCTCTATCTTCTATGCATTCTTTTAAAAAGAAGCTGATTGGGTTTGTGAGCTCCCTTTTCATGTATTGCAATGTCTTTTGACATCCCTCTTTTTGCTTCCTTCCTGGAATTCTTTTTCTTCTTGAGAACTTCCTATTATTGTTGAAATTATATCCTCCATAGAATATTAAACTATAAGATCTTGCCTATTGTTTCACTGAACCTTTTGATATATGCTATCCCCAAACAAAATGGATATATCAGGTTCCACTTATGTTTCTTCTCCTCCTTCATCACAATTCTAAGATGGAATGTTAACTTTCTTTCAAAGTTCCCATCATTTTTACCTCATCATCAATTTTCTCTTTATTAGTCAAATTCAAGTCCAGGATAGTATTTGCTTTCACAGCTTCCTCAACTTTGGAAGAATAAAATTCTTATTAGAGGAATTTCCAAATGCATCCACTTCTTTGTCTTTAATTTAGAGAAACTTCTAGTAGATATCTGGATAACTGAAATCCCCTATTTAAACTTTGATACATTTGTAATCTCTTGCTCAAACTCCTACTGTATTTCTTTGTTCTTTGTTCTGTCTAAATACTTTGTGATATACTCCTCTTTCTTCTACACAAAGACAAAATAAAAACACAAACTTAAGCATGCCACTTTCCTGAGATATTAAAAATAGCATATTTTTTTTTACCATAGAACATCAAGTAGATACATTTTTCTTCCTAGCTTTAAATATCCTCCATAATCTTTATCTGCCTTTTATATCTAAATTTGTGTCCAATGTTTAACCAATATTAATGTTATTTTCTGGATAAACCCAGCTGAACAACATCCCACATACCCAGTATCCATTTTTCAGGGCCTATTTCAAGTTACAACTTTTCTACTAAGTGCCCCAGCATTTTAGAAAGAATATTGAAAGAGAAATGAGGATCAAAACAATTCTAAATTTTTAAATTCCCAAGTATAGCATTCTTTCTACTATATCATGAGATATAGTTACTCAGCTTGACTCCAGAGGATTCATCTATGAATATTGCTTGGGAGATGCAAAGAGGTACATTTAAACTTGATGTAAGGAAAAATTTCCTGATAATTGGATCTGCCCAAAAGTAGAATGATCTGCCTTATAAAGTTAGAGATTCTCCCTTACTAATAGTATTCATGCATAGGCTGTATAATCCTAAAAGGCAAAATTATAGAGAGGATTGTTGTTTGGGTATGTATTGGAGTATGTAGCCTCCAAGGTCTCCTCTACTTTTGAGAGTGTGATTCTAACCCATTTGTATACTTCCTCATCCAATTCCTTGTTGAGTCCCAAGACACACCCCTCAATTTCTCTCCCTCTCCCCTGAATTTTAAACTCTCTTCTTCAAACACCCACCCAATTATGAAAGGATATTATATCAGTCCCTTCCATCTTTGAGTTAACATACCACTGTATGCTTTCTTCCAGAGAGATTTGCATTTCAAGCTTGATTTCTTGGACTATAAATCAATGTCTCCTTTAAAGGATAATGGTAACCCAGGAAATAGATTTTCCTTTTTTTTTAAGAATAAGAATTTGGTTCCCCTAAATTCATAACTTATTGGCAAACTCCTATTCTGCTTATGTGTAAGGAGAGTCTGATAATAGATAATGTCTGGAAAGATTTTCTGGATGAGGAGAGACTCGTGGGTTTGAGTTTAGGCTCTAAAACTAATAATTATGTGACCATTAATTGATCTTTGTTTCCTTATATGTTAAAATAAAGATAATAACAATTACATTATTCACCTTACAGGAAGAAAAACACTTTGCAAACCTTAAATTTCTATATACAAATGAATAGTGGTTATATGTATTCACTCTAGATAAATTGTAAGCTCCTTGAGAGAAAGAACAGTGTCTTCTATCTCCATGTATAGTCCCTTATAGTATACTATAATTCAAAAATAACTTAATAAATATTATTGAGTGATTTTCTCAGTTCTCTGTGTAATGTGTGTCTCAATACAACTATTTCCCTTTTAATTGTTGAACCCAAATAAATTTCAGAGAAAGTTAATTCTTCCTGGGTCTAATTCATTTGCACTTAACTCATCAAAACTTTTTGTTGTTGCTGTTGTTAAGAAATTATTTCATGTCTAAGGGCCTTTTGGAAAAAAGCCATTTCCCTTCAAACAATGAAATCACGTTTCACTGGCATAATTGGACTGGAACGCAGACAGGCTCAAGTTCAGCTCTAAACTCAGAACCCATGAAGGTCGATTGCAAAAATGCAGTCGTCCATCCCAGTCTTAAGTGGCGCTTTTTTCAGATGGTGTTACAAACATGCATACAAAACAAGGGCTAAGTGTTACAGATTACAGCCTGAACCTTTTTGGCCATGCCTGTTAGAAGAGAAAAATAAAAGGAAACTCATAATGCTTCTTTATAACTTTCTTCTTGCACAGCATGAGGGCAAATGAAGGCCAGTTGAGTTAGTGGAAGAGCTTAGGATTGGAAGAAGGAAAAAAAAATGCACACACACACACACACACACACAGAGATGTTTATTTGTTTTCCTTTTTAATTTCTCAGGACTATATCACTTTCTTTCTTGTCAGATCAGTAAGGGAGCACTTTATGAAATAACAGGAATGGAGATAAAATGCAGGAATGCCTTGGGAGGGTGCCTGAAGGGTGCCATATATGCAACAGATGAGCTTCAGGATTGGCAAATGATATGCCAATGCTTAGGAAAGGTAATGTTCGTCAGTTACACTGGGTTTAGAAACATAGAATCATAGTAGCCTAGACCTTGAGGAAATTTTAGAGTTATGAAGTCTAAACATGATCATTACACTGATGAGCAAGCTGAGATCTAATGAGGAAATTACTTGGGATCATAGGATAAGAGATTCAGAGATGGAAGACACCAAAGAAGCCTTTCAGTCCACATTCCTTATTTTACAGATGAGGAATCTGAAGCCTGGAGAAGTGAAGGGGTTTGCCCATGGTCACCCAGATTGTTAGTAACAGGCTAGAATTCAGATCTCATGGTTTACCCTCAGACCAGATCTTCAAGTACAAATGAGTTCCCAGGGTCTCAAAAAAGGAATTACATAGAACACTCATAAGTGAGCTTAACTGAAAGTATATCTGAGGCAATTCATTCCCTCAGTAGCCTAATGTTATGATTTTGTTGTTATAGGTAACTCCCAAGTGACCTTTCATAAAACAGGAAGCCATCTTCTCTACACTTGACAAACCTTAGAGAGTTGCCTAGAGCAGAGGTGTCTAATTGGGGGTAGAGGAGAGGTTGTTATCTTAAGAAAAGTTGGCAAACCCAGAGGTTATCTTCATTCTATTGGACCAGTGAAATTTATGCTTTAAAGGAATAGGTCCACCCAGGCTCTACCCTCAGTAAAAATTTGAAGACATGCAAGTTTGTCTTTGATAACTTCTTGCAAAGGAAAGAAGGAAGAAGGAATTTGGTGGAGATGGATGAGTAGTGGACTAAACTAAGGAGAAGTGAAGAAACATTCCCTTTCAATAAGGAACCTGAGATGATTACTTTTGAGGAGAAGGAGTTAATGCACTTCAAAATACAGTTGTAGTAGCTAAAGTCTCTTGGACCTCAAAGAAACCTTGTACATTTTATCTAACAGTCATTTCAAAGCTTAGGAAGCTGAACACAACAGAGGAAATGACTCAGGATCCCTAACTCTGTGTGATTTTGGACAAATTATTTCACTTTTCTGGTCCTTGGTTTCTTCATCTGACTGTTCGAGTATAATCAAAACTGCTTTTCCAGAATGGGTGAACCAAATTATAGCTTTATAAACATGGTCCTTGTTCTCTAATCTCTCCTCCAAAAATCTATCATTTTCCTTTTTGGTAATATTTGCTGTTCTAGAGGATGTGAGGTGGAACTTCAGAAACATTTAAAATTGCATTTCCTTGATTAGCAGTGACAAAGCATTTCTTTTCATATTGTTCTTAATATATTGTATTTCTTCATTTCAGAACTGCCTGTTCAAATTTTTTGACCACTAATCTATTGCAGAATGTTTCTTGATCTGTAAAATAGAGATAATACTTGAACTACCAAGTATCAAGGGAGGGAATATGTGCAAAATCATTTATAGGCTTTAAAATACTACATAAATATCAACTTTTATCAGTATTAATAAAATGACTTGTTAATTAGTTGTAAACTATACTGATAAAAAAGAGACTGTGATATTTAGTGACCTTACAATTACTATTTACAGCAATGGAGCATAATACACTTAAGTGCAGTGAGTTAGAGATCATAATACAGAGCCCTCCTCTCCCATCCCTTCATGTAATCAGACACTCTCTGCATAAACAAGTCATAAGAAGAGAATGTTTTTAACTGAGTCATCACTCCATATTAACCCCAGACCTTATGGTATAATACTTTCAACTTGTTCTCAGATTGGTGAAGAGGAGGAAAGGAATAAGCATTTATTTAACACCCACTATGTGCCTAGTTTTGTGCTAAGCACTTTACAAATATATGTAATGGAGGTGCTGTAATTTTCCCCATATTACAGCTAACAGAGATTAAGTGAACTGCCCAGGGTAATGCAGCTATTAAGTTTCTGAGGATTTGAACTCACAACTTCCTGACTCTAAGCCCAGTGCTCTATCAGCTGTGCTAACAAGCTGGCAAAGCTGATAAAATGGGTATATTGTGTTAAAAGCTATTGAAAAGTCATTTTCTAGGACTGGGTCTCAAATAGAACTTTCTAGAAACTTGCTACCATCAAGTACCACTACTGATAAAATGGGAAAATCTTCCAAAGATTTTTATAAAGTTTCATTTTCAGAAGTTTTTAAGCCCTTAACCATCTGGTCTCCATTGTACCCATCCAAATTATATCCAGGACTTCCTGAAGAGTGAGATGAGTCTTATCACTGCCCCTTACGTAAGCCATGCTCATTTCAGTCTCCATGCTTATTCTACTCTCTTATTTAGGAAAGATTTTTCCTTTCTTTCTGCCAATTCAAAATCCATTCATTTTTCAGTACACATCAAACTCATTTATAAAGTCTACCTTGACTCCAAGCATTAGTAATCCAGTGTCTCTTCTCTCTCTTCTTACTGCTACTTCTCCAACAAGGGCCTTTCATTACTGTAAACTTGGATTATTGCAATAGCCTCCTGAATGACTTCTCCCTTATCCTCTTTCTGTCCATCATGCTTCAGCTAGAATAATATTATGTGTGCCTGGGTATAGCCATGTCTCTCTCAGTTTGAAATATTTAGCGGTTTCTTATTGCCTACTGAGTAATGTTCTAATTATTTCGATTAGAACTCAAGGGTCTACATAATTAGGTGCAGTGTGACATCATGTCTCCATTTATGAGAAATGGAAGAAAACCATTGAACAGCAAAAGATAAGTCATAGTCATGGAACGCTTCCTGAAGGGTGGAAAATTTGATATTTAGAGGAGCAACCATTTTGTACTATACGGAATGTGTATCCACAGGTGAAAGATCATTCAAAAAGTGTCAGAGGATTAAGACACAAATTGTGATGGTGAGTAACTTCATGCAGAAGGTTAGTAAAGCAGGTACTTGTTAACTTGACATTAAGAATTGAGAAGTCTGCTATCTTAGAATGAAGTGACAGAGAAAATCCCCACGCTTATGAAACCTGAAGATTATTAATAACTTCTGATGATTAACAAGGATAAGTATAGTATCACCAAGAGAAAGCTAAAAGTATTTCTAAGGACTATGAAATTTGGTCAAGAAATTGAAGACCTTAGAGAAACAGGTACTGTTTTGATCAACACTGCTAATCTTAGGCAAGGATATAAGAAGAAAATCTAAGCTTTGGAAACAAACTGCTGCTTAAGAAGAAATTATCTGGAAATGGTCTTTGGGAAACCAGCCAAGATGCCAGAGTAAAAAGGCTGTAGTACAGGTGAGATATCCTTTATACCTACTCCATAAAAATCCAGAAAACACACAAGACTGAGTTCTTATTAGTAAATACAAGAAAACAAAGGTGGTGAGTCATTTTTTTTCCAGTTCAGGTTAGCATAGGAAGACAGAAAAATCTAAAAATGGTGGTTTTATGGAATTCATTTACAGAGATGCTCACAGCATGATACGGAAGCTTCCAGCACCTGTACTGAAAGAGGATCTTCCTGTGTTCTGACCTTATATCATGACTTTCTTGGGCTCTAGGCTGTAAACTAAACAAGATACTTCAATCAGCCAGAAAAAAAAAATAATAAAGTACTAAGGAACCACAGTCAGGACCACAAAAGATTTAGAGTTAGTGCCACAAAAGAATGAATAACTTGGAATATGATGTTCTACAAGGGAAAAGAATAAATTAAATCAAGAATAACTTTCCCAACAAAACTCAGTATAATTCAATAGGGGGAAAATATATATGTCTTTAATGAAATCAGGGACTTCTAACCTTTCTTGATGAAAAAACTAGAGCTATATAGAAATACTGAAATACAAAAACAAGAGTCAGAAGAAACATAAAAATATAAATCTGAGTAAGCAATCATAAGATAATAAACAAGCATGAAATATTTACATTCTATTATGATGAGATGATAAATTTCTCCCATCAGAACTCTATCATGATCATGAGTGACAGAAGGAATCTAAGAAGACTGAGTGACTGGGTCCTTTTTTTAATGTTTTGATATTATTAAAAGAAGAAAGAAAAGGGAGGAGAGAATAAATAGACCTGAGAGGGGAGAGAGAAAGAGTAGGAAAATTATCTCTCATAGTTGAAGTTGAAAGTAAAAGACTATATAAGTAAGAGGAAACTAGTAGAAGGACAAGGCAACATTTGAATGTAACTTTCACTTGAAATTCTCAAAGAAGAGAAAAATATACACAGATAGATTGAAGCAGAAATACATTTCACTCAATAAGAAAACAGTAGGGAAAAGGGAGGAGGGAAATAAGAAGAACGGTTAACTACAGGATGGATTAATCCTAAGCAAAACATACTCAAACCAGAGAGATCATATCTCAAAGAAGAGTTTAAAGAAAAAAAATAAGAATCTATACTTAGGTGTAGCATGAGAGAAAGTAAAAAGGGCAGGGGATCTAAAGCAGACTTCAGCAAAATTAAGGCACTGGTTCTGGAAACACTCTTTCCTTTGCATCATCTTTTCATTTATAATGAGAAGCACAGAAATGCTGATCAATGCAATGATAAATAACAATTACAGAGGATTTGTGCAGTTATCCGCTTCCTGACAGAGAGGTGATAGACTCAGAGTACAGATTGAAACCAATACCAATGTGAGATTTTGCTTGACTATGCATATTTGTCACTTTTCTCTTTTCTTTTTCATTGGATGAAGGAGAAAGATGGGAAAGAGATAAGGTGTATTTTTGTCAATTAAAAAAACTGTTTTTGAAAAAAGATGGAAACTTCAAGGGGAGGAGCCAAGATTGCAGAGTATAAGAAATACTCAGACAACCTCTCACAATATTTCCCTCCAAACAACTCTAAAATAATGCCTAAAATCAAATTTTAGAGTGACAGAGCCAACAAACAGAGTAAGACATTCTTACAGCCAAAGTAGGGAGAAGAGATCTGTGACATGGGGGTATGTATGCAACACCAGTGGTGGAACTAGATGGTGGTGACAGAAGCAGCAGCAACTTCAAGAGGTCTCAAGAAAGAAAGAGTAAGGGGACCCAGAAACTCATCAAAAAGGGAATATGGGGAATGTGATAGCACTGAATGCAGGACTACAAGCGGTTTGGCAACTCTAATGCATATGTTCACTTCTGGGTCACAGTTCAAGTGTTAAGAGGAGCATGTTTGCTCAAGAGGGAGTACAGGATCTAAGGAAGAGCAGTGTCTATTTCAATCCTAAGGGATCAGGGGCCCTTCTAGTGTAGGGAGCAGAGTAAAGACTAGGAGAACATTGGCAACACCTCAACACAGATCATACCACCTTGGAAGCACTAGAAACTTCCAAACCCCTAGAACTAGGTATGAAAACAGCAGTGCAAAAAAAGCCTGAAGCCTGAGACAGTATGGCCCTCCTTGAAGCTAGTAATAGGCTCAATTTTAACATAAATACAAATTCAAGAAATAAGCTGGAAAATGAGCAAACAACCTAATCACAAAAAGCTACTGTGATGAAAGGAAAATCAAGACACAAGTTGGGAAGAAGGCAATGAAGTCAAAACAGCTACAAGTAAAATCTCAAAAATGTGAATTGCACTTAAGTCCAACATGAATTCCTGGAAGAGCTTTAAAAATTATTTTCAAAAGCAGAAAAAAAGTGTGGTAGAGGAAAAATTGCATTAAAATTAGACCCAGGGAAGAAAATTATAAGTCAATGTTAAAAGAGGCACCAAAAATTTAAAGAAAATAGCAGTTAAAAAAACAGAATTGGCCAAATGGAAGAAGAGGAACAAATATTCACTGAAGAAACATAAAACAGAAGTGGAAAGCAGAATGGATTAGAAACTACAATCCAACAATATGTTGTTTACAAGCAACACAGAGAGACACACAGAGTTAAAGTGAGGAGCTGGAGCAGAAACTATTATCCTTCAGCTGAAGTAAAAAAGGTGGGGGCAGCAATGATGACCTCAGAAAAAGTTAACGTAGTAACTTACTTTAAAAAGAGAAGCAGGGAAACTACGTCTTGCTAAAAGACACTATAGACAATGAAATAATAGCAGTACTAAATTTATATGCACCAAAATGCATATCATCCAATATATTAAAGGAAAAGGCAAATGAATTACAGAAGGAAGTATATAATAAAACCATACTACTGAGGAACTTCAACTTTCCCCATCAGAGCTAGATATATCTAAACACAAAATTAATTATAGAGAAGTTAATGAGATTAATAGAATCTTAGAAAAGCTAGATATGGTAGACCTCTGGGGAAAATTTGATGGGAATAGAAAGAAGCATACCTTTTCCCTCAGCTGAACATGGCAACTTCACATAAACTGACCATGTATTAGGGGATTAAAAACCTCACAACCAAATGTAGAAAAGCAGAAGCATTAAATGTACACTTTTACGATAATTATGCAATAAAATTACATTCAATAAAAGTTGTGAAATTATGGAATAAACATTAATTGGAAACTAAATTATGTAATCCAAAAAAAAAGAGTGAATCAAAGAACAAATCATAGAAACAATCAGTTTCATTAAAGAGAATGACAACAATGAGATAACACACCAAAATTTGTAGGATGCAGCCAAAGAAGCAACTGGGGAAATTTTTCTATCTCTAAACATATACACCAATAAAAGAGAGAAATAGCAGATCAATGACTTGAGCATGCAACTAAAAAAGAAACAGTGAAAAAAAGTAAGAAGAGATTAATAAAATTGAAAGTTAAAAATTAAACTAATATAATTAGGAGCCAGTTTTATGAAAAAATTTTAAAAATTGGTAAACCATTGATTTATTTGATTTAAAAAAAGAAAGAAGAAAACCAAATTATCAGGATCAAAAAAAATGACAAGGCAACTACATCATCAATGAAGATGAAATTAAAGCAATTATTGCATTATTTTACTTAAATTTATGTCAGTAAAACTAACAATCTAAGTGAAATAGATGGATGTTTACAAAAGTATAAACTGTTCAGACTGACAGAAGAGGAAATATAATATGCGAATAGCTCTATCTTGAAAAAAAGAAAAAGAAACAAGCTCCCTAGGAAAAAATCCCATGGAACAGATAGATTTACAAGTGAATTCTCCCAAGTATTTAAGGAACAATTAATCCCAATGCTATATAAACTATTTAAAAATGCATAAAGGAGTCTTTCCAAATTTCTTTTGTGGCACAAATATTATGCCAATACCTAAAGAAGGGAGAAGAAAAAGAAAGACAGTTATAAATTTTCTTTATGAATATTGATGCAAAAATTTAACAAAATACTACTATCAGAGATATTAGAGCAATATAACATAAAGATCTTATGCTATGACCACATGAGATTTATACCTGGAATACAGAGATAGTTCAACATTAGGAAAACTCTCAGCATAATTAGCTATATAAGTAACAAAACCAACAAAACTCACATGATTATATCAGTAGATACAGAAACAACTTTTGGCAAAATACAATGCCCATTCTTGTTTAAAAAAAACTTTAGAAAACAGGAATAAATGGAAACTTTCTTAAAATGGTAAGAAGATATCCATCTAGAAACCAAGAGTAAATATTACCATTAATAGGGATAAACTTGAACCTTTCCCAAAAAGATCAGGGGTGAAGCAATGATGTCCATTATCACTGCTATTGTTCAATACGATATCAGAAATGCTATCTATAGCAATGAAACAAAGGAAAGGAAATTGAAGGAATAAAAATAGGCAATGAGGAAACAAAGCTATCACTCTTTGCAGATGATATGATGACAGACTTAGAAATCAACTATCAACAACCAACTAAAAACTGCCTAAAAAATTAACAATTTTAACAAAGTTGCAAGATATAAAATAAACTAACATAAATCACCAGCTTTTCTATGTACTACCAAGAAAATCTAGCAGGAGGAGATAGAAAGAGAAATTCCATTTAAAGTAACTGCAGACAATATAAAATGCTTGGGAGTCTTTGTGCCAAGACAAACCTAGATATTACATGAATACATTTACAAAGCACTCTTCATACAAATAAAGTCAGATCTAAACAATTGGAGAAATATTAATTGATCATGGATAGACCAACTCAACATAATAAAAATGTCAATTCCCCCCAATTTGATTTACTGATTCAGTTTCAGGCCAATAAAAGAACCAAAGTTTATTTTTATAGAGCTAGGAAAAAATAGCAAAATTTATCTGGAAGAAGAAAAGGTCAAGAATGTCAAGGGAATTGATGGAAAAAAATGTTTAAGGAAAGTGGCCTAGCATTACCAGATTTCAAACTATATTACAAAGTAGTAATCATGAAAACATTCCAGTACTGGGTAAAAATGGAGTGACGGATCAGTGGAATGCATTAGATATACACTACATGGTAGTGGCATATATATATATATATATATATATATATATATATATATATATATATATATATATATATATATGCCATTGCCCAATTGATAAATGATCAAACGATATGAGCAAACAGTTTTTAGAAAGAAATCAACCTATCAATAGTCACATAGAAATGCTATAAATCATTATCTATCGGACAAATGCAAATTAAAACAACTCTGAGATACTACCTCAAACCTATTAGATTAGTTACTATGACAGAAAAGGGAAAGTGACAAATTCTGGAAGGGATGTGGGAAAATTGGGACATTAATGCACTATTGGTGAAATTATGAACCAGTCCAAACATTTCTAGAGAACAATTTGAAAACGCACTGAAACATCTATAAAACTGTACATGCCCCTTGACTCAGTAAAATCACTGCTCAGTCTGTATCCCAAAGAGATTGAGGAAAAGGAAAAAGTACCTATATGCACAAAAATATTTATACCAGCTCTTTTTGTGGTGCCAAAGAACTGGAAATTTAGAGGATGCCCATCAGCTGGGGAATGGCTAAAAAAGTTGTAGTATAGCCTTGTGGTGGGATACTATTGTACTATAAGGAAAAGAGGATGATCTCAGAAAGATCTGAGAAGTCTTATGTAAACTCATGCAAAGTGCAGTGAACAGAACCAGGAGAACATTGTACATACTAACAGCAATTGTATAAGGATGATCAACTGTGAAAGACTTAATTACTCTGATCAAGACAATCATCCAAGACAGTCCCAAAAGATCCATGGTGCTATCATCTCCAGAGAGAAAACTGATGAACTCTGAATGTGTACTTGAAGCATACTTTAAGTAATAGGTTTGAGACATAAAATATAGGCATTTGACCTTCATTGGAGATCACTTAGTAAAGAGTGGCAAAAATATATTTGACTAGAATTTTGTAACATAAGTAAAAGGTCTCAACAGAAAAAATACTTTTAATCAAGTATAGAGGGGGAGAAAACTACTTATAGATATCTATCATGTTTGATACCATATAGATTAGATGCATTGTACAGTATGGGAGTAGGGAATAGTAGGAAAGACACCCATAGTCCCCAAAACAACAGCAACAAAAAAGAAACCTCATTGAACTTTTGGCCTGAAGTGTTTATACACAAATGCACAACACATGGTTAATGAGCATAGAGAACTAGAGATTAACATGCTAGGGATCAACTTTGACCTCATAGAAAATGCTGAAAGACAGAAGCAGGATGGCAGAGTAAATCTGAGCTCTCCCCAAGCCCCTTCAGATACCCTTAAATAATGAATCTAAACAAATTCTAGAGCAGCAGAACCCGTAAAAAGAATGAGAGAATTTTCCAGCCCAAGACAATTCAGAAGGTCTGCAGGAAAGGTCTGTTGCACCAGGGTGACAGAGGAGTTCAGTCTGGCTTAGGCTATGCCAGCACAAACCAGGCTCCAGCAAACCAGAAGCAGGCCTTGGCAGCCATTGAATTAGCAGTGGCAGCAGCTGTTTATGGAGCTCTCAGCCCATACACAGTCAAACAACTAGTCAGAAGGAAATTACATGGATCAATTTGCTGGCACTGAGAGGGACTCTGTAGCCTTGTCTGGGTCACATTCCTAGTTGGCAGTCCCAAAACAATAGCACACCAGAGCTTGAGGCTGCAGTGAAGTGGGAACCCTCCTCACAGTTCCAGGGAAGAAAAGAATGCTTGTGGCCACTCACAGACCAGAGCACATACCAGGAGAGTAGTAAATACATGTCTTCTTAGATCATACCCCACTGGAAGAAGAATATGAGCAAACAGCAATATATTCTAACCATAGGAAGTTACTATGGTGGCAAGAAATATCAAAACACACACTTAAAAGAAGATAACATAGCGAAAGCTGCTATATCCAAAGCCTCCAAGAAAAAAAAAACGTGAATTGGACTCAGGCCAAGGAAGAGCTCAATGATTTTTAAAATCAAGTAAGAAGCAGAAGAAAAATTGGGAAGAGAAATGAGAGTGATGCAAGAAAATCATGAAAAATTAGTCAACAGCTTGGTAAAGGAGACAAAAACAGGGAAGAAAATAACACTTTAAAAACAGACTAGGCCAAATTGTAAGAGAGTTATAAAAAGGCAATGAGGAGAATGCCAGAAAAAGTAGAATTGGCTATACGGAAAAAGGGGCACAAAAATTCACTGAAAAATAAAAACCTCCTTATAAAGAAGAATTGGCCCAATGGAAAAGGAGGTGCAAAAGCTCAATAAGACAATAATTCCTTAAAAATTAGAATGGAGCAAATGGAAGCTAATGACTTTATGAGAAATCAAGAAGAAAAAATAAAACCAAAGGAATGAAAAAATAGAAGGCACTATGAAATATCTCACTGGAAAAACAACTGACCTAGAAAATAGATCCAGGAGAGACAATTTAAAAATTATTGAACTACATGAAAGCTGTAATAAAAAAGAGAGCCTAGACAACATCTTTCAAGAAATCATGAAGGAAAACAGCCCTGATATTCTAGAACCAGAGGGTAAAATAGAAATTGAAAGAATCTATTGATCCCTTCCTGAAAGAGATCCCAAAATGAAAACTCCCAGGAATATTATAGCCACATTCCAAAACTCCCAGGTCAAAGAGAAAATATTATAAGCAGCCATAAAGAAACAATTCAAGTCTTGTGGAGCCACATCAGGCTAAAAGAAGATTTAGCAACTTCTACATTAAAGGATCAGAGGGCTTGGAATATGATATTCTGCTGGGGAGAGAGGAAGGGAGAAAATTTGGAACTCAAAGTATTAAAAAAAGTTAATGTTTTTACATGTAACTGGGGGAAAATAAAGTGCTAAATTAAAAAAAGAAAATACTAAACATTGATATTGAGACATATAACTGAAGTGTAACTCTGGATAGGTATACATAACTGGATAGTACAGTGGACAGAGGACTGTGCCCAGATTCAGTAGGTATTTAATAAAGCTTGTTCCCTTCCACTTTATTTAAAGAAGAATAGGTGAGGGAGGGGAGGGATACTCATATCTTGAAATACGTGTGTGTGTATACATCTACATATGCACATACATACATATATATGTATATATACATTTGTGTATATATGCATGTGTGTGTGTGTATGTATGAGGTTATCGAGGAACCAGGTTAAGGAAACACTTTGGAGAGCATTTAATGGAGTGCAATGCAGAAAGACACAAAAGTGATATTTTCAGTGAATTAAACTATAAACATCTAGAGAAGAAAGAAGAAATTGATGAGGAGTTTAGGAAACTGATCACAAGCCTGATATGCAGACACCATACATTGGGAGGCTTGAACTACTTAGACAACTGTTTTTCTCCAAAACCAGAATAGCTAAAAATCTACTGACTTGCCATAGTGATAACTTCCTCCAAAAGGTAGAGTGAGAAGTCTCCAAAAGCGGTGAGAAGTCTGTTACTCTATAACTGAATCTCAGCAATGAAGAGGAATTACTTACTAAATTAATCAGGATAGGAAACTTTGGGAGCTAGTGGCAATCCTATGTTAGAATTTGTAATAACACTGTAGGGAAAAATTGAATAAAATATGACATAGATCTTAGATTTTTGACCAGCAGAGTTCAAAGGTTTTACAGAAAGGACAAGTAGGATTCTATATATTAAAATTCTATAGGGGGAATTAGACCAAGGTATATGGGATTCTCTCAAGAATCAAATTCTAAAGATACAAAGAGAAATGATTTTGGTGAAGAAAAGGATGGGAATTAGCTAAAGAAATTGATGTAGATGCTAAGGAACTCATTGACCAGCTTGGATTTTTTAAAAAGGCTTACAGGAGATGGAAACCAAAGCAGGTAGTAGAGGATTCATGTAAAATCAAGGCACAATCCTGTAACAATAGTGTAAGGAGTACCAAGGATAAAAATTAACTGAAGGTGAGGGGGGAAATTACGAACAGCAGGAAAAAAAAATTGATTTTTTATAAAGTTTTTTAAAGTTTTAAAAAAGCTTTTAAATTTATTGAAGAAAAGGAAATAAGGATCAACACTGAAGTAGGCCTACAGTTCTTAGTGGATGAAACAGTGAGAATGGACAACAGAAAGAAAGCAGAACTACTCAATTCTTATTCAGTTTTGCTTTCTTTTCTTTGCCAATGAGAATTCCTGTGGTTTGAAAGAGACAAAACAACAAAGGCTAATAGGGCATTGAAACACAAGGTAAGTAAGGAGATATAAAGAGAACATTTAGGGAGGGCATCCAGGGCAAGCTATCTTATCATTTCCAACATGGTTGTATTCTTCAACTTCATCATAGTCTTCAGAAACTCAGCAACCTGCAAGATCACATAGCTCTGAAATTCACACTATCAGTAACTCTGAGCCCTCCCTCCTTCTAATTGGAGAGGATGAGGAGGGCAGTTTATAAGACTTCATCCCAGATATTCCAATTAAGGAAGATGAACAGGGTAGCCACCCCATCATCTTCCCCTACCTCCACCCCTCCCTGATTGCATCCCTCTAAACTCCATCATGCCACAACAAGTCGTCTTCCTTCATTAAGTTGTAGGTTCCTTTAGGACAGGAATTTTCTTTTCCCTGTTTTTGTTCCCCTAACACTGAGCAGAGTCTTTGGCACAACTGAGCACTTAATAAATGTTTATTGACTGACTAACAACACCACCCACAAAACTATGCTTTCTTGATTCATTTCAATTCAATATTTTACTAAGTGCCTACTCTCTACAATGCACTATCTCCTGCCTGGAATGCACTCCTTCACTTCACCACAGTATTTCCTTCAACATACAACTCAAATAATGCCTTCTACAGGAAGACTTTCTTCCAAGACTGCAAGTATTCTCCCTACTACTCTCCATTCCAAACTATTTTACATTTAACTACTTTTTGTTTATTTGTATTTATTCTCTGTATACTTATTCTGTCTGTACTTAAATATGTTCTTGGCATTTTCCCCATTAGCATGTAAGTCTCTTTCAAATAGATATTATTTCATTCTTTGTATTCATAATCCCACTGGCTGGCAATAGTAGATGATGAATATATGCATGTTTATTGGTTTGATTGTTTTATTGATTGATTGGGTAGTAGTGGAATAACTAGGTCAAAATGTATGGATGTTTTAGTCACTTTTTTCAAATCGCTTTCCACAATGTTTTGAAAGATTCACATCTTCATCAACAATAATTTCATGTGCCTACTCTTCCAATATAAACTTCCCGTCTTTTGTTATACTTGCTAAAATTCTTGGTCTGAGGTAAAACTTCAAAATTACTTAGATTTTCTCTTATTATTATTGATATAGAACATTCTTTTATATAGTTAGTTGATGGCAATTCTTTTAAGAACTGTTTGTTAATGTCCTTTGATCACTTATCTATTAGGCAATGATTTTTGGTCTTATAGTTCTGTTATATCTGACTACATATCTTGGATTTAAAAAACTTCTTGGGGCAGCTAGGTGGCAAAGTGGATAGAGTACAGGCCCTGGATTCAGGAGGACCTGAGTTCAAATCTGGCCTCAGACATATAACACTTACTAGCTGTGTGACCCTGGGCAAGTCACTTAACTGCATCGCCTAGCCAAAAAAAAAATTCTTAATAATGCCTGCTTATTATCTTTTTCATCTTTCATTCAAAGCCCAGATCCTCTCACCTTTTCTTTAAAGCTTTCCTTGACTATTCCTTCCCTCACATTAATTCATTTTTTGACCTACTGTAGTTGATAGCATAGAGTATATTACTTTACACTTCTCTTATTGTTTCATGTGCATTAGTCTTTTCTCTCCCACCATTATGTAAGATATACAGCAGAAATCTCAATAAAAGTGGGTGTGATTATTGTCTCTTGCAAAAGAACCCAGTGGATTTCTCGCCTTCTAACCTGCATTACATTCACACACAAGGCAAAGAAGAGGATCTCACGTGACTCCTTCATTGATTTGCATTTTTTCTCCATTCCTTCTGTCCATATATTGTGCATAGTTGCTAAACACTCTGTGTTTGACTGTCTTTACATTCATATATTGAATTTTTTGGATTTCTCTCCACAAAAAGAGAAAAATGACCAAACTTATTCCATCCCCATATTGAATACTCAGGTGTCCTTCTTTTCTAATCTATGGATTACATTTCTTATCTGCTTTAGACATTTCTAAATTTTTTACCAGGCACAATCATCTTTTACTTCATGTGTGTCATTAACCATCTCCATCTTCTTCTAAAACCAGTGTTTTCTGCTTTAGAATGAGTCAATGATTAGATAGAGGGATTCCATTTTTTTTCTGAGGAAAAAAAAACCTGCTAATGTCTCCTCATATGTGGATGGGTCTTTTCTTTCTCAACAATCCATTTAATAATCACTCCTCCCCACCTCCATCTCTCACTGTCACCTAAATGATACATTTAGAAACAAATTAATATCCTTTATTTCTACGGTGACTTTAATTCTTTAAAGTAATGTCCATTTTTAGAGTAGATATTATTATCCCCATTTTAATATAGAGAAACTGAGTCACAAAGTAGTAATGTGATTTACCTAGGATCATACAGCTATTTAATGATGTCATGGAGAGAGAATAACACATCTCTTCATTCATAGCAGTCTGTCTCTCTGCTGACCTATGGTTATACGGCCTTCCTGACATACTTTAGACTTTGCTCTGGAGCTAACTTCCAGACTCACATGCATGCTGGAGGCTACTAGCTTTTTGCTTCACCTTTTGAGTTATCTCTTCATTTATCATCTTGCTGTGACACCTACCATGGCTCTAGACTCACATGTGGAAGGCAGACCTTTTAAACCTGCCATAAATCAGACACATTTTACCTTGCTGTTGTCTGTGTCTTTGAAAAATCTATTTTTTAGTTAAGACATTTTTCTTAGGTGAGTAAAAGTCTCTTCCAACTTTAATGAAAACATTACGCTCAATTTCATCAGATTTTTCCTGTACCACAAGGTCTGTCTGCAGAGTGAATATCTTTGGTCCAACTAGTGACAAGGAACACAAATTTCCTTCCCTTTCTCTCCCCACTCTTTCTTTGTTCCCTTGCCCTCCTTGTGTCCAATTCACATGTGGAATGTTTAAGATGTGCATTCCCGAAAATCTGTGGAATTACTCTTCACTGTCACTAAAACTCTGCATAGGTTCATCAAAGCTCTCTCTGCCTCATTCTTCATCCACCTCTCTTCCATTCACCTGTGAGCAGGAGAAGAAGAAACAAGCCAAAGACAACACCTCAATAAAAGGAAGACATCAAGAAAAAGAAAAGGTGAATTTGGCATTAAGGGAAGCAGTCACATTTTCTAGTAAATATAGCTCCCAAAAAAACTTGAACCTACCCTTATGTATTATTCACTCTACAATATTTGGGGGTTCTAAAATATGAACAGGAATGCAATTATACCCCCTAAGAAGCTTTCAGGCTTTGTCTTTGTGGAGAGAATAAAGTGGAAAAGTCAAACTAGTGATCATGGTGATTCAATTTCAGGGAGCCTGATTGCACTAGAATTATCTAGATAGCACATCAACCTAGCCTTTATGCCTCACTGTAGAATGAAGGTAACCTTAATTTCTCAAAGAAGAAGCCATAAAAGTGCAATTCCTGGGAGGTTATACTAAACTGAACAGTCTGAAGTACGAACCAGGATGGCCCATGTAGCTCTTACCTGAGGACCAACCTAACAAAGTTCAGAAAGCTCATCATCAAAAAGTTTGGCCATCAAGTAGTGATTATATAGTTAGCTAGCTAGCTAGCTGTTTATCAACTCTCTATCCACCTATCTAGTGTGTGTGTGTGTGTGTGTGTGTGTGTGTGTGTCTTTTTGCCACAATCGTTCATGAACTCATGAAGACCATTTATTAAGGAATATAAGGTTCATATTCATTACAGATGGGAAGAAGAATGTACCCACATGAAATTAAAATTATGCATGTTTTGAAAGTTTGAAAGTATGAAAGCAAGGCTTTGTAAATCATTAAATCATTGACAAATGTGAATATTTACCCATTAACAAAAAAAAATTCTTTGTCTAATCATATGCCTCAGTTTCCCAATTCATTTGCTTTTACTTCATAGTCAGTCAACCAAGTATTTAATAGGAGCCTAAGCCTACACTATAACAGGCCATGCCAACCATTGGGGATACAAAGAGAAGTTAAAGAGTCCCTATACTCAGGAAGATTCTGCTCTAATTGGGGAGATGATAAGTACATATATCAGTATATACAGAACATACATATAAAATGAATTCAAGGTTGCTTTATAAGGGAGATCACTAGCACGTGAATCAAGAAAGGCTTCATAAAGAAAGCACTTGAGCTAACTCTTCAAAGAAACCAGTGATTCCAAGAGGCTGAGATGTGGAGGGAGAGCATTCTAGCCATAAGCAACAATCAATGCAAGGACTGGTATAGAATCACAAAATCTCCAAGTTGTAGGGACCTCAGAGAACACTTAAATTGACCCCACATCTGAACAAAAAATACCCTATAGAACATACTTGAGGAATGTTATCTAAACTTTGATTGAATTCTTCTGATGGGGGAAAGCCACTAACTTCTGAGGAAGCAAGTTTCACTTGAAGATCTATTTGTTAAAGACGTGTCCTCAGCATTTGTGTCCATCCTCAACTTAGTCTCAGGACATTAATTTAACATATTATCTCTCTTCATATCCACAGTCAATTATGTGAGATGATTTCCAGATATTAGATCTAAGTGAAGCTCTGATAATGTGTAAACAACAGATACAAACCACCACAGCAGCCCAGAATCATCTGGAGAGAAGTATAGCACAACAAAGACCTGTAACTGCAATACCCTTGTGTCAGGACTGCCTTCTGTGCCCAGACTCCTAAGGGTCTTCCCCTTCAGTCATATCTTCATGTGTAATCTATGACAGGCCCTCTGTGTTTAGGCACCTGACAGTTCTGATCCTTTAACAAGCAGAAGGGAACAAGGACAGCATATAGAGATTCTTGCTAAGGATGTGTCATTCAAGAGCAAATCCTGATCAGCAAATCATCACTTTGTTAAGAACTCTGAACTCCTACCTTTGAAATGACTATTTTTTCAGCCACCTATTGTTCTCTTCTTCCAATTCCTGATCACACTTTCTGTCTTATGCAGTTGGCCAACCCAAATACCCAACCTATACTTGTGTTGTTTCCATTGATATATTGGTTTCTCTTTATTACTCTCTGGTTTTATCCTAGGCTTTACATGTGAAATGACCTTCCCTGCTTTCCCCAGATGCTAGTCCTCCCCTCTGATTACCTTCTGCATACTCAGCATATATTTTATACAAACTTGATTACTTATATGTTATCTACCCCATTTTAATGTGAACACCTTAGGGTCAGGGAAACTTTTTGCCTCTTTTTGTATTCTTAGAACATAGCACAGTACCTGAAACAAAGTAAACACTTAATAAATGCTTATTGTCTGACTAACTAAATGCTTCTGTGCTAATTTCTGCTCTTAGCACTGATGCCCAGCTCCTTTTAATACACAGTGAACATCTGTTCTTCCTGCTGGTAGCCCAGGCATCTTTTTTCCCCTTGTTAATGTCAGTTGATTTAGCATTAAACTCCACAGCTTTCATAATATTAGCAAGATTGTCTGAAGGACCTGGGCATGTTTAACCTGAAGAAGAGAAGACTGAGGGGAAAAGGGCATGTTAGTGTTCCTCAAATCTTTGGCATGTGGACCAGCATTTGGATTCACCTTTAAGCAAATTCCTTTAAGATTTACATAGCCAGCCCTAACTTCTCTCATTCTCAGTTCCAAAGTTTTAAGTACTTTAAAAGTTTTACAGGATGCCTTCTGTGAAATGGTTAGGACAAGTATCACGTTCTCAATTTACAGATAAGGGATAGGGAATGACAGTCTTTCCACCTTAAACTGTCCAACACTACCCTCAATATATAACCAATTGTATCTCAACTATTAAACCCTAGTTTGCACTGGAAACCATTCCCCTCTGAACCTCCACCTGAGGAAGCACACACACCAGCCATCATGCTCATCTCTTCAAACTCAGACCATTGCCTGACACACCAAACCAACTCGCTTAGTTGCCTTCTTCTTATTCTGGCAATACCTTCACCCCTACAAGACTCTTTCTGGTGAGCTCTTCTGACTTCAACTAAGAAAACCAGCCTTCTGTTGTCTTCAACCTAGATGAATCCATGACACCCCAGACCACCTTTCCATTTTACTCATGAGAAGTTACTCCCCATTCCCTTCATCCTTCATTTTATATTTGTGTATGTGTATATGTGTGCATTGTCTTCCTCTGTTATAATGTAAACTCTTTGAGGACAAGGACTGTCTCTTTTTTTTATTTATATTTGTAGTCTTAGTGCCTGGCATATAGTAAGCACTTAATTGATGTTTGATTTGTTCATTTATCTATCTTTTATCTATCTACATACACATGTGTACATATGTACATGGGTGAATATGTAGGTATATATGTAGATAAATAGACACATAGGTATGCACACACACACACACACACACACATATATATATGTATATATATATATACATGTATATATATATATATATATATATACATACATAAAATCTTCTAATTTTTATTCATTGGACCAGAATGCTTTTTAAGTCCTAAGAACACTCATATTAATCCTTGCCCAACACAATTGCTTTTATTGCTCCCTTATTGGAAATGTCCTTCTTTTTCACCACTTTTTCACCACGGTCCAAATACCATCTCTACTTTAAAGCTTAGCCCCCTACCCAGTCCAGTACAGCTTTCCTCACTACAACAGCTTACCCTGTTTTCTCTTTTCGAAGCCTTGTATCCAATTACTTCATTTACACAATTTGGTTTTTGGTGTTTTTTTCATATTTATCTTCTTCATCTAGATGCCAAGGTGTTTAAGGTAGGTGCTATTTGAATGCTTCCATTTTAAGCCCCATGGTACTAAACACGTTGTAAGTACCTAGTAAATATTTGGTAAAAGAGCCCATAACATATTCATGAGCAGAATTTCAGTAATGGCATTTTATGACCCAGATAAGTCCACCAAACTGCAAGTGGTAATTGAGAGAATGACAAGAAAGGATGCTTCATGGGGGTGAGGGCAGGGGTAGGTAGGAGATATTACCTTATCTCACCAAACCCTAGGATATGTCAAGGCTTTGAGACACCCAGGAAATATTTTTCTATTTTAACCAACATTCTTGAGAAGCAGTTGATAATGTCAGTTGTTTCTTCATGCTTCACATCTACGAGGCCTGATGTCTGGGGTGTGGTGGTGGTATGGCAAATGTTATAGCAAAAAGACAGATGATAGATATTATTAAGGAGGGAGCTGAGGTAGTGCCAAAATTTTAAATTAAGAAAAGCTTTTTTCAAAGTTTCATAATAGAATATAAACCTGGAAAAGACCTTAGAAGTCACCTAAATGCAAAGTTAGATCAACTTCATTTGGAGAGGGAGGTAACTAGAATTGGGATCATATTTTTCTAAAAACAGATTAGAAATTGATGTATGACTTTTAGAAACTGAGAGATTATATGACTACCTCATATACACAGAACTCAGAAAAAGGACTTGAACTCAAGTCTTCCTGACTATAAGACCAGTCACTTAAGCATTATATCAGTGTCTTTTGGCTCCATTTACAGAAGAAAGTGAAAATATCAAATAAGGAAATAACTCACCAAAGATGAAAGTTAAAAGTTTTAGTTTTTTTTTTCAGTTTGTACTGAAATTGAAGTTAAGCTAAGATGGAGACAGATGGAGCACATATCTGATCAATTTATAGGCCATTAGTATATGAATAGAATTTATAAGCCACCCTGCCAAACCATCCCCTTCCCTCAGAAATTTATGAATAAGAAAAAAAGAGGCCAGGTCAGGTATTATAATCATGTGGAAGAAAATAAATATTATAAAATTTTACAGCCAACCTTGGCATCTGGGCTCTGATGAAGAGTTGAGAAAATGTGCCTCTTTTCTTCTGTGGCAGTGATAAAGGACTATGGACATAGAATATTGCATATAGAATCAGACATTGTTGATGTGCTGGTTACCTTTGCTGAACTGTTATTTTTTTAAAAATCTTTGTTATGAAGAGTCCCTCACAGGGGATGGGACTCTCAATCCCATTGCTAGGAAGTCAAGACCACTACAGTCAACACTGAGAAAGTTGATTTGCAGAGGGTAGGTCTATGACTGGACTTCTCCCACTCTGAGACCAAGTTAGATTCCAGTTTTTGCCAGCCATAGACTCCCACATCCTGCTCCTGCCATCTTATAAGTAGAATCTGATCTATTACTAGTCTCTACACATTCTTCTTCCTTCAATAAGTACAACTGCTAGGAAAACTGCTGCACCAGAATCAAAGCCCTAGCTGCCCCAATCTAGATCCACCTTTATCCCTGAGTGCTGTGGTAGTCAGAAGAAGGAATGTTTTTGTTTGTTTGAGGAGTGCAGAAATGCTTAACTGTAGAAAACTTACATGATGGGAAGATTGAATATTTTCATTTTCACACTCAATTTGCATGGTAAAAGGGAAGGTAGCATGGTGAGTGGAGAGGTCACTGAATTTAGAATCAAAGAATCAAAGAATTCCCAGATCTACTACCTACTACCTACTACTTATATGGGTAATTTGGGTCTTATCTTCTGATCTTATAACTATGTAGGATTATAAGATTCAGAACTGAATGGGATGTAAGAAGTCATCTAGTTCAAATATGTGACTGTGCACAGGAGAAAACTGAGTCCTGGGGAATTAAAGTGACTTTCCTGAGATCACACAACATATAGCAAGATCAACAATCAAACATGGATCTTCTAAGTCTAATCCTGGGTTGTCCTACTATACCACAGGGTACAGAACTGGAAACCATGAAGAGAACTGCACAGATGCATCATTTAGCTCAATGTAAGGGAAAATGTCCAAACAATTAAAGCAGCTTTAGAGTGAAGCTGTTAACTAAGTCATAAGGCCATAAAGTCATAGATGGAGAGCTAGAAGAAACCTTAGAAATTAGGCCACCTCCCTTGTTTTAAAAATGAGGTGTGACACAAGGATGTTAGGTTACTTGTCCAGGGTCACACAGGTCATGACTGTCAGAGGCAAGATTTTGAATTCAAGTCTTCTAAATGTAGTACTAGTGTTTTTGTTTGTTTCTTTGGCTGTGTTTCTTTGTTGTTTTGTTTCCTGTTGGAATCAGAGGAGCTTTTCAAGACAAGCATAGATGCCCACTTGTCAGTGATGGTATGGAGGGGAATCTTTCCATGTAATGAATTGGACTAGATATTCTAAGATGTCTTTTCCAACTTTGAGATTCTGGGTTTCTACAATTCTAGTCCCACTTCATGTATCAGCAATCACTGTACAAGAAATATTGGAGGCAACTAGGCAGTGCAGGAAATAGTGGGTTGTAGTTACATTAGATGAGCTCTGAGGTCCCATTCATTTCTCTATGTAGCAATCTATTTGATCCTTGTGGAAGGGGGGAGAATTTGGTACCCAATCCTCAAATCAGTATATAGAATGACATCATTGGGGTTAATATATTAACATACTGTTAATAAAATATCCATTTTTTAAGTATGAACATTTGTCTCTGATTGAGGCAGCTAGGTGGAACAATGGATAGGGCACTCAATCTGGAGTCAGGAAGACCTGAGTTCAAATCCTGCCTCAGATGCTTGTTAATTGTGTGATCCTGAACAAATCACTTAGTCTTTCTCAGTCTCAGTTTCCTTGTCTATGAAATGTTGACAATAATGCCTATATCACTGGATTGTTGAAGACCAAAGGAGATAAAATGTAAAGTGCTTTTAAAACACTCTATAATGCTAGCTATCGTGGAAAGAGTCTTTTTGGTTGTACCTCTGTAATTAGACCATATTGACAATCAAGTTCTTCACATGAATGCTAACACTGAAGAACAGATGGAAAAGAAAAGTCTTCTCTATTTCATTCAGTGAGCTGGCCCAACTGCCAGTAATTCATGGATATGGAACTCAGGGTCATAGAATTAGTTCTGGAAGGGACTTCACAATCTCTACTCTAATTTCTTCATTTTTCGTATGAAGAAAGAAAGGTAAAAAACAGTGAAGGAACTTGCCTAGATATTAAGTATTAGAGCTAGGACTTCAATCCATTCCTCTGGTCCATAAGTGCTATGCTCTTTATCATGCTCCAGATTGTCCCTCTAGTTTATTGTCTTCATTGAGAGGTGTGGGAGAAAAGCCAGAAATAGAAACAGACAGATACAGAGATAGACAAACGGTGACACAGAGAAACAGAGAAATAGAAATAGAGGCAGAGAGACAGGGAGACAGAAAGAGATAAACAGAAAGAGAAACAAAGAGAAACAGGAAGACAGAGAAAGACATGGAGACACATGCAGAAAGGAGAAAGAGAGAGACAGACACAGACAGAGAGAAAGAGAGACAAACTGAAACATCAAGAGAGAGAGAGAAATAGAAAAGAAGAAAAGAAAATACATTTGTGAAAGAGCAAAGAGCAGTGCAGAGCTGTGCATTAGCAATACTCTATATGGAAATCATTACCCTGCTTTTCAAGTATTGATCAGCTGGGAGACATGAAAGGCTAAAAATCAAAAGCTTCCATTTTGTTACCCCTCCAAGCCAGGAGGAGTTCAAATTGATTTCCATCATCCTCAAATCTCTACACTTCCTGGAACTCACAATGGAAGTTGTGAAGTATCCAGGGAAAGACTTCTCTGAGACTTCCATTAAATTTGGCAGACTCCAGAGGGTGGGGGAGATGAACATTGGAATGTTTGGGGCCTTTCCCAGTCAGAATATTTTGTCATCCTTTCATCATTTCTTGTTTCCTCATTCCAAAATGGCCTGCTTCCATGAACCATAGTGCACCACACAGACTGCAATCAGTTTCCATGCACATTGCTGCTTTGGCATGGGGACCACCATTCATGATTTAGAACATTTGTCTCACATTTGTGATAATATATCAAAGGTCTTGCTGCATTTTTATTCCAAGTAAAAGTATGTAAAAGACCCATAGCAGCTTTTCTCTATTTTGTGTAAATTGAATGCTCTGGCACTTCTCAGCCTCTCCTAAGGAATGAGCTTGAGCAAATTCATTCCCCATGGCTCTTTAAGGGGCCGACTTAGCCCTAGGGACCAGAGGCCTTCCAAATGTCAAGGTTGGTATTCTCTTTGTTCTGGTGCATGAACACATTAAAAAAAAAAGAAAAGAAAAAGAAAAGTTCAAATATGGGATTCTACGAATTCTTGTGAAAATGCCACTAAGAAACCAATTTTCACGGATTGGTTGCTACTTTAACCACCTCTCATTATGCTTAATATATTTTTGTTATTGCTACCAACTCTATGTGTTGTATAGACCTGAGCCAGGGATTCCTGCCTATGACCCCAAGTAGAGAAAGCCACAGATTTGGGAATACTTTTTTTCCATAAAAGATTAATTTAACAATGAACAGAATTACAAACAGTTGAAGATTTGGTGACCATGTGAGGAAGAAGCTCTTAATAATTAAAGCTAACCAAAAATATAATTGACACTCCTAAATGCAATGAATTACCCATCACTAGAGGTTTTGGGGGAGAGGGATTCATTTTGTATTATTTTGGTTTTCCCTGGATGGAAACTTATCAGATATGCTATAGAGTAGATTAATTCATTGGGCAGAGCTTTGTACTAGATGGCATCATAAAGATCTTTTTATTCTGAGATTCTATGAGCCTAATATTAATATTCTTTTTGTATATCAAAAACCTTTCTGCTAAAAAAAAAGAAAACAAAAAACTTTTGATGGTCCCTTATGGCATAGGAGGAAATGTTCAGAGCCTCTATATTATTATTCAAAACTCAGCAAAGTCTGAACCTGATCTACTGTCCCAGCTTTTGTGACCATTAAATGCTTCTACTAAGTCAGATCTTTGGCACTCAGGGCAGGGACAAGATATTTTATTGTTTCTTATTCAATGCTAAGAACATAGAAGAAACAATAATTATTCCTTAATTGATTATAAAAGTTTTGTTTAGGGCTCCTTTCTAACAAAGTTTTTGTAATTATGAATCCCATACTCTAAATACATGACTTTGTATTATTCTGTTTTTGTTTGCCATGGGTTAATTGACTGCTTTAATAGAATGTAAGGCTACCAAAGGGGGCAATCCTATCTTCTAATTCTTTTGCAAACCCTGAAATTGCTAGCAAAATTAGCACTCAATTATCAATGTGTTTTTTTCCAATTGATCATATCTACCTATGAGTTTTGGACTCTGTCTCCCACGTACTCATTTTCACCACATAGAATCGTTAACTTCCTTCAGACTATGACTCCTTTACCTTATCCTGCCTGAAGTCTTTCCTAATGTCTCCATCAGGTAAGACTCTTCCTCTCTTAAAATTATTGTGAGATTATATATATGTGTGTGTGTGTGTGTACACACATATATATATATATATATATATATGTGTATGTGTGTGTGGATGTATACATATATACAATTTAAAATGTCTGTATATATTATTTAATTATTTAGATACAAATTGTATCCTTCTAGGAGAATGCAAGTTTCTTGAGGTCAGGGACAGTTTCATTTTTCTGTTTGTATACCCAGAACCAAGGGCTGTATCTGTCACATGAGTGCTTAATAAATTATTTTGATGTCACAAGCTTCCATGGATTTATCTCTACACAACTTATGCTGAAATCTACATTTCTAGCCCTAATATTTCCTAAGCTATAATCCCTAATCTATCTGGTTTATGAACATCTCTACTTAGATGTCCTTTAGATATTACAAACTTAAATTTTCCAAACTAAACTCATTATTTTTCCTCCTTACTCTAACTCCTCTAATTTCCTATTTAGGGACCCATCATCCTATTGGTCAGTGATCTGTGTTTTCAACCTAGGAGTCAGTTTTGACTCTTCAGTCTTCACTAATTTACTCACCATCTGGTCAGTTGCCAAGATTTCTCTATTCTCTGTCTTCAACACAGCTTTCATTCATTCCCTTCATTTCACTCATACCATAGCTATCCTGGATCAGGCCCTCATCTCCTCTCTTCTATGCTATTGTGGCAATCTTCTAATTTGTCATAAGATCATAGATTTAAAATTGAAAGAGTCCTTATAGGTTATCTAATACAATACTTCATTATGGATGAAGAACCAGAGAGGTTAAATTCACACAGCGAGAAAAGAGCAGAAGTAAGATTTGCTTAGATAAATTGATTAAAATAAATAGAATTGAATTGAGTTGTATCCTAGGCTGCCTAGGTTCAATCTCTTCAGTGTTCTATCTATTTCAGCTTACCTAGACATCACCTGTCCACAGAAAGATGTGTTTTAAAATTTAAACCTGAACTTCTAACACCTCGAACATGAGGACATTCATGGATTATTTACTCAGTCAACAAACATTTATTAAGCAATTACAAGGCACTGCATTAAGTGCTAGGGAGACAAAATAAGGCAAAAGACAGTCCCTTTCTTTAAGGAATTCACAGTTTAGTAGGTGAGAAAACATTCAAATAACTCTACAAATGAACAGTGTGTAGAGAGCCGGCTCTGGGGAGTTAGAGGGCTTAGGCCAGCCTGAGTCTTACCTGTAGTTTGTACTAAGCCTGACAGCTGTCAAACTCAGGATGTTGGCTCACCACCCCTCTGTTCTGTCTCTTGAGAACAGGATGCAGGAAGGGAGTAAATGGATAGGGTACAGGACAGGACGCAGGAAAGAAAGTAACAGACAAGGTACAAGGAAATAAGGAAATCAGTTAATTAGGTTTATGCTTTTCTTAGAAAATAATGTTACTGTTGCTTGATCCAGTACTATATAAGCCTGAGCCCTCAGATCAATAAACGGAATTTGTTCTTCACTGCTCTCACCTGGTGTGATTCTTTCTCTCTTCACACTCTGCCAGCATCAGACCACAGGGGCGGACGCAGGCCGCTAGCGGCATTTGGCTCCCAAACAGGGACCTGAAAGGAAGGCTTCCCCCGGCAAAGTGGTCCTGGACAAGGTGGGCTGTTTGGCCAACAGCCCTAGAAAAGGAGCTCCGGTCATCAAGAGAAGACGGCTAGCAAGGTAGGGTGATAATTTTCCTATTTAGTTTTTTATTTTCACCAGGTTAAGCGGGGAATAAAAAGAAATGAGACTGCCACTTTTCAGCGTCTCTGATTTGAAGTGAAAGGAAACCACACAGGCGGATAAAGTGAAAGCAAACCGCACCAGTTAATAGTGTCCTATAAGATAGTTAGCTAATATGGGGCAGAGCTCGTGGGCAGAACAGAGAGACAGACAATATTATTTGAAAGTGTTCAAATACAGGGGACACAACTAGAATTTCAGCATGCAAATAAGAACATTGTCTTTCTTTAAATTGTCAACTGCATCTTTGTCATTTCTATTGAGAACAAACCAAGTGCCATTCAGCTACTGCAA
The DNA here is from genome assembly GCF_003287225.1 of Phascolarctos cinereus. Classification (NCBI taxonomy): domain Eukaryota; kingdom Metazoa; phylum Chordata; class Mammalia; order Diprotodontia; family Phascolarctidae; genus Phascolarctos; species Phascolarctos cinereus. The sequence continues at coordinate 384,592,863 of NW_027555847.1, read as the reverse complement.
TCTCTGCATAAGATACTTGTATTGTCCAACCACTGCATTGCAAGTCATAGCTGAAATCAGTCCAGTGTATCACCAAGATTCAGTCTGCTGACTATTTTGCTCGCCTATGCCAAGACTGTACTAATACCAACTTTGATTATACTGGGAAATGGCAGTGCTCAGTCTTTGTGGTGCTGCAATTTTCACATATTTGCTATTTTATTGATTATTGTTTAAAATAATAGTACTGTATGAGAACTTAATGATTATACCTTGGAATTATTTTGTATAGAAAATATACTTAGAAAAGTGGTTACCATGCTGCTGTGCTGTTCTTGTTAAAAAGTCCCACGTGTACAAGTAGAGTTTCCTCATGTACAAGAGTCCTTTTTTCAGGTGAATATTAATTATTCTTCAAATAACATTAAAACACAGCATAATTATAGTAATTTTTAGTTGCTTAAATAGAATCTACCAGTACTTCTGGAAAGCCTTTTTTGGTTTCCTGGGTACAATTTTATATAACATATATAAAAACTAAAGTGAGATTCATAAATATTCAGGACATTGGAAACTGATCACATTTACAAAGTCAGTGTGTAAGTGAAGTTATTACTCCCTCCATAATGCCTTATGGACAAGCAGGAGCTGCGATGTGAAGCTACACTGTATTTCCCATTTTATATATGTCTCCCTATTTGATTTTATTCAAGTTATAGTACATCTTGAAAAAGTTGGCCTTATGTGTGTGTCATTGTGGCATGCAAAGAGTTATGATGACTTTATATTAAAAGTTAGAATTTGTAGTCATTATGACATTAGAAATTTTTGTGGTTTTCAAGAGTCTCAAAGAAAATTGTATATTAACATTTTTTGTCAGCCATCACATTTCCAAACAGTATTTTTAAAAAACAAAGGTAAATGTGATATGGCAGATGAGCAGACTAACCAAAATCAGTGGTTAAGGGGATTTCATTTTAGATCCTTTTTAATAATCAAAGAAAATGGGGACATTTGCCATATATGTGTGTGTGTATATATATATACATATATATGTATATATATACATATATATATGTATATATATACACAATACATATATATACATATATATATGTATATATATACATATATATATGTATATATATGTATTGTGTATATATATACATATATATGTGTATATATATATATACACAATACATATATATACACACACACATATATACATACATACATACATACATACACACACATATATTATATATGTATATATGTATATGTATATATATCTGTGTATATATATATGTGCATATATATATATTATATATGAGTTTTATTGAAGTTAGAGCTAAAATAGCATACTTAATTTTACAACTTTTGTAGATACATGTCCATTGCAACCTTCCATTCATTTGAGATCAGTTTGTAAATCAAGAGTTCTATCTTAGGGTAATTCTACAAAAATAAAGCTTGTATCATTTTATCTACAACCACCATTTAGGTTACTTAAAAATTACATTGGTATTCAAAAAAGGGGAAAAATATTTAAGAAGTTAAGTTATAATCAATAATTAGAAAACAAATCAACTTGTTTTCTCAATCAGGTGGGGGGGAAACTTCAAGGGTAAGATTAAATAACCTCTCTGCTTTAGAAATTTGACATGAGCAGTTCGTGTGTTAAACACAGTTTAATGCACTGTATGTGTACTAAAATTTCCAGTAAAATGTAGCTTGTAAGTGTTCTGAATCAGCTCCTTAGTACTAGTAATAATATAGCTAAAATTTTAATATATTTTGCAGTATATAAAAGACTATAACTTCATAAGTATAGAACTTTTTGATTTAAAAAGTTATTCATTCTGACTTTGTTAGAATATTAATAGCAATATTTTTAGGCTTTCATTTGTCCTGGTGGTTCTTTGGGAGGTTTGCAAGCAAATTAAACAAGCGAAGTGGGAAAGGGGACATTTATTTGTCTTTGAAAATTTAGAAATAGATCTTTACCCTTGCCCAACGAAACCCTCTTGAATTCAGTAAATACCTAAAGAAATTCTTTTGCTTTGCTGCAGAGTTCTACTGCCTAACTCCCCTCTTATATTAGAAAATCCAGCATAAATTTGTCATAGCCTGGTCAGTAGTTATAACAACATTTCAGAGTTGAAAATAATTTTTAATTAATTAAACCATTAGGTAATCTTTTTTTAACTACAGATAGGAAACTTAGTTATTTCTGTGTTTTCTGCCAAGAAGCATAGCCTTAAACACATTTCTATACATACCTGATTTCTTAGCTACTTAAACTTATGCTGTTCTAAACATTACTTAATCATATTTAGTTGGCTATTTTTCTACTGAACAATTACACAATGTTAGGGAGAGTCTTATTCTAAAATTCCTTTATTTCATATCAATGTGTGCATGTTTTTTAAGTGTAATTACAATGTATGTGTCAGAGTATGCGCAAAAAAAAAAGGGGGGAAAGATGAATATCATATGAAGACAAGCAGATACTTTGCATTAGTTACTTACTTTAAGAAGGACATAAGTAATATCATTTCTTGTTTTGCTTTAGTATTCTTGGCAATCCAAGACACCTCAAGACTGACAATGGTCCCGCCTATACTAGCAGGAATTTTGCACAATTTTGTCTCACCTATAATATCACTCACTCTACTGGCATCCTGTACAATCTTACTGGACAAGCCATTGTTGAAAGGTGGAACAAGGATATTAAAATCCTCCTTGACAAACAGAAAAAAGAGGAAATAGAAAATAGTATAGAAAATAGTGTAAAAAGGAGATTGGATCAGGTAATATATCCCATAATTTTTTTGACACTAGATGATCAGGGATGTACTCATGCACAAAAACATTTTGCAGGACAAAAGAACAGGTTGTTAGATGAGCAACTAGATATCACAGTAATGTGGAAGGATCCAAAGATGGGTAATTGGGATGGTCTAGTAAAATTACTAACCTGGGGTCGAGGATATGCTTGTATTTTTCCAGAACATGCAAGAGAACTGGTCTGGGTCTCCGAGAGGAACATGCCCTGTCAGCATACTGACCAGAGGGATGGAGACCCTAAGCATCAAAGGAAAAACCAGTTGGAGAGACAAGCAGAGGAGGAAGTTGAGACCAAGAAGATGAAGAGCCAATAATAAGATGTTGACTGTCCTTTTTGCAATGATGACTGTCGTAGATGGCTCTGGGACAGAGTCGTGATTTTATTGGACTTATATGCCTTGCCCCGCTTGGGTTAAACCTGCAACTTGAAATGTGATTACCGCTATACTTTTGTTTGTGTAACTCCCTATTTAGTTTCTAATACTACCAATGTAACTCCTGATAAAATATTGAATAAGCTTCAGGGCACTTGGCATTCCGAAAATATAATATGGATGGTATTGATCCTCAAGATATTGCTTATAAGCTGTTGTACTATATCAAGCAACTTAACACTTTCCAGAATATTTCAAATTTTCTGTTGCATTTCCTACCCTGATAGTATTCTTGTTACTCTTGAGTTTTCTCTTGATGCACATCCCACTTTCTCAAGCTAGAAGAGAAAAAAGGGGGAGATATAGAGGGCCAGCTCTGGGGACTTGGAGGGCTTAGGCCAGCCCGGATCTTACCTGCAGCTTGTACTAAACCTGACAGCTGTGAAACTCAGGATGTCAGCTCACCACCCCCTGTTCCATCTCTTGAGAGCAGGATGCAGGAAGGGAGGAAATGGATGGGGTACAGGACAGGACGCAGGAAAGAATGTAACAGACAAGGTACAAGGAAATAAGGAAATCACTTATTTAGGTTTATGCTTTTCTTAGAAAATAATGTTACTATTGCTTGATCCAGTACTATATAAGCCTGAGCTCTCAGATCAATAAATGGAGTTTGTTCTTCACATCTCCCACCTGGCCCATGACTCTTTCTTCACACTCTGCAGGCATCAGACCTTGGCTGCGGATGCAGGCACTCATGGCAGCAGTGTAAGAATAAAATGGAAATAATCAATACAGGGAAAGCATAGTAAAGGGGAATCCAGAAAGGATTCCTATAGAAAATAGGAATTTAGCTAGGAAAACAAAAGGAGCCAGGAAGTAGAAATTACAAGGGAGAGCATTTTAAGCATGAGGGACAGTCAGTAAACCCTTAAGATATGGGAGATAGATTGTTTTGCTTGAGAAATAGAAAATATTCCAACATCACCAAATTCTCGTGGTAAAGAGGAACATGTAAAAAGACTGAAAATGTGGAGCAGGGAAGGCTATGAAGAGCCTTAAATACAACAGGGTTTCATATGTGATTTTGGAGGTTATAGGGAGCCAATTCAAAATGGTAGAAAATCTCCCCTGGTCTTATTCTATATAAACTCCCATGACTCCTCATTCATGCTATATAGTTAAGTTCAGGAAACCAGAATACAATTCTCCCTTGGGCACTATGGAATTTGTATGCTTCAGATTGATGCTTTTTTCCAGTCCTACTCCCAAATCATCCCTTCTAGAAAGGCTTAGGTCAGGAGAAGAGCAAAATGGTCTGGCTATTCACTAATGGCGATTAATGCTAATCAGAATTTTATTTAAAAATGAACACACACACTCCCCACCACCCCACACACACACCCCACACTCTGAAAGCTTGCAGGTTCCAAGGCTGGATTTTCCCATCAAGATCCAGTCTGTTTGTAAAGGGGAACTTACTGAATTACTTGCTACCACTGTGCCATCTTGGTTTCAGCCTCTCTCTTTATGGTATTGATTTTCATAGGACTATAACCAAATACCTGGATGTTTGGCTTATGGCTTGGATGAAATTCAGTAGATCATACATTTAAAACTTGAGGGGAACTTAGAGGTCTTATAGTCCAATTTATTCATTTTACAGATCGAGAAACCAAGGCTGAGAGAGATTAAATGACTTGTATTCTCACATAGCAATTAAGAATAGAGAAATTTGAATCCAGGTCCTGGGTTCAACTTTTGCCCCATCCCCTACCCTGTTTCTCCCTGAAACCTACATAAACCTTGTGTACTGTTCATTCGGGGTATCCTTGTCTCTTCTAGTGAAACTCCCTTGTCCATGATGGTCCTAGATGGTCCCTATTATGTTTCTCAGCTCATTGGTTGAGCTGACTCTAAATTCGTTGCTTGTTTCATTGTCGGTAACATTCTTCCAGCTCTTTATTTTTATTGCTTTGGAAGTCTAATCTTCCCAAGATGGAGAAAGAACTTAGGGAGATATGATAGAGATTCCAATGTTCCTAGGGTAGATGCAATTTCTGATACTTACTACCTGTATGACTGTAGGCCACCCTACACTTCAATTTCCTCATCTGAATTAAGGGGATTGAACTGACTTCTTAGATCCCTGACAACTCTATAGCTCTAGTTTTATGATTACATCTATTTCATAGGCAAAAACAATAGAATTACAATAACAGGAAAAATTAAAAGATTTGAATTTGTTTCATGGGGAGACAGAGAGAGAGAGATAAGAAAGAGAGAGAGAAACAGAGAGAAAGAGACACACACAGAGAAGGAGAGACAGAGACACACAGAGAAAGAGACAGAGAGAGATAGAGAAAGAGAGACAGACAGAGAAAAAAACAGAGAGAGAGAAGGAGGGAGAAGGAGATAGAGGGAGAGAGACAGAGGGAAGGGAAGGGAAGGGAAGGGAAGGGAAGGCAAGGGAAGGGAAGGCAAGGGAAGGCAAGGGAAGGCAAGGGAAGGGAAGGCAAGGGTCCAAGGTCATAAATGGAACCAGCTAGTAGTTTGACTTTTTTGGCTCCAAATTTAGGGCTTTTTTTCACTATGCTGTGTTTTCTTGAAGTGTAATTTGGCACGGTATGGAAGTGACAGTAAAGAATGAGAAGTACAGGAACAGTTTCCTGGGGATTTGCGAGACACAGGAAGTGGGAAAAGGCATTGCCAGTCTTGGAGAGGGTCATTCAAGAGATGAAGTCCTTAGAAGACTGACAGGTTTCAGTAAATGTGAGGAGGTACAAGGAACATTAGAGAAAGCAATCAAGAGCAAAGGAAAATTTGTTCACAATGGGGTAGGGATTCTAAAGGACACAACTGAAGGGGCAAACGTCCCCAAATCATATATGTGTCTAGATTTGAGTATACATGAACATATTTACTCATATGCACACATATGCATATGTACTCATATTTTATATACACATATGATACACATACATATAACATAATGCGTGTGTATATGTATGTGTGTATGCATATATACATACATACATACAAATATACACTTAGGTGTATGTGTGGTATGTGAGGCTATATGTACTCAAATTATATACAGTACATGGATATATACTCAGTATATATACATATGTGTGTGTGTGTGTGTATACACACACACATACTCACACACATACATGCACACTGTATGTATGTCTGTATATATACACACATGATTTTGATGGTGCCAGCCTCTTTAATATTTATGGATAGGAATTGAATCTGTGGTCTTATTGGTATAGAGAACTCCTGGGTGAGGAAACACTCTCTACCAAGGAAAGTAGGTAACTTGTTTGTACCTTATAGTCTTAGAGCACTGCCTATAGAACTGAGGGACTGAGTAATTTACTTAAAGTCACATCCCTAGTATGAATCGCCACTGTTGGGAATGGGAACAATAACAGATGAGCTGAGAAATATAACATAAACCAACTAGAGTTTGTTGAGTTCACCAGTAAGGGAGTTTCACCAGATGAGGCAAGGATGCCATGAATGAAGAATACACAGGATTTATGTAGGTTTCAGGGAGTGAGAATCAGTGTAGGGGATGGGGAAAAGTTTATTGGTCAAGGTCTCTGTTAACTGAGCCTTGAGGCTGATCTGGTGAAAAAGCCTTTCTTTTTTTTTTACTAAATTTCAGAATTAGAGGCTTCTGTATAACAATTTGGGGTTGTGGGAGGGGCCTAGGTTATTTCTCAGAAGAGTTTTTTACAACAGGGTGGCACATCCTATTTTGGATTGCATGCATTGCAAGCACTATATGAAACTACGGGCATATGTTTGAACAAAATAGAGTGATTCTCAAAATGGAGTAGTTCTGGATCCACAATTCCAGTATCAAAACTCGCACTTGATCTTCCTGGACAGCTTTCTATCCATATACTGTGCTGCCTGAAGTGTGTGTGCATGTGTGCGTGTGTGTGTGTGTCTGTCTGTCTGTGTCTGTGTCTGTGTCTGTGATGTAGGTTTCAAGATATCTTATACTGATTCATGAATCTTTACACTTGGAATTTTGTCTCACCATTTGCCTGTTTTTCAACTAAACTTCCCAGAGATGAATGCAGTAGTTAGTAGTGAAGTTTATTTGTATTATGTGGATTAAGTTTGGCTTCTTCAGCTCTTATTCTCTATTAATATTTATCTACTTCCTCCCAGAGACCATTTAATTCAATTCTTTTGGGGTCTGAGGGTAGGAAAGGAAGAGAGAGACAAAGAAAGATCCTGACCCTCTATAGGTGCCACCAACAGACTTTCACTTTTTTTTTAATTTCACAACAGTCTTTGCTGGAACTCCCATTAAGTTTTGATACTCCTTCTCAAGGAAACTATTAATTCTGAGCTCGTTAGCAGAGTTGAGATGGTTGACAAGCCTTGAGTTCCATGAATATTCATTTGTTCCTAGGATCAGGTTAACTGTTTCTTCCACTACGTCAAATGGACTTTGCCTACTCACCTTTCCAATGCTCAACCCCAGAGAAGTGATCTTTTCTAGAATCTAGGTTTCCCATACAAAAACACAAATAGCATTCAGTCATCATCAACTATGAGGAAAGAGTAATTTAGGGGCAATTGCTCACAAAGCTTGACTTCTTTTTCTTTTAGACTTTTCTGATTTATTTCATTTAGAAACCCATCTTACTTGAGTCACATCCACCTAATGGCATTTTTCTCTCTGTATGATATATAAAATTTTGAACCCAGCCTTACAAAAGAGTCAAAAATGCTCAAGGCAGATCCATTGTCCATGCCATAGCATAGAAGGATTGGTTGAAGAAACTGGGGATGTTTAATCTGAAGAGACAACTTACAAGAGAAAGAATATCTGTCTCTTAATGTTGTGATGGTTGTCATTTAGAAGAGATATTGGATTTGTTCTGCTTGGACCTGGAAGGCAAAGCTAGGAGTAATGGTTGGAAGATGGAAAGAGAAAGATTTGGGAAGAATATAAGGAAAATTTTTCCTAAGGGTTAGAGCTGCCCAAAAGTTGATTGGGCTTCCCCATTAAGTAGTGAGTTTCCCTTTAAACCAAAATTGGATGTCTCCTTTTAAGGGAGATCCTGGAGGAGACTCCTATTTAAATGAGGGTTTGTGTTAGACTAAATGGCTTTGGAGTCTGTGATTCTGCCTCAATACATACAGGGACACTTCCTTCATGCTGAGCATCAAGTTGTATCAAAATTACATTGGAAACCAAAAGTGTATTAGGCTTTTCCCCCAACCAAAGCCACAACCCCAAATTGCCAGATTATTTGACCAGCTATTATATCCTCTATCCTGCTTGTTCTTTCTGTTACTATGATGTTACAAGACTCGTTCACTGGGAATAATCTTTTCAATTAGTTCCAAACAGACTTCAGAGGAAGAGTCCTACCAACAACAGGGATCTCTGCAGAGATCAAAACATTTGTTACTTGTCCAATTCTCAGGTGAACTTGACTCCTCAACTTGAAGGTGAAATCCATCTTAGTAATCCATTGAGCCTTCCAGTCCCTTGGAACTTCTTACAATGTCTATAAAAATTTCTGCTCTTAACCTTTCTTGTGTTATAAAAAGCACACCACGTTCCTCATAACTATTTGATGTCTTATATAAAACCCCTTATAAAATAAAAAATCTCCCCAGATAGTCTCAAAAGAAAAGTTGCCCTGAGTTGTCTTTAAATGGCATGCTCATTTAATATTGACATGAATACAGAGTCGGTGCTCTTTGAATTCCAGACTGCCCATGCTAACGATGGAGGGGCACTGTTAAAACCTGCCAGTTGTTAAAAAATCCCTTCCACTCCATAGGGAGAAGGTGTCAAGAGTAAAAGCCAGAGAGGGAGAATTTTGGCTGGTCCAAAAACAGTTGTAGAAAAGAAGGTTCTTTCTCCGACAGTATTCTGACATGCTTTCTTCAGTTTTGCCATGAAGTTGAAATCTTTCCTCAGGAGAGATGAGCGTATATATAAAGACAGCACGAACATGGTAAGCCTAGGAATTTCAAACATAGCCAAGTCTGACACACAGAAAAGGAGGAAGGGAGGGAGGAAAGGAGGAGGGGAAAAAAAGAATGTGTGTGTTTCTCCTGACCTCCAGAAAAGGCTGTCAAAAGGAATAGTCAGTTTCAAGAGGTTTGTATATGAAATATTTCAAATGCCCAACTGGTTATTATGGATTCAAATATATTTTGGATCCAAACACAATGTACTTTGAAATAATAGTATTCTTTTTCTTTCTCAATAGTTGACTCCATCATAAAAGTATACATATGTAATGTATGTGTGTATAATCTGTGCATGTGTGTGTGTGTGTGTGTGTGTGTGTGTGTGTGTGTTGTGTTTGGAAGATACCTCAGAAAATTTAGTCCAAACCACACCTGAAAAAAGACTGACTTTCTTCTGCATTGATTTGTCACTGATCTTGAAAATATGTACCACAAATTGAAAGCTCCATTAGACCAGAGTAAAAGCCTTATACTTACTTTACATCCTTGTCCTTGATAAATAACTGTTGGATGAATTGGTTTAATGTTTTTTTTAATGTAATAATCATTCTCTGTTATGAGGGTTAGCTCTCTGTGAGGGGAGAAGAAGGAGGATACAGTGAGGTGGGGGAAAGAATTTATGTGGTATAAAGACAAAATATATCAATAAAATATATTTTTAAAAGAAAAAAATGTAACTATTCCTAGGAAGGGTGCTGTATAAAATTGTTAGCAATCATTAACTTTGACATCGATTTATTAAATTCTTTCCAATTGGATATGTAACTGAGAATAGGTTTTGATTGTAAGGAAGTTGAAAGGTTGGGCCCAGACATACTCAAGTCACTTGTTGGAGGGACCAGGGCAGCTGAGGTCCTTTTATGTTATGGAGGTTAAGGGAGTAGTATCATTAGTCAAACCAATTTACCAGCAACATTCTTATATATTACATATGAGTGTGTATTATTCTTACACATTCACACATAAGTGGTTAAAAGTTGTTCTCTTTTTTAATATTGCCATTGTATATAAGTGTATGGTTTTTGTGTGTATGTATATGTATATAACTATTGTATATATGTATATGTTTTTAACAGGTATTTGATTTCATTGGTTTAGGAACTCCTGGTGAGAAATTTCCATCTACTAATGCTAATCAGCAGCTACTTTGCAGCTTTGGATCCTCAAGAATTCCATAGTGAATTCAAGGAGTCAGTGTATGTCAGAGGCAAGATATATACCCAGTTCTTCCTGACTCTATGGCCATCTCTATAATCAATAGCACATTCTGTACAACCAGCAAATACCACAACTATTGATAATACAACTGGGGCCCATTAGCTAGCATTTTTTGTGCCTAGACCAAATCAACTTTATAATACATAAGATGCTGGGACATCATCTTTGAGGAAAGAACCTTCCTCAACATCTCCCCCAACACACACACACACACACACACACACACACACACACACACACTCACTCACTCACATACACATTGACCAATATCCATGGCAGAGAGACATACTAAACAGGAGTTTTGTGAAAATGTTTCAGGAGACTCTGCATGGTCTATGATACTTGACAAATATATCTCATGATAAAGCTGATTATGTGACATATCTGAGCCGGAGGTCAACTGGATACTCATTTACTTGAAAGAGGAAAAGAAGTAATATGGAAACAAACATAAGTATGTGTCTGTCTTTTATATGTCATTCTCAAAAATGCATAGCAATGGATGGTGGATTTTTGAGTGTTTGCTTCCAAGAATTACATGATGTAATATTTAACATAATTTTAATTACAAATAAATATATCCATTATAAAAAAAATGATTGTGATATAGCACAATCATTTAAAGTCCAGTAGAGTACTTAATATTTTTTTCCATGTGCATATTTTCTCTTTCTGTTGGGGACTATGGGAAACTACACAAACTTAAGGAACTTGTGCTATGCAATCATATCTACAGATGTTGTCTGCATAATGGTGTATGTACATATATATATATATATATATATATATATATATATATATATATGTAAATGAAATATATATGTGTGTGTAAATGAAAAACAAAATGTAGGGGTTCATCACACAGGGCCAGTCTGTGGCAAAACAGAAAAGTAATTTGAATTCTACCAGTTAAGTATCAAGGCTTATGAACCCAAGGCACTCAGGAATTCCTGAGTTCAAATCTAGCTACAGACATTTACTCTTTGTGTGACCCTGGGTAAGTCACTTAACTTCTGTTTGCCTCAGATTCACCATTTGTAAAATGAGGACAATATCAGCACCTTCCTTCCAGGGTTGTTGGGAGAATTAAATAAGATATTTTTAAATCACTTTGCAAACTCTAAGTGGGGCCATCTCTAGACATCCTGATCTATATCTGGCCATTGGACGCAGATGGCTCCAGAAAAAAAGGTGAGGCTGGTGATCTTACACAGCCCTCCCTCACTTAAATTCAATTAACTTGAAAGTCAACACATCATCTTCTTGATGTCATGGCATTCTTTGAGAATGAAGAACAAACAACAACTGTGAACTCTAAAGTATTCTATAAATGCTAGCTATTGCTGACTGAATTCTTAAACTCTTTCAACTGCTTGCTTAGATTTATAGCACTTAACTTTCTTTCCTAACTTAACTCATATCCCTGAACATTTTCCCTTGCCTACATGATCCTTTCATCTCCTGGGGCCACATACTTCTTGGTTAATCACATAACGGTAACTGGTAGTGACTCGGAACACTTAAAGGCACAAAGACCTTTTCTCAAAACAGCACTGTGAGCCCATAAGTAGTACAAGTAATCTTACCCTCATTTAATAAATGAGGAAACTAAATCTTAGAGAATGTAAGTGATGTTTAAAAGATCACAAAGTTATTAAGTATCAGAGCTAAGGATCCTGACTTAAGAAAGACTCATAGTCACTGCAGAGGAAATGAAATCCCTTTCTATCTTCATATTCATAAATCTTATAATCATATATTACCCTGAGAAAAATATCTCTGTGAAACACTATGCTACAATTAAGTTGCATATATATGTATGTGTATAAAATGTATGTATATTATATATAAAAATGTATATAAATAATATTAATATTCTCAAATAAGTATGTTATATACATGTATGCTTATGTTAAGCTGGAATAAATATAGTATTCTTCACTATTGTAAAGAATATATCCTAATATAAAATTTAATAGCTTAAAACTGCACTAACACATTTGGGACACCACATACATTGCCATCCATTCTCCTAATGGAGAGTTGAGGTATTTTGGGTGTTTTTGTTTTTGTTTCTGCTTTTTGTTTGTTTCAAAGGCAAGAGTGTTTCAGATGTAAGAGAAATACAAAGAAGAAAAGGAACAAAATACAGAAAGTCTGCAGTGAGGTAAATGAAAATTCTCTAAAAGGAAAGTGACCTTGAATACCTGAAAAGCCATTAATGGACCCCCTAAAACCAAAAATGAAAAAGGTCTCCCTTTTTAAAGCAGTGAGGTAAAGGACTACTGAGGCAGAATATAATATCCATGATCTGATGTGATCATTTTATAAAGGCATTTTTGTTTAATTATTGTTCTTTTGTATATGGGGAAAATTCAGACTGGTTAGGAGTTGGTATTTCCAGGAATAACTATGAAGTAAAACAGAAAGTATTAAAAAATACTAAAATATAATTAGAGAATCTCATTTAAACAGCGAGGAATCCTCTACTTAGCCTGCTCCAAATGATACAAACATATAGAATTATAACATACATACATATATATATATATATATATATATATATGTACATATATATGTTATATATTTTATGTTTATATCATTTGGAATAGGGTTAAGTAGAGGATTTCTCACAAATGTAAGGGGGTGTACATATGCATGCACATACATGTGTGGTGATTTTATAGAGTTTTTTTTCATCATATAACACAAAATGCCAAGATTTGAGAATCAGATTTAATTTAAAGCTATTTTATTTCCTATGAAATGTGATACTTGTTATGTAAAAATATTCTCACTAATCATCATGTATTGTTCTCTCAGATAGGATTTCAAAAACATTAAGATGGTTAAAAGTGTTTGCTTGTTTGCTTTATTTATTTATTCATTTAAAAGTGAAATGTCCTTCCTCTCCTGTATCTCTCTTACTCCCATTTCTATCACTTGGTTACTTGGGTCCTCTTTCCTTATATTTTTACATTATCTCCAGGCTTGGGTAATGTGGAGTAACTCATTTCCTTCTAGACCAGCAGTCCTGTATCTCATAGGAGCAGAAATGAAACTTATGGGTTCATTAGCAGGAGAAGAAGAGAGAAGTGAGTACATCCGGGGGAAAGTCTCTATGCAGAGCAATTGGTGTGCCCAAAGTGCAAATAAGAGATTATTGGAAATGATCACACTTCCATAATTCTACTCCTTTTCACCCCTACAAATACCTCACAATAACTGAATTCTTCTACCACTTCCGGGGTGGAGGTAACTATTTTACCATGGGTTTACAGATAGAAAAATGGGACCAAAGCACAAAGAAAAATTGAGAATAAATTGCCAAGCATCACAGTGGTCGATTTTGTTGGGATTGAGATTCAAGCCCAGGAATTTCACCTTCCAGTTGTCTGTTTAACACTGAGACCTGAAATCCCACTTAAATTAGCATAATCATTATGGGAGGCTGTCATTTTATTTCTTGGAGTTGTGCTCCTAGAAGCCACTGAAGTCTCCTGAATATACATACAGTCGAGTTGGTCTAACATTTACACTGCCAAATGTCTGCATAATTCTTCTCTCTTCCTTGCCTAGCTGTCAGCAGCTGCCCTGCCTGACAGAATGTACCCACGTGGTCAGGAAAAATATATATTTGAAAAAAATATACTATTATGTCTCAGCACTGGGCCAGGAAAGAACCATGCAATTGTCAACTGGTGAAACTTATCATATTACTCAAAGGAAATGTCACACAAGATAAGATAAAACATAATGCATTATTTTTAAGCACCCCCTCCCATACAAATACAATCTCAGCTTGCTCAATGTGATGTTATTGAAGCAAAGTGTCCAAGAGAGATTTCAGAAGTGGAGACTGGCCTATTATTTCAACTTCCAAATCTTGGGCTTGTTTTAAAAGGATCTTGTCAAATACATGGAGTTTGAAGTTGAATCTCATTAAAATGAAATACGTCAATGATTTGATTTTTTTTCAGGCTAATTACAATTATTCCTTACTTTAACTCACTTTCACAGAATTAAAAAAATTACAGCACCAAAAATTTTGGTCACTTTTTTTAAAGAATCTGGTCCCTCAAAATAGGAGAATCTTATGACTAAAAATATATATGGTAGTGGTTACTGCCAAGGTGTGTTAAAATTAGATTTTTTTAGCATTGAAAAGAACCTCAGAAATCATTTTATAGATTAGTCAATTGAGAGGGTTTGGATTAACTGGCCTCCAAGGACTTGCCTAAGCTATTTACCTATGATTCTAATGGTATCCCCATTTTTTGGAATGTTCTCTTTATATCAATACATCATTTAACTTATATAAATAAATTCACTATGACCTCCAGCATTAAATATAAAATTCTTTGTTTGGCATTCAAAGCCTTTCATAACCTGCCCCATTTCTTATTTTTCCAGCCTTCTTACATATCTTCTCAGGTTCTCTTACTAGTACTCTGTGATCCATTGGCACTGAACTCCTTGCTATTCATCAAACAAGATAATCCAAGATAATTTATCTCTTACACTCATCATTTTCAATAGTTTTCCCCCATTCCCAGAATGTTCTCTCTTCTCAGCTCTACCTCCTGGCTTCCTTCAAGTCCCAGCTAAAACCTTGTTTTCTGCAAGATGCCTATCCCAACCCCCCTTAATGCTAGTGCCTTTTCTCTCTTCATTATTTCCAGCTTATCATACTTAACATATTATCTGGCTCATAGTAGGTACATAGTAGACGTTTATTGACTGACTGAATAACATCATTTGATATTCATATCCTCTGTGGAGATTTTTTCAATAAACCCTGAGTTGTCCATCCTTCTGTCTTCTGAACATTTAGAAGTTATCATTCTTGTCACTCTTTGGCTATTACATCAACTCTTTTAGTAGATTATCCTTTTTTATGTACATATCTCCTTACCTAGATAGACAACTAAATCCAGGTAGAGGACATGTCTTTGTTTAAATTCTCAGAGGTTAGAAAATGTCCCTAGTATTAGGCATTGTTAACAGGAATGATGATTAATGGCCTATGGCTTGCATAGATTGCTGAAACTGAGATTTTATCATTTGAGAATGTGGGAAAACAATATATGTTCACTATCATACATATTATACTAGAATTTCATTAAAGAATTTAACAAATTCTCTCATGCTTTCTTTGTTGTTAAGATAGAAAGAGAAAGGAAAAATGAAATTAGAAGGCGATAGGTCTTGAATTAGTTTACTAACTCAGCTCAACGGATGCTGATTAATGGAATGATGCCACCATATCAGGAATCACAGTTTTGAAAGAGACAGGAAAGGCCATCTAGTCCAACCTATACTTGAAAATTCCCTATATAGATCTTCTCTGTTAGAATAGTTCTAAAGGATCTGTTCTTGGTCCTAATTGTATATTTTTCAATGATTTGAATAAAACTATAGATGGCATGATTATTAAATTTATGATGAAAAATTCTGAGAACCATATAAATAATATAGTATATTATTGAACTCAAATCCAGAAAGATCTTAATAGGCAAGAATAATGGATCCAAACTGAATAAGATAGTATTTTTAAAGGATAAATGTAAAGTGATACATGGGTTTAAAAATTAATTGCACAAATATATTGTTTCACTATATGGTAGTTTATGGGAAAGAGACTTGAGAGATTTGGTGCACTGAAATTCTAATTTAAGTCATTTGTAAGTAAGCCAAGAAAGCTAAAGTGATTTTATATTGAATTAGGAGATATACAGTCTTAACTGAAACTTTCAATATTTCTGCTACACTTTTCAGAATTTATCTGGATTATAAAATTCTCTTTTGGATGTCACATTTTATGAAATTCATTGACAAAATAGTGCATGATCACTAATTATTATAAAGAATAGAAGGATTACAGGGAAATCTGATTGTGTTCAAATATTTGAATTTTTTTTGGCGAGAGAGAAAAAGCCTGGGTATCATTGATATATAAACTCCCGGTGCTTAAATACCCCCTATGAATGTATCTTGATATCTGTTCTATAATTTATAGCATTAGAGATTTGCCTAGAGTACTGAGAGGTTATTTGCCCAGGGTCACACATATACAATGTGTGAAAGGCAGAATTTGTACCAAGATCTTCTTGACTTTGAGGACACCTTTCATTACAATTCACCGCACAGCCTTTTCTTAAAGGGTTACCATTTAGAAAGGAAAGATATGAAACATATTATGTGGGGCTCCAGCAGACAGAAATAGGATCATTAAATGGAACTTATAGGAAGGCAGATATCTTCTCAATATATTGACAACTTCATAATGCTAACACAAAGTGATCCAATACTGATTGAGTTAACTGAGAAGTACTGTGAATTTCAGCAAATGTTGCCAGGAATAGTGTAGAAGGAATTCCTGATTCAGGTCTAAGGTTAGACTAGATTATCTCTATGGTGCTTCCCAACTCAAGGATTTTAAGATTCTATGATATGTTTTTTGGTTCTTCCAACAGAAGTCAGAAACCTGTTTCTTTTTGCAGTTTCCGTAACACTTAGCACAAAGACTAACACAAAAGTTATTTAAGTATCTCTTATGAATTCCTTGTTGAATGAATGAAAGAATGAACCTTCCTCCAGGGCTAATTTAAAGGATTAAATAACATTTAAAAGTCAAAGAATCTCAGAGTTAGGACTCCTCCAATAAAGGAGTCAAATAATTATTTAAATGTTCATTTATAAAATGCCTTATGAATGTGTTCTGCACATTGTTCTAGGCACTTGGGGAGAAAGAAAGTTTTCATGAGACACAGTCATTATTTTGACACATTTTATAGTCTAGGGAAACATTCCACACATAGATAGCTATACTGTAAAACATTTCATGATAAGCAAATTTTAATGTTGAAAAGCAAAAGGCTCTGTGACATGGAGGGAGGAGGAGCATAAAATTCCAGTCCCTTCCCTCAAGACCCTTACAATCAAATAAAGGCGATCCTCATCTGTAGAACAAGAGGATTGGACATAAAGGACTCCTCTACCTATTGAAGTTAATGTTTCTAATTAATTCATTGATTTTAATGATTTTAATTTATTTACAAGCTCTTATTAAGCCTCTAGCATATTCAAGTTGCATATGCATATACAAGTGCATAGGCATTTGGAACACTATAGCAAAACAAACTGTCCACATTTTCAAAAAGTTTAGGGCAATGTAATATTTATAGAAAGAAGTAAGTGCAAGATAACTGGAGAAGAACATTAACAACTGAGAGATTAGGGAAAGCTTATCATAGGAGGTGGCACAATGGTTTAGCATTGAGGAGAAGTTGAGTTTTCTAACAGGGATATGGGGGTGAGGAGGTAATAAATTCCAAGCACGAGAAGCAACCCATACAGAGGCATAGTGGTGGAAGATGCAATATAAATTTGGAGGAAAGCAAGTATTTTGTACAATTCCATATCACATACTTGTCTCAGTTCTATGGAGCCTCCACACCCCTCATTTGTTTAATCATCATCCAAAAGTGTAGCATTAAGCTAAGAGAAAATGTATACACAAAGCCATCTTGGCTGTACCTATCTTCCACCATCCTAACCATATTTTCTCATGGTCTTTTCTACATAATACTTGTTTTCTGCTTCATCAGTGTTGCTGTTATTATATGTCGCCTGAGCCATTAACTTTAAAATAATAGAACAAATGTTTAATAAGTGCCTCCCATGTGAAGAGAACACAAACTTTAGGTGGCCAAATCCCTGAAATCATTCTAGAGCTAGAAGCAATATTAAAAATCATTTCTTCTAACCCTCCCCCATTTTATGGATGAGAAAACTGGAACTGTGATAGATAAAAAGACTTGCCCAAGGTTATATTGTCTCAAACTGGTAAATTTAGCATATAAATTCAGGTGTTTTGACTCCATACTGACTTTATAACCCAACATCAGCAGTCAGTCAATTAGTCCAACTCTCTCAAGAAGAAGGAATCCATTTAACCACAAGATCATTAAACAAACTATTATAATATGCTTTGCAATGATAAATGCTATATAAGTGAGAGGGAAGACAATGAATATTATTATTCCTGGGGCCCAGTCTAGGCCACTCATGTAGTAACTATTGAATAAATAGTTGTCAGTAATGATATAAGTAATTTAAGTAGTTATTTAAAGCCCTCTCTCCATTTTTTCCCCTTCAGACAAGGTATATTGTACTTGTTTTTAATCTTAGTTCTCCTGTAGTGAACCACACCCTGTAGGGAAGAGTGCATACCCAGCTCTGGGTCCCTCATATCTAAATATTTAACATGATTTCTTTGGATGCCTTTGTATAGATTTTTCCTGATGTGTGCTTTGGCTTCTGTCTGATCAGGACCTAGAATTTTCATCTCCAGTGCATATATTGGCTTCAGAGAGTGTGGGTAGCAAGAATAGTGGGGTTGCTGAGGCATTGAATGCAATCAGAATGTTATTTAGAAAAGCTGGCATGGCTGCAGAGTCTCACACACATCTTTTTATTACTCTGTATTTTTGTGACATATTATTTCTGCTTCACAAGGTCATCTGACCCTGAATAGGACATGTGGTCCATTGATAACACTGGCTGGGGTGATTTCTATGCTATGAATCAGGATTGTAAACAGGGTTGGATAAATTTCCAATGGTCTTGGGTTTGTCACTGTGAAACTGTCTCTGTCTCTCTCCATTTTTCAAAAAACAGCCTCTTCAACTTGTCATGGGGACACAGCACAAAGATAAAATGATTTACCCCAAAGATGTCCCCTGTGACTTATGGGGGAAAGTGAGGAGGGTATAAGGGTCAAAATAAAGTCACTTGGCCCTAGAAATGAAAAGAACCTGACTCCTGAGCCAGGTTTCCATAGTGAATCTCTTCAGCTAAATGCACTGTCTGCTCCAGTCTTAATCTCTTTTGCCTTTGATCAAATGTGGACATGTGTGTCAAGCTATATAGAGCTCCTATTTGGACTCTGACCCTTAGCTGAGGGAATTAGCCAGGAAAAGCATGATAAGGCAGTGGAAGGGATCACACAAATCGCAAAATCTTAGTGCTAGAAGAGACCTTAGACATCATCTAGGCCAAGAGTTCTTAATCTTTTTTTGTCACAGACTCTTTTGTCAGTCTGGTAAAATCTATGCCTCCCCTGACTTGAATGATGTTTTTAGATACATAAAATATAAATACATGTGATTATAAAGGGAACCAATATATTGAAATACAGTTAACAAAAACATAATCATTAGTTTACAGACTTCAGGAAACCCTGATCTAACATAAGAATGTAAAGATGTCATTATAGCAACAAATATGGCAACATTAATGCCTAATATTGGTACAGTTTTATATGGGTAGAAAAATATTTTACATACATTTTCTCACTTGAACCTTAGCACAACTCTATGAGTTAGTGCATATTTCATTACATCTATTTTTTGGGGTGAGAAAACTAAAGCTCAGAGAGGGTGAAGGATTGGTCAAACAGCTAAGAAGTGACAGAGCTAAAACGCTGTTCCAACTCCTCCCTAGTCCAGTGATCTTTTCCCTCTACCATTTGTTCCCACAAGCTGTGTGATCCTACCTCATCTATAACCTACTTCTTGACCCAGGCCTGCCCCCACCTCATAATTTTGCTGAAAACCTTTATTATTAATAGTATTTTACCATAATCTGAACAAGTGAATAATCCAATTCTCCATTGGTTCTCCGATAAGAGAACTTATCAAGGAGCTCAATGATACTATGTGAACAGCCTTTGGAATTCCATCTATGTGCTTTCCTGCATGGTCAAGTTCAGAGCACAAAATACCCAAAATAAGTGTGGTACAGCATGGGAAAGGAACCTCATGAAGTTAGAGAGAATACTCAGTCCCTTTCAACAAACATTTCTTTTTTCATTATTACTAATTTATTTCGATTTATCAACAATCACTTCCATATGCTTTTGAGTTTGAAATTTTTCTCCTCCTTTCTCCCCACCAATCTCCCCAAGATGGCACACAATCTGATATAGGCTATACATATACATTCCTATTAAACATATTTTCACATTAGTGATGTTGTAAGAATTAGAACCAATAGGAGCAACCACCAGAAACAGGTAACAAAACTCAACAGAAGAGAAAAAAGTAGTAAATAGTATGCTTCGACCTGCATTCAAACTCCATAGTTCTTTCTTTGGCTGTGGATAGCATTTTCCATCAGAAGGCCTTTGCAGATGTCTTAGATCCTTGTGTTGCTGGGAAGGGTTAAGTTTATCCATATTAGTCATCTCACAACATGGCTGTTATTGTGTACAACATTCTCTTGGTTCTGTTCACTTCACTCAGCATCAGACCATACAAGTCTTTCCAGGTTTTTCTGAAGTCAGCCTGTTCATCATTTCTTATTAGCACAATAGTATTCCATTACATTCATATACCACAACTTGTTCAGCCATTCCCCAACTGATGGGCATCCTCTCAATTTCCAATTCTTTGTCACCACAAAAAGAGCTGCTATAAATATTTTTGTACATGTGGGTCCTTTTCCCATTTGTATGATCTCTTTGGGATATAGCCCTAGAAGTGCTATTGCTGGGTCAAAGGGTATGCACATTTTTATAGCCCTTTGAGCATAGTTCCAAATTGCTCTCCAAAACTGTTGGCTCATTTGACAACTGCACTAACAATGCATTAGTGTTCCAATTTTCCCATGTCTTCTCCAATATTTATAATTTTCTTGTTTTGTCATCTTGGCCAATCTGATGCATATGATTTGGTACTTCAGAGTTGTTTTGATTTGCATTTCTTTAAATCAGTAATGATTTAGAGCATTTTTTCATGTGACTATAGATGGCTTTAATTTCTTCATCTAAGAACTGCCTCAACAAACATTTCTTAAGTGACTGCTAGGTCCAAGGCACTATGCTCGGCCATCTGCCCTCAAAAAGCTTATACTTTATTGGGTAAAGATTTCATGGGGAAACCTTACTTACTCCCAGCCTTCACCATTAACTTTGAGCATGTCTCATAGACTTACACCCTCAGTGAAAATAAGTGTTGGAAAGGTCCTAGAAATCAAATTCCCTAATCCAAATTCTTTGATTTTATAGATGAGTAAACTTAGAACCTCCTACCAACAATTTTATAATTACATTTTTTCCCCAAGACTAAGCTTCTTAGTATCTGGAATTGCCAATTAAGCTTTCTGTGCTTCCATTTCCTCATCTGTTAAATGGGGATAATCACACCTACCCCACCATAAGGCTATAACAAAATAGCAGATGGAAAATCATCTAAGATAAACATAAAGTTCCCTACAAATGTATCATACCATTGATGCCATTGTTAGTCTGAAGTGGTTGTGTCCTCCACTAGCAAAATTTGCATAATATATAGCTTTATTCCACCTCATTGATCAAGGTCTAAGTTGGAAAAGGGGAACAATCACCCAGACACAGTGTACTTGAGCCAAATGTCAATAAAGTAGGTGAAAAATCATGTTATTTTTATATAACTCTAACTCAAGTTACCACTGCACGCGCACACACACACACACACACACACACACACACACACACACACACGCAGCGGGAGCATAACCAACAGATAGAACTCTATATGTGACTGATTATTAGACTCTAGTTACTCCCTCACACTTTGCTGAATAAAACATAGGGCAAAAGATACAGACACTAGAGCTCTATAGCCTATATCATCTTCCCTCAAAATGTGCCTTCTCTCTCTCTCTCTTCTCTCTCTCTCTCTCACACACACACACACACACACACACACACACACACACACCCCTACCTCCCAGAAAACAAAGTTCAAGTCTTGGACATTATAAATGGGTTGTCTAGTCCATATCAAACTTGCTTCCTTCTCTGATTTCTTATAGGACCATAAAATAAAATACAATAGAACAGAACATGGCCTCATACTGTTGTTTTGAACATTTTATACTTTCTACAGCTATATTTCTCATGTCTCTCTTCTAGACTGACTTAATGGCAGGGACACCATTTGCTTCTTTTCTTGTTACCTTCTCACCATAACATTTAGAGTGTTGTTTAATCCAAAAGAGATGTTCATGAACTGATGAATAAATCTAACTGAGGTAGAACTGCATAGCCACAATTCTAGAATGTAGGTCCCTAATTAAAGTGAGAACTATCTTATTCTTGGTTCTAAAGAATGCATATGTGCAGCTCCCAGGAATGAAAGGGATATTCTTTCCATTTTTCCATTTAGATTTTTCTTCTCCTGCTTAAATATTGAGGTGGGATAGAGAAGGGAAAATGAGAACCACAAGCAGGAGCTATATATCAATCAGTATATTAAAGTCTAATAATGTCATCCTCTGCACAGCAGATACAAGCACCACTTTGATATACATGAGGAGACTATATACAATGGTTATAGTATGGAGTTCCCAAATGAATCTGTGCCACACAATACCTGTGGGAGGAGGGAGCTTAAAATATATCAGTGGTCTCACAAATCTTGGTGGAAGGGGGTGTGGGCATTTAAGTGAACAGGGGATCAAGGAAATTTTGGATTAAAATAGACTTAGCTTCTTTTTTTCCCATGACCCCAAAATGACAAATGTATTTAGTATATTCACTACACATAATTTCTCACTTAATATTTAGAGATAATGTATTGGTCATATTGAAGCCCATGGAAGCCCTATTCACCAGTGCAGAATACTAGAATTCTATGGAGAAGTTTTGGATGATCTGTTCTAACTATATTTTCTGGCCCAAGTTCCCTCTTCTATTTGGATTAAAGCAGCTGGATATCCTGACCTTCAGGATATTCTCTGAATCACATGTGGAAACTTGTTCCAACTCACAAGTGTCTCTTACCTGGACCCCAACCCTAAAATCTAAGGATTTTCAGGGATCATTTATATGGGACAAACTGGATATTTGAATTCCCAATAGTCCTTATTATAATGCCTCCTATCCTCCCTAATTTAGAAGAATTCAAGATATTGCATTATCTTTATTTTCTTCATGAATTCTCTAGTTGGGCTGCTGTCCTGAATCTCTGAACGATTGATAAGAGTAACTACAGTTATGCTGGAAATTGTTTTAATGAATCCTATTTGCTCAAAAAAGAGGGATATAGTTTTTAACATAGCTGATCCCTCTTTGTCTGTTCCCTCACACACACCCTCCTGAGGCTCTTTGATGAAGAATATGGCAGCTACTTTTTCACCATTACAGTCTGCCTTAGTGAGGGGAGAGAAGGAGGGATATAGTACTAATGTGTTGCTTGGCTAGAATTGCTTGTGAAAAAACATAATCCTTCCTCCTATTTTAGTAGAAAAATATTGCTAAAGAGGAGGAAATTATGCAAGCAAATATGGCAAATTTATCCTCCCTTGCTGTGGCCTCCCTTCTCCATATAGGGGAGAAGAAATGGGCATGTCACCAAGTAGATAAAGTTTACATGAACAATGAAAACAATGGACTAGTTCATATGGAAAACCTACCACAATCTCATAAATGTGGAATAATTGAACCCCCGCCTACTTCCATTTAGAACTTTCTGCTAATTTAAACCAATTATTCTCAGTCTATTTCTGTTTGTAGTTCAAACTAAATATCCACCTCTGACTGAGGCTGCATTGGGATTGCTATGCAACTAACTTCTCCTTTTTCTTGAACCAACTCTTCTACTCCTTACCCTTCACTGCTGTCAAAATAGTGCTTGGACCTGTGATACACACCAGGTCAGTTCCTAACAATAATTGAAGAAGGAAGGGAGAGGACTTAGCAAGAGTTACATAATGAGAGAGAAACCAGGTGAGATGAAGCAGCAAAATTCAGAGGAAAAGCCCATTCTGCTATTAACCAGGCAGGCAAATATGCACACAGGTACAGGCAAACACCATTCTATCTACATGCAGACACCCTAGAGGCACACAGATAGCCACACATGTTTCACCAAAGTATTTCCTCAACGTTTCAGCATTGTCTAAGGTACTACAGAAAATGGAGTCATTCGAGGAGTGACAAAGGGTTACTTGAGGACAGGCACACAGCCGAGAATCATGCATCTTTTTACCTTAAGTGTAAAAAGCCAACTTTCAAAATTGCTCTGTTATAAAATTGTATTCCTACTTTCTCATAGTTGGGAATTTTTTTTCAGCCTGAAATTTTCTGCAAATGGGTTATCCAGGCAGGTAAAAAGTAGAAAAATAAACACTGCTTCTGTTTTCAAATTATGGAGACAATGGTGGCTGTTAGCAATCCTTGAGCAGGCCTGCCATGCTTCTGTTAGCTGGATTCCATACCGTTTTTTCCCCCTAGTAATCTTTAATGTATGGGATGCATGGCTTTTTCATCAGAACCTTCCAAACAGCATTTATGGGGAGCAGCAATCTGCTAAATAAATTTTAGGTTTGATTCTCCTGGCAACAACTACAGAAGAAAAGACATTCAAAAAACAGTTGAGACCATATTGTAGAAAAAAAATATTGAATCCAACTCAAGTCTTCCCCATCCCCCACACTTACCCCTCTCCCAAGAGCTGGCATAGGTTATGGCTGCTCAGTCTGTCAACTGGAAAATTCTTCTTAAAGGGCAGAATTCAGCATTATGGATCACAGGCCACCAAAGGGGGAGGGGAAGAAGGAAATTGCCCTCCAAGCTGATAAAAACCCATCTGCCTCTTCTGACAAGGCACTGCCATTCTTCACAGTCTCCCATCCTGGAGACATTTAGAGGGTCATAATTTCCAGTTCCTTTTTCTTCTTTGCTCCCCCCTTCCTTTTTTGAGGGGGTCTAAGAGGAGCTGGTTCCTGCAGCCTAAGCGAAGACGGCCTAAACTAATTCATCTTGTGACCTTTTAGTGCCTTCACAGTAAGGTGATTTAATAGCACTTAATCTGTCAAAAATCTGAAGCTTTATAATAACTGTATATTAAGCCAGTTTTTATGGAGCATTAGTTGAAGTCCTTCCAGTTTACAAAGGCGGGGGGGAGAGAGACACAGAGAGAGAGAGAGACAGAGACAGAGACAGAGAAAGCATTACTTAGTTTTCCTCGTTAAAAACCTTATTATTTCATAATGTATTCCTCTACAATGCCAAGACTGGAAAACAGGCCAGTTAAGCTAGATCATGCATTGCACTATCCCTGAAAGAATAACTTACTGGACTATGGTAGTTCAAACTGGAGTAATTTCATTTACTTTGAAATAGTACTTTATACTGCAAGTTCATCTTGTTGTCTTTTTTAGAGACTTCAGGCACTGGTCTAAACTCCAAGAAGATTGAAGACTTCAACTTACTTGTTTTTACAGTGATATATATGGCTGATCGAGGGCTGTCTTGACTGGAACCGATCTCCTACTACCCCTTAAATTGGAAGCACCTCGTATCTGACCAGTCTTCTCATTTTACTTGCAAATTGGAGTAAGTCCTGAGGTTCAGAGGAGGACAAGCAAGACGAAGAAAGGATTTAAAAACCATTTATGAGAAAGAATTGAAGGATCTTGGATGTTTAGCCTGGAGATGAGAAGACTTAGATGCCCTTCTCTGTGTGTTTAGAGAGTTGTTATGTGGGAGAAAAATTAGACTTATTCTGTCTGGTCCTAAAGAGTAGAAGTAGGAACAATGAATGGAAATTGTTGGGAGGCAGATTTTTACTTTATTACTTGAAGTCAAACTCCCTAAAATTAGAGGAATTGAAAGGCAGAAAGGGCTGTCTTTGTGGATAATAGGTTCCCTGTCGGGAGATGAGTTTTTGTTTGAATTGTTTGTAAGGATTTGGTTAGATTATTAGTGGGACTAAATGGCATCTGAGGTCCATCAAGCCAATCTGAGATTCTGTGATCCTTGCTTCTGTAGATTTAATTATAATTTTATCTTCCTATAAAATACTGCCTCTCAACTGATAATCTCAGTGTAGGTTGAAACATATTTTTTTAATTTTCTTTATGGTTTTTTTATTATTTTTTGCAACATGGCTAATATGGAAATATGTTTTGTATAACTTCACATTTATAATTGATATATTGCTTGCCTTCTCAATGGGTGCAGGAGGGTGAGAGTAAGGTAGAGAATTTGGAACTAAAATTTTTTAAGGGAATGCTAAAAATAAACAAATGAATAATTAAAAATAAAATAAAATACTTCCTCTCACCTATCCATGCCATCCTCTTTTCCAAACAAATCTTACCCATCCTTCAGGACCTAGAGCAAGTTCTTCTACCTTCATGAAATTTCCCCTGACTAGCCTAGCCTATATGAATATCTCTTCTCTCTCACTTCCTTTAGCACTTAGAGTTATAGATTTTGAAATGGGAAGGTGAATCAGAGCTTTAGAAGTTGACAGTTATAACTTTCACATTTAATCATCAAGTAAACTTATGGTCTAAGATACTATGGTTTTCCCAATATCAGATCCAGAACCAGAATCTACTTTTCCTGACTCCCTATCCAATATTGATAATTTCTTTTTTTTAATTATCATACTATAAAATGCAATTCTTAATATTGTATGATGTTTTGAGAGGCAGTGGTTTAACAGATAGACTGCTAGACTTGGAGGTAGTGACAATTGGGTTAAAATCTTAGTTATGTGATTAAGAAAGACTAATTGATCTCTCTGAGCTTTGGTTTCCTTGTCTGTAAAATTGCAATAAAAATTGCTGAAGAACCTACTTCAAAGGGTTGCTATATGAATGAAATGAGGTAAGTTTCAAAAATATCAGTTATTATATTGCTGTTCTCTAACTGTTTCAGTGTGTGACCAACTAAATACCAACCTTGAGGTTAGGGATTATGTCTTCTCTCCTCTTGTGTAATCTACAGTGCCTATCATACAGTAGGAGTTAAATAAATATATTATGACTGATTATTGAAGTTTGAAGAACATGGGGTCAGAAAGATAAAGTGACTTCCAAAAAACAAACCGGGATTTCCCAAAGCCATTTAACTGCTTCATTATTCCTTGAAAAGCAAAAGTTCACTCTCAGCATACCAGGGATGCACTTCTGGTCATTTCTAATTTTCTGCCTGGACCTAGGGATATTCAAGGAACAAACAAAAAGGAATTCCTTAAAACTTGAAATTTTGAAAAAAAAAATTTACTTTAATGAACAGGTATGCTAGGGCCACTTAGGATCACAATATTTTAGAGTCATAGACTAAAAGAGGAAACTGACTTTATAGGTTTTCTAGTCTAAACTACTGATTTAGATAAAACAAAGACCTATAGACTCCAAGTGATTTGCCCAAAGTCACATGGGTGGTGAGGAGTAGGATTCTGGAAGTGAATTCAGTTCCCTCTGACTTAAAAACCAGTCCACATCACATGTATAATCTAGTCCAGTGGTTTTTACATAAAGCTAAGAATGGTTTATGGTGGAATTTTTATTAGGGGGGAGGGGAGAATCTAAGAGGGTCCTTACAAATCTGGATTCTTGAGGTTGGGGTCAGATGATAGCAGTAAAGACTCAACAAAGAACAGGGGTAGATACGTATTTGGATGACATATAAAATGATACTGGAACACTAGTTTTCTTATACACAAATTTTTAGGGCAGCATTCATAAGCTAAACATTATTCAAAGTAACATATGAAACAAAGAAAACAAAGATGGCTACTATAAACAGGTGATTAAACAAAAGGAATAGCATACTTGTTAGAGAAAAATGTATATTATTAGTTACAGGATATAGATAAAAGGACTCATCCTTTGAGTATGGTTAGTCTCATTGAATAAAAGAAATCTAATCATCTCATTTGGGCCAGACAGGGAAGAGAATTCTCTCAGGAATCTGGAATCCTCCACCTTCAGCAACTAAGTCTTCTACCATAAAGAGGTGAAAAGGAGACACTGAAAGACTCTAGCTTCTATGACTGGTCTTATAATGTGCTAGGGATCATTCAGAGCAAAATGGCTGGTACAGAATAAGATGGAGTCAGCATCCCTTGAGGTATGGCTGCTTCTAAGGAGAGAAAAGTCTATGGTTTACACAGAAATGTCAGGGAAGTTCATAATGCAGTACCACAGGGTTTGTTAAGAGATATTGAGGTAAGGAGATGAGGAGGCTCACTGGAAGCCTCCAAACTCAGGACACTTGATAAAGTCAGTCCCTGGGGTTCATCTGCAGAGGATTACTTTATCTACTTCTCCTACAGTGTTTTTTATGCTTTTAAAATCTTAAAATAAAGTTTTATAATGTTTCAAAATGTAAAAACCATTCAGATGTCTGGTACAAAAAGCCTGGAAGTGCCTTTGGCCATCGTTTGCCAAACCTTGATCTAGTCTAATCTCATTTCTATAGACGAAACTAAAATCCAAAGTAACCTACCCAAAATCATACAGATAATAAATTGTTACAGACAGGATTTGCACCCAAGTCCTCAAAATCCACATCTATTGCTCTTTTTTGCTATACCAGTATGATTTGAGGTGCACAAGGCAGTTAGCCCTGCTAAAAATTATATCTCCTACCAGACTGCTTTCCTTAGTGCCTGAATTTCCTCCATTTGAGTCATAATGATTTGGTCAAAATATCTGGTCTCAGAAATGGTTATTAAAATAACAGCTCTTCCAAGGCAATATATAACATATTAGCCCAGGGGTCTCTTTTTTTCTTTCAATAGTGAGTCACATGATCAGACATCCACATGTATATGAACCTCATGCATTCAATTATATAATCAATTACCTTTAAACTTCAAAAACAACTACTAAAAATATGTCTACTCAAGTGACACATGCCAATAGTTATTAGATCTAGAGGACCATAGATTTAGAACTGGAAGGGACCTTAGTGTCTCTCTAGTTTATACACACACACACACACACACACACACACACACATAGTTATATATAAAACTATATATAAAGCTATATATAAAAACTATATACATGTAGTTTTATATATAAATAGTTTTATATAAAATGAGAATGACTCATTTTATATATGAAGAAACTGATGTATGGGTGATATATACAAGACGTGATGTAAAGTTAGAAATGGGAGGATCTGGCTGCTGATTGTGTATGTGAGGTGAGGGAGAGAGAGGACTTAAGGACAAAGCTGAGATTACAAACCTGAAACACTGAAAGGATAATGGTGCTTTTAACAGGAATACAGAAGTCTGGAAGAAGGGATAAACAATGAGTTTAGTTTTAGACATACTGAGTTTAGGATGTCTCCTGGGACCTGCGGCTTGAAATGTGAAATAAGCAATTGAGGTTTTGTAGAAACTTTAGGGTAGTGGCTATAGAAAAAGACTTCAGACAGGTGTTATTTTGGTGACTATAGTTTGGTGGACTTATGATTTTGGTATGCTCTTTTGCAAGTGATATTACAGGGTTATCATTCATTAAGTCATTTGAAAATTGCTTTTTTCACTTAAGAAATTTATCATATAACTTAAAATTATTTTTTGTGTATGTTTGTGTTTGTGTGTGGGTGTGTATGATCTAACTAGCCATAATGGAATCTCTTTAGTGGAAGGGATTTTGTCTTTTTTTTTTAATTTACTACTGCCACTGCACTATGCCTTGTACATTGTTATGCTTAGGATAAATTTGATGACCAAATAAGTGAGAAAACAAAATGAAAACTGTTAGTTCTGTGCTTTTCTTTTACATAATTAATACTTCTCCACCCTCAACACTGCCCCCACACACACCCAAAAGGGGATGGAAAGGAAACATAGCAACTTAAATAAGAACATTCCTAGCAACCAAATCACCTTCACACAATTTCTCAATTTCTGAAAGCTTTTAGCCTTTGTACAGCATTCAAGAAACAAAGTGGAATGACTCAGAACCCTCAGAGAAACCCAGTAGAGAGAAAGAAGCATAGGTAATCAGTGGATGTGATTTAGGGACTTCAGACTCTATAAATTTTCCTGGTCAGCATTAGGGTTGCTTAATATTTTATGTTACATTGCTTGCCTTTACATAACATTCAGAACTATTCATAAACCCACAGACCATTCCTTTCGATTCTTTTTTTTTGGGGGGGGAGATGTCTTGTAGACACAAAAGTAGTTTGGAGATTTTTTTTCACTTATATTTCTTCTATCTTTTTGTCTTTAAGTAATAAAAACACTTGGTCATTCCAAAAAATAAAATATAGCTATTTCTCCTTTTCCCAATCTCATGGTGTTCACAATTGGAAAACAAACTCCAGTATTCTTTCTCTTTCATGACACAAATCAAGAGCATAGGTTTATTTAAACTGCACCTCAAAAGCCTGATAAAGCTTTCATTCAAATACTTGCCTTCATTGAGAATTTAATTCATATGCTCTACATGGATATTATCACCTCTTCTAAACACACCGTATTTCTAGGAGTTACTGCTGAAATTTAAATATAATTGGGAAATGTAGCATATAAAACCAGTATCAAATGTTACTAAATAGGTAGCTTATTTTGGAAGGGGGAAGGAGTGAGCTTCAAATACCAAGGAAATGGGACAAAGAAGAGATAAACTTTGAGGATAGGAAAAACAACAATGAAACCAACATGGAACAATACCCTCAGAGTTTATGTCAATGTGGGGTACAATAAAAAAGGGTTCTGGGAGGGGACTAGGGCTAAGCTGTGAAGGAAGTGGTTGTGAAAACAAGGAAAGGAAATAGAAATTGGAAATAGAAGCAACCTTAAAGGCAACAATGGGAGCTTTGCCTATTTCATGATTTTTATGACAGAACAGCCTTGCAAAAACCCACCAAAGTCCCACCATTAAATGTCTTTGTTAACTTAAGGATTTAGTTACAGAATAGACCAAATCAGTCTAATGGATACATTGTGACAAGGAACATCTTTTGCCTATTATCTATCATAGAAAGCCTATTATTTTATGTTGTATTGGCTTCCCTACATGAGCTTGATAAGGGGGTTCACTGTGTTAACCTTGAAGTTCATGAATGATATACCAATCCAAGCAAACAACAATTCAATTCAATTCAAATATTTGTTACATGCCAATTGAGTGCAGAGTAATGAGTTAGCTTTTTTAGATACAAAGACAAAAAATGGCATTCCCAAACATCAAGGAGCTTACTATATAAGAAACACAAGTAAGGATGAATACAAAGTAGTAGTATGCAGGTTAGAATGTGATAAGGAAAAAGAAGAGGTCCAGATAAAATGGTATAACAAATTTAAGGAAGGGGAGGTACCTTTAAGTTGCAGCAGAGGAAGGTAATTGTAGTAGTAGTAGTAGTAGTAGTAGTAGTAGTAGTAGTAGTAGTAGTAGTAGTAGTGGCAGTAGTAGAGGTAGTGGTAGTGGTGGTGGCAGTAGTAGTAGTAGTAATTGTAACAATAGGAGGAGGAAGAACAATAGGAGGAGTAAGGGTAAGAGTAATAATAATAATAGTTACCATTTATACAGAACTTACATTTTCAAAGCATTTTATGTGTTATCTCATTTGATCCTCACAACAACCCAGTGATGTAGGTACTATTATTATGCCTATTTTATAGACAAAAAAAAAAAAAACTTGAGACTGAGAGAGATTACATGGCTTGCCAGGATCATATGCCTGGTAAATGTCTGTGGCAGGACTTGAACTTAGGTTTGCCTCAATCTATGTCCATAGCTCTATCTACTACACCCACCACTTCCCTCACATAGCTAGCAAAAATAAAAAAAAAACCACATTTTCCTTTCCTTTCCACTATGATTAAGAGCATTGGCTGCCTGAAAGGGGAAGGGTGATATATACATATATTTGTAAATCCTTTGATACAACTCTTCATCTTTTCAGTATTATCAACCCCATTGCACCTCATACCAGTCCTGTTCTTCTCCTCTCACTTTTTCTATTGTGCCCCTTAGCATCCCATTCTATTGTTAATAGACTTTCCCTCTTCTTAGACATCATCTTTTCACTGGTTCCCCTTTGAAGACATTGCATGCCTGATCACTCTCTCCATTATCATCTCTCTTGGCCCTCAAAATACTAGGCCAGATAGGTATCCTCCTTAATCCTGATGGTCCCTCTAAATCCTTTCCTTACTGACATCACTCAGCCATGTCTTATACTTTGAAGTTCACTCCACAAGCTTTGGTATACAACCTAATCTACTGGCTTTCCAAATCCTTACCTTTTATTTTTCATGGAGTTCAATACCTGGCTTATGGTCTCTTCCCTAACTTTTAGCTTAATAAATATGTATGTTGATGTCCACTTCAACACCTGGCACGCTTGTAAATCTTCTTTTATTCCTGTTACCTATGGGGTATTAAGAGAGGAAAAGTTTTGTAATAGTGACTGTGACAAGTGATATAAGGGATCAATCACACTTAGGCTCCCTGAATCCAAATGTCAGAAACCAGGACTCTCACTTCCAGGATTCTGCTAACTTATTTTTCTACCTTTACTTTGCAGATATAATCATTTGCTTGGTCTTATAAATGGGTTTCCTTCATGATCTAGATCCCTGTAATTCCTTTCCCTGTTTATAACCTCTTACTTTTCCATTTGCCTCTTAGCCTTCCTCTTCCTAATCTCATTCCTCATCCTCATGTGATCACTAGTCTTTCCATTCCAGTTTCTTTATTCTGGCCTACATTTTTTAAATTCAAAATTTTTTACCCTCAAATTAAACAGTGTAATTTTATGTTCCATTATATGTGAATCCCTTGCCCTCTCACCCTATTGCTATTCATTTTTTTTTATTTTGGTCTAATCCCATCTTCTCCATCCTAACTCATTTGCTTTCATAAGCTGCTTCAGGAAGTCACATCATTGGGCTGAACTAGTCTACTACAAAATAACGTTATCTGATCTTAAGTGAGCCCTGGATACTTGATGGAATAATGTATTCTTCACCAATTGGTTCTCCACAAAGATTATTCCAAACTAGCTTCAACTCCAAGCCTCTTAGCCTCCACCTTTTTTCTCAGCAAAAGGCATAATTTCCTACTTTACTGAAAAATAGATGTAATTCATTATGAGCTTTCCCTTCTCACCATTCTATCCCTCCAAACCCCTAGACATCAACATCTACTATTTTTCCCTTTATTCTGGTCTTGGAGGAGGAAATTATTCTTCCTGTCAGACCAATCCTGCTACTTTCATTCTTAATTCAATATTCTGTTATCTAAAAGCTTGTCTTACCAATCTTCACCACCCTCCTCCCTCATAATCATTCCTTTCACTTTGTAATCCCTATTGCCCTGGAGCCTGCATGCATCTCCAGACCTCTCCCATTCTAAAAACAAAACCTTTCACCTGAACATAGCTCCCCCTAAAGCTATTTTCCTGTTATATATCTCTCCTCTATTTCAGTCAAAATATGGGGGAGGAGGTAGGGAGGAGGACTTTACTATACCTGGTATCTCCAATTCCTCCTCAATTTCCCAGAAATCTGGCTTCTAACCCAATCATTTCACAGATACAAGTTACACTTTCTATCCTCATCCTTCTTGAACTCTTTATAGTTCTTGAGTCAATTCTAGGTGGTACAGTGAATACAGCTCTGGGCCTAGAGTCAGGATAGACCTGAGTTCAAAGCCAGCTTCTGGCACTTAGTTGCTATTTGAGCCTGGGTAAATCACTTAACCTTTGTTTGCCTCATTTCCTTAACTGTGAAATGGAGATAAAAATAGCACCTTCCTCACAAGGCTGTTGTGAGGATCAAATGAGATAATGTTTGTAAAGCTCTTAGCCAGTGCCTGACACCTAGTAGACACTATACACATGTTCATTGCTTTCTCTCTTGACATTGGTGAACATTCCCTCCTCTCTCAGGGTTCTTGGAGCTATTCTGTCTTGGTTCTTTTCCTGTCTGGACAGTTTCTCACTCTATTCTTCTGGATAATCACTCCATGTCCCACATCCTAGTGTGTTTATCCCCTTATTCTAGTCTTCTTCTCTCCTTTCTCTGAAATCCTTCTTGGTATTTTTTTTTATCAGCTCTGAAGGATCATGCTTGTGAAGATAAGTCCTAACCTAATCTCTCTCTTGAGCCCTGGCCCTCAATCACCAAATAGCTGCTGAGCATCTCCACTTGGTTGTTGTAAAGGCATATCAAACTCAGAATGCATTTCTAGTTACTCCTGGGCTTGTGGGAAAGAGAAAAGGTTGATGGACAGCTAGTCCATTGAATTCAATTTTGTTTAATGACTTTATCTAGCATCAGAGAAAAATAGCATTAATTGTAGATCATGGAGATCACTAAAGAAATTTTGAATTATCCAGGAAGGAACAGTGGAAGGTCAAGGAACAGAGGGATTGTAAGTCAGAAGACAAAGAATTGTCCGCACAGATGATTCTGGAGTCTCCTTTGAAAAGAATTGAAAGTGATATCAGGCCTGATATGAAAGACTGTCAGAAAAGAAAGGGATCAACTATCATAACAAGGAGATGAATATTGAGGCATGAAGTGATGGGAGAGATGAAGGGACAAGAAATTGCTGTCAGATGATTCAGTTTAGTGATTTTTAGTTCAGCATCTTAAAAGTGGAACAATTATAAGGGTTGATGATTCTAAGGTATGTCTGGTGGAGATAGAGTGAAGCAGAATTTCATAAAATTTGAGGTTCACAGGAGGGTGCTATCAGAGTGACCAATCTGAATACTGAAGCTGTAAAGACGGCTGGAGAGAAAAAGGAAAAGGGCATAACCCTAAAGACATAGAATGTCAGAGGTAAAAGGAACATTGTTCAATTGTATCCAACTCTTCGTCACTCCATTTTTGGAAAAGATACTGAAGTGGTTTGCCATTTTCTTCTCCAGCTCATTTTATAGGTGAGGAAACTGAGACAAACAGGGTTAAGTGAGTAGCCCATACAAGCTAATAAGTGTCTGAGGCCAGATTTGAACTCATGAAGAAGAGTCTTCCTGATTCTGGGCACAGCTTTCTTTCCACTGTGCCACCTAGCTGCCCTAAAGGAATATTAAAGAACATTCATTCCAAACTTCTTATTTTGCAGATGAGAAATCTGAGATCCACAGGAGTAAAGAAATTTGATAAAGGTTGTACAGATAGTTACTGGCAGAACCAGGAAAGAAATTTAGCTTTCATGACTGCCATTACACAACACAACCTCCTTCAGTTTAAGTCATCTTCTTTTCCTCCTGGTTCTCTTTCCTCTTCTGATCTCATTTACACCATTGCAACTCACTAATTATCACTTCCAAGGCAAGAGTACTTTCACCCTCTTCCTCTTCCATCCCCACCCACTAAAAGTCTGGTCAGAAACATGGGAATTGGAGTTCACTCCCTTTTATTTCACATCTGATCATGTGCAAATGGAACTATGGCTCTGGTGACACATTCTAGGAATAAGACAGAAGCAGGAAGGAGATGCTGACCCTGCAACACTGATTATAACAGACACCAATTTGGAGCCACAGGGTTGCCAAGCAGGCTGACCTTGGGGCCTCTACAAAGAGAAGAGGTTGGGCTGGGACTAGCTGTCCATCAACCTTTGTCTCTCTCCCACAAGCCTAGGAGTAACTAGAAATGCCTTGCAGGTGGGGAACAATTGTATTACCATAAGCCAACAATTAGAGAGCCTCCTGGGCAGACTGATCAGAAGCCTTTACAGGGGCTGTTGATGATGAGCCAAGTTCTGGCCTCAGATATGCATATCCAACTGTGCAGAAGATAAAGGGAGTTGGGGAGAGGATGTTGGAGGGAGGCATCAGCCAGTGTGTTTGGCACCTGAGGGTTGCTCACAGACAAAAGCTTCTGGGGAGGGGAGGATTAGAAATTAGTAAACTGTGCAGTGTCCCAGAGTTTTAATGAGCTAACTAGAAGGAGCTGGCTTTTACTTCCTGGAAGCGTGCTTTGGTTCTA
This sequence comes from Phascolarctos cinereus, assembly GCF_003287225.1. NCBI lineage: Eukaryota > Metazoa > Chordata > Mammalia > Diprotodontia > Phascolarctidae > Phascolarctos > Phascolarctos cinereus. The sequence continues at coordinate 384,556,661 of NW_027555847.1, read as the reverse complement.
GGATGCTCTAGTTAAAGAACAAGATACCACTAGCCTGGAGGGCCATGTGACTGAGCAAGGTAAAGCAGCAGCAGCAACAAACTTTATGCTGAACAAAGAGTGAAATCTGTGACAAAAGAGCTAAGACAAACACTGAGGAAACAGTGGTGGAGAGGCCTTTGAAAGTACAAAAGATATATAGTGAAACCTTCACCCATATCTTTCTAAACCGGAATGTGTTTCTCTGGAATTTTGGCATAACCTACTACACCATCCCTATCTCCTTTCACCAGCTTAGTAAATGGCAATTCTATCAATCTGTCATTCAGTAAGCATTTATTGAGCACTGACCATATACCAGCACTATGCTAATCATTGGGTATGGATACAAAGGAAAAAAGGAGAAACCATCCCTGCCTTAAAGGATATTACATTTTAATGGGGAAGACTATATAACAACTTTCTTTCCACTGGAAGAGCTGAAAGGTAATGCTAATCATGCCAATATCTACAGGTCATTTGGTTTAAATTTGTCTACTGGTAGGGATGGTTTGTTTTATATTTTCCATGTTTTTTCATCTGCTGCACATTCTTATCAAAGGCATAAATTAGCAAAATAGTTGGTCTAAGTTAGGGGCAGAGTTTGTGACCAAAGAACCGGAGAGACATTTGGGGTATACTAGAAAGAAGCAGAGGGCTGCGAGTCAGAAAATCTCCTTTTGAGTACACATTAGTTTGATTTTCTGCTTGTCTTCTTTTTACCTTGGATAAATTCAACTCTCTATCTCCCTTATAATCATCAGTAAAATGAAGGGAAATTTACTACATAGTTCTAAGATCTTTTCAGACTCTAAAATTCTGTTATTTCTAGACATTACCAGACATTCCCAAGTTACAGGATGTTAGTTTGAGGAGAACATAGGTGCAGAGGGTCTGAAGTGACTTAGGAGTAACATATGGGTGCTAGTAACTTAAAATAAAGGGGGAAAATGGAGAAGTGTAAGGGGGGAGTGAAATTACAATTTCAGTGGTATTGGGAGCTCCCAGGTAAGGAATTTTCTCTACCAATACAAATTGATCCTTTTTTTTTCAATTTGTAAGATTCAAGAGCTGCCTAGGACAATGAGAGACTACAGGATTTACTAAGGGTGCTATATCCCGGTTTGTGGTAGAGGTAAGATTCAAGCTCAGGTCTCCCTGGCTCTGAAGCTAGCTTGTTATCCATTGCACCATACAACTGACCAAATGCAAACTAAACCAATTTCATCTAGTCCTGTCTCTGCTAAGCTATGTACATATTAGAAAGTTTGTGTCAATCACCCTTGATCTAGGGCTGGGGGAAATATGAAAGAAGGACAGTGTAACCTGGTGACATCTCCCCTACTTGTAGATACATAGCTAGCATGTACCTTGAGGAAGCATTAGAGAGATCTGTTACCGATAATGATGAGTCCCCAGCCCTTAATACCACAACCAATAGAACACCTTGCCCTCGTGCCCCTAATACATTATTTCCTGCTGCATATTGTGCCATGTCAGGATAAACATTATGAAGTAATATTGCACACAATGGGGAGGGAATTAGCTGTGCAAATCCCATTAATGTAAATGAGACTTTGGTGGTTAATTTCCCATGCATTGGCTGAATATTTACCCCAATTAGTTATGTTCAAGTTTCACACTATACTCTGACCAGATGTCCAACTGAGAAGGGGAAAAAGGAGGGGAAAAATTGTCCTCAACCTGTGTCTCAGTTTCATATAGTCCAAGGAAGCTTGGAGCCACCTAGATAATTTTGTCTTCTCATGTACTCTGAAAGTGGAACCCTTTGCCCAAACTTTGAAATGCACAACCTTTTCGAAATCATTGTTTTCATTAGTAAGCTACCTGCTGAGGCATTCTCTTATACAGGACAGGTTTATTTTGGTTTATTAATTCCATTCTAGTGAATAATGTCATCTCTAGCCTTGTTAGACCTGTAGTTTGTTTTAACATTGCTTTTACTTAGATGACTGCAAGGGTGCTCCAGATAATGGGAAATTAGAGAAGATATAGGAGTGATATCAGGCAGAAATGCACTAGGAAGGACAAATCCACATTGGAGTTCAGTTTTCAAATAGCAAAATACTGAGTAAATGAATGTGGACACTCTAATCCCATGGCATTTTGTGTGCTCACTTTCTAGGGTACTTTTCACATTGTAATCACATTAATAACTTATGTTTATATAGCATTTTACAGTTTATGAAGCATCTTCCTTACAGTAGATGACATGATAAGCCTGCTTGCTACAATAGAATGAGTGATGGCTCTGGAATCAGAGGAACTGGATTCAAACAATACCTCAGATGCTTACTACTTACATGACCTCAGACCTCTCTGTGTCTTCGTTTCCATATCTTTAAAGAAAATGTTGAACTAGATGATGTTTAAGGTCTCTTGCAGTGTGAAATCTGACCTTCAAAACACCATAGACAAACCAGACTGTAATTCACAGGTGTATGATCATTTATATGGAAGAACCTTCCATGTCTCTAACCTCAGAGTATCTCCATCAAATCTAATGACCTTCATGTCCACATCACCCTTTATTGGTTCTACTCACACACACACACACACACACACACACACACACACACACACACACACAGACGGGGGGGGAGAGAGAGAGAGAGAGAGAGAGAGAGAGAGAGAGAGAGAGAGAGAGAGAGCAGATGACCTAATCTCCTATTTCACTGAAAGGTTAAGGGCATAAGACATGAGTTACCTTAATTCCTATTCTCAAAACTTATGTGCATCATCACCCTGTCTTTTCTCCTGCAGAAAATATAGTTCTATTCTTCATCAAAGCTAATCCCTTCATCTTCTCCAATTCCATCCTACATCTTTCTGGGGCTTGTTTTTAGAATCTCTTCCCTCTCTGGACCATTATTTTTTTCTTTTAAAAAATAGATTTTTATTGATAGATTTTGCTTTTATGTCATCTATATTTCATACTATATCCTTCCCCATATTCCCTCACACAAAGTCCTTCCTTACACTAAAGAAGTAGGGGAAGGGGGGGTGTTCAGAAAAAATAATCAAAATATAGAAAAACCCTGATGTGAAATTCAGTGTTCCATACACATAGGTCCCAATTTCTGCCAAGGAGCATAGAGGAGGGATTAGTTCATCTCTTCTTTGGGCACAAACTTGGCCATAATTTACAACATCCAGCTTTGATTGTTTTCTCATCATTCTCTTTTTTTCTATTTACATTGTTGTTGTCATATGTATATTTTGCCTGGTTCTGTTAATTTTACTTTGCATCTCTTCATATAAAACTTTCCATGTTTCTTTTTCTGAATTAATTGTGCCCATCATTTCTTACAGCACAATAATATTGTATTAGAGTCTTTTGCCATCATTGGCCATGGAGAGCCACTGTCCAATTGATGGACATCTACTTTGTTTCCAGTTCTTTCCTACCACAAAATGTGCTGCTATAAATATTTTGGCATATATAAGGCATTTGTTTTTTGTCATTTAACTTTCTTGGAGTATTTTCTTAGCAGTGTAATGTCTGGATCAAAAGATATGGACATTTTATTCACTTTATTTACATGATTCTAAATTGCTTTCCAGAAGGGTTGGACCATTTCACAGCTTCACCAATAAGGAATTAGTACGTCATCTTTACATAATGCCTATAATTCTGATTATTTCTCTTCTTTCTCATCTTTGCCTATTTTTTGAGTGAGAAGTAAAATCTGATTGTTTTCATTTGGAGTTCTCTTATTATTTGTGATTTGGAACATTACTTTGCATGGTTATTAACAGTTTAAAATTCTTTTGAGAATTATTCATACCCTTGAGGGAATCATTTTTGGTATATGTCTCATTTGTTTTATATCCTGTATATGGGACTCTGATCAGAGGTATTTGATACAAAGATTTTTTTCTCAGCCAACAATTTCCCTTCTTATCCTAATTTCATTAATTTTGCTTGTGCAGAAGATTTTTGATTTCATGTAATTAAACAATAATTGTTTGTACTTTGTATTTGCCTATCTGTCTCATTCAGTTAAGATTCTACCCCCAGTCTATAGCTGTGGAAAATATTCAATCAACTTTTTTTATGGTATAATCTTTAATATTCAGGTAATGTACCCATATTGAATTTACCATGGAGTATGGGGAAAGATGTTGGTCTAAACCTAATTCCTATCAGATTTCTTTCCAATTTGTCTGGCAATTTTAATCCTACAAGCAATTCTTTCCTATAAAATTTATGCTTTGGGTTTTGAGTTCATTTTAAAAAAAATTTTCCTCATTTATTCTGGTCCATCTATCTATTTTTCTGTTTTTAATGAAGTAATTCATGTTTTGGATGATTGCTATGTTATTGTTTAAAGTCCAGAAGGGCTATTTTCTCTCTGTTCCTACTTTTTTCCATTATTTCCCTTGATATTTTAGAAATTTTTTTTTCTTCAAAATGAATTTTATCTTTTTTCTAGCTTTGTAGAGGATATTTTTGGTAATTTGATTGGTATACTACTAAATCTATAAATTAATTTTGGCAATATTGTTATTCTATCATATCTTTGTAGCTCAGCCACAAGCCCTACTCCAACTATTTTATGTTGTTCTTTGTTTTTAAGTAATATTTTTAATTGTGTCTATTTGTGTTTTGATAAATCGGTTCCCAAATACACATGAATTTTGCAGTTATTTTGAATTTGACTTCCCATTCTATTATTACCTCCTGGATTTTTGTATTATTATACGGAACTACTTTTGATTTTTGTGAATTCATTTTGCTGCCTATAACTTCATCAAACCTATTGATTTTCTAAACTAGTTTCTTTTCTGATTCTCTAAGATTTTCTCTTTTTTTCTTTAAAAAATAGATCATGGGGGCAGCTAGGTGTTGCAGTGGATAGAGCTCCTGCCTTGGAATCAGGAGGACCTCAGTTCAAATCCAGCCTCAGACACTTGACACTTAACTAGCTGTGTGACCCTGGGCAAGTCACTTAACCCCAATTGCCTCACCCAAAAAATAAATTTTTAAAAAATAGATCATGTCAGCAGCAGAGACATATAGTTTTATCTCCTTTTTGTCTATCTTTGTGCATTTGTATTTTTTTCCTTGCCTTATTTCTCCCAAGCTATGCTATTGGTTACCAGTTTACCATTATACATACTTTATCATTCCTTGGCAATTAGATTACTATACTTTCTGTTTTTCCTCCTACCTCTCTAACCACTTTTCTTACCTATGAAGAAGACAAGGATAGGAGCAGAATTTGCTAGAAAGGAATTTGACTAGTCTGTACGGTGAGGTATCTCTGAAAATAAATAAAGGTAGAAATGTTGCCAGACTGGGTAATTAGAAAGAAGGTGGTGGCCTCAATAAAGACTGGAGATTTGAAAGATGAGTATGTTTAGAAGGAACAGTAATGAGATCTGTTTTAGACTTACTAAGTTTGAGATCCCTATGGGATTTCCATTTCAAAATGTCTAATAGGCAGTTGGTGATTTAGGTTCAAATATGTAGATCTAGGTGGTATCTATGTATAAATAATAATTCCTATGGAAGCTGATGTGGTCTCTATTATGGTGCAAAGAGATAAGTGAAGAGGACAGAATTTTTGAGGCATACTTACAGTTAGAGTTTCTATATGGGTGATGGTCCAGCAAAGGAAGCTAAGAAGGAACAATAAGGTAAGAAGAAAGAAAACTGAGGTAGAACCGTTCCACAAAATGACAAAAAAAAAGAGGGATAAAATATCTAGGAGGAGAGGGTGACAAACTGTTAAATGCTTCAAAGAGGTCACAGAGATGTAGGATTCAGAAATTATTGTGAATTTTCAACTTCATCTGAAGAACAACTTCAGTTGAATGAGGATGTAGGAACTCAAACTGTAAGGAGTTAAGATGGAATTTACAAGAGAGTGTGGCAAGTAATGTGGACAACTTTCTCTGGGATTTTAGCTGTGAACAGTAAGAAAGAATGTAGAATGATAACTTGGGGAGATAGATGGTAGAGTTAAATTGGTGGGTTTTTTTTCTTTTAGGATGAGGGATATCTAGGTAGATCTATTTATAGTCATCAAGGAATGAGCCAGAAGATGAGAGATAGAGAGAGTGGATTGTGGAGCACATCTTCTGGAGGAGGTGTGTTAGAGGAATTGTCTGCTGAAAGGGATTCCAGAAGAGACAGGCTGCAACTTGCCTTGTGATCATGGTCCCCACCCTGGGTTGGCTTCTGGCTGAAACAGAAGGTGGAAAGCTCAGAGCTGCAGAAGCAACAGTTTTGTTTTGTTTTGTTTTGTGTTGTGATGGGTTCTTTTTATTTCTCTTCTCCTGTCACTGACTATTTTACTGCATTCTGAACATTTTTACTTGTTTGCCTGGTGAAGGGAGAATTATCCTTCAGGTGCCTCTCACTCTCACTCTTTCCAGGAACCTCCTTTACCTAGATTATAACAAAGAGTTCAATGAAATATCTCATTCTGTTGTTGCAGAAAAGATGGAGAACCATGTGTAAGACGGTAGTATAATTATTTGTGTTTTTTGGTTTTTTTGGTGGCAATTGAAGGTTAAGTGATTTGCCGAGAGCCACACAGCTATTAAAGGTCTGTTGCTATGTTTGGACTCAGGTCCTCCTGACTCCATGGCCAGTGCTCTATCCCTTGTGCTACCTAGTTGTCCCTGGTAGAATAATTATAATAGGATCAGATTTAGAACTGGGAGAAACTCCAACGACCTTTAATCCAGCTCCCTGATTTACATATATGGAGGGTCAGGGAGAAGTAATGACTTAAATCAAGTGTTCTAGCTCCAAATTCAGTGCCCCTACCTCTGCATCATACTGCCTTGTTGAATGACTAGAGTTAGAAAGTATATATTTATGAATAGTGTTTTGGAAGGCATTATGCATGGCCCCCAAGAAGCTGTGCTTTACTCTGTGTTATTTAAAACCATAGGATTAAGGTTCTGAAATCTTATTGATGCCATGTTAATAACGGAATAGTAGGTAAAGCATTGGTGCTAGAATCAAAAGACTTGATCCAGCAAAGCAAGTTGAGAAGGAGCAGTAAGACAGGTACAAGAAAAGTTCAAATCCATTCTCTGACATGGTAAATATATGTGACCATGGGTAAGCCATTTAATTTTCCTCGGTCTGATTTTTTGTTTTTGTTTTTTGTTTGTTTGTTTGTTTTGTTTGTTTTGTTTGGTAAGGCAATTGGGGTTAAGTGACTTGCCCACAGTCACACAACTAGTAAGCATCCAGCGTCTGAGGCTATATTTGAACTGGATGGTCTTTAAAGCCCTTTCCAGGAAAAGTGAAGGCCATTTGATCCTTCACATCAATGAATGTATATCCACACGCACAAAGAATGGAAAGGATATACATTTTCATATTTTGGGGGAGATTGTCAGCATCACCTTAACTGGGATATTGGATTGTGGGAGAATGTTGCAGCCAGCACCAAGAATAACACATCAATCAGCATGTGATTGTTGTTTAGTCATTTCACTCATGTCTGACTTCTTGGTCCCCTATTAAGAGTTTTCTCAGCAAAGATTCTAGAGTGATTTACCATTTCCTTTTCCAGCTCATTTTGTAGATAAGGAATTGAGGCAAGTAAGGTTAAGTGACTTGCCCAAGGTCGTATAGTTAGTAAATGTCTGAGACCAGATTTGAACTCACAGAGATGAGTTTTCCTGATTTCAGGCCCGGCAGTCTATCTACTGCACAACCTAGCTGCCCTCAATTAACATGTAAAAGTTCAATTATGTCATAAGTATTTCAAGCTCCAATTTAATTTACACAGGAAGACAATATTCCATGCTTGAAGGGAGACTAGAGGGTGTTATGAAGTTATTGATACGTTCTAGTAAATATGTGGACTAATAATATGATTAATACTTAAGATTCTACTCCTTGCTATGATTGTTTCTTTGAAATACACATGTGGTCTCATCTCAGCATGGGGACCTCCACAGGGCAGAATTGTAGACTTAGAAAGAGGACTAGTTTGAGGGCCAAAGCAACTGGGTTCAAACCTTGGCTGCAGCAGCTGTTGGCCTATAAGCAAGTCAGTTCGCTTCTCTGAGGCTGTTTGTTCTTCTGTAAAATGTAGATAACAGTATTAGCCTCACCACAGTTGTTGGGAGTTGGGCTCCTTGTAAACCGTGAAGCACACCAAGAAGGAGCTCCCAGGATTATTCCTCATTTCAGGGTCCATTCCTGTACAAGCCATGTCTCAAATATGCATAAAAGTAAGAGCTACTTCAAACCAATATGATCAGGAGGTCATTTAACCACAGCACCCCGGGATGATTCTCTAGATAAGAGCCAAAGACAGTCAGTTACGGTCTGTGAGTGACTCTGTAGTCTTCAGACATACATAAGAGCAATCATTCCCACTGCAGTTTGCACATTCCTGCAAGTTCCTCCACAGCAGTTTGCAGGTCAGTAAACATCTTAACTGTGCCTTTGCCTTGAGCATCAGTGTTAATGCTGTCAGTTTGGTGAATGCAGCCCAGTGCATGCACTCATTCTGGAAGGCTGAGCTGCAGCTCCAGTAGAGGGGGATGCCTTGATTCCTGGTGTTAGCCTGCCCCCAGCTGAATCATTCCTATGCTGAAGAACATGTCAGTGTGCTGCTTCTTGAGGCATGATTAGTTCTTCTCTTTGGATAAATGAATTTCTAACAGTCTCAGGTAGATCGGAGTTACCCCTAAGAACAATGGCTAAAGGGGACCTGATATTCAGGTTCTGAGCAAAATGTGGAGTGCAGCTTTGGGGAGTAGGCTTTCCACAAAGAATTTGGGGATCAAATAATTAATCAATAAACATTTATTAAACATCTATTATGTGCCAGGCCCTTTTCTAAGCATTGAGGATGCAAAGTAAACTTTCCCCTTCACTCAAGGAACTTAGATTTTATGAGGTCTGAAGAAATGAGGAAAAGGAGACAGACACACAATAATATACATACATGTGTATATTACACATACACATATATACATGTATATTCTCATTGTTTGGTCATTTAATCATGTCTGACTTTTTGGCTTTCTTGGCAAAGATGCTGGAGAAGTTTACCTTTTACTTCTACAATGGATTAAGGTTAAGTGACTAGCCCAGGGTCATACAGTGTCACAGGTCAGATTTGAACTCAAGTCTTCCTGACTCCAGGCCCAAAGCTCTATCCATTGAGCCATCTTGCTGCCTCCTATATATGTGTATGCATATATGCATATATGTGTGTATGCGCATATCTACTTATGCACATACATTCATATAGGTATCACATATTATAGGTATATATATTGTATATATGTATATATATATATATCTATGAATGTATGTATGTATGTATGTAAATAAATGTATTGATTGTGTGGAAATCGTAAGGGACAAGATTTTAGTCTTCTTGGCAAGGCTCTAAGGCAAAGGTTCTTAACCACTTTCTATTCTTTTTTTATATCATGAACTCCTTTGGCAGTGTGGGGAAACCTACTAAATTCTCAGAAAAATTCTTTAAAATACATAAAATAAAATACAGTGAATTCTATTTAGATGATCACTGTATGTACTACTGTGGTCAAGAATTACTTAGAAATGAAGTAGCCCTCACTGTCAATGAAAGGGTAAGAAAAGCAATACTGGGGTATGATCTCAAAAATGGCTGAATGAAATCTTTTTGAATATAAGGCAAACTGTTCCAGGTCACAATAATACAAGTCTATGCTCTAACCACTGATGTCAAAGAGGCCAAAGTTGATCAGTTAAATGAAAACCTATAACATCATCTAAAAGATAACACCCCCCAAAAAAAGATGTCACATTCACATTAATCATAGGGGATTGGAATGCTAAAGTAAGAAATCAAAAGAAAATTGGAATAGGAAAGTTTGGCCTTGGAGTACGAAATGAAGCAGGGCAGAGACCAATAGAGTTTCATTAAGATAACTCTCTGGTTATAGCCAAAACACCTTTTCAACAACTCACAAGGCAGCTCTACACATGGACATCATCAGGTGGTCAATATAGAAATCAGATTGAATATATACTTTGCAGCCCGAAGTGGGAAAGCTCTGTACAGTCAGTTAAAACAAGATCTGGAGCTGACTGTGGATCATACTGTGAGCTTCATGCGGCAAAATTTAGACGTCAAGAAAGTAGGAAAAACCATCTGGTCACATAAGTACAATATAAATAACATCCTTTATAAACATGAAGTGGAGGTGAGAAATAGATTTAAGGGATTAGATCTTGTAGATAGAATGCTTGAAGAACTATGGAGAGAGGTTCTCAATATTGTACAGGAAGCAGCAACAAAACAAAACAAAACCAAAAAAATCCACAGAAAAAGAAGAGCAAGAAAGCAAGATGGCTCTCTGATGAGGCTTTACAAATAGCTGAGGAAAGAAAGAAAGCAAAACAGAAAGAGGAAAGGAAAAGATATACTCAACTGAATGCAGAATTCCAGAGAATAGCAAGGAGAGATAAGGTTTTCTTAGATGAACAATGCAAAGAAATGGACAAAAAAACAGAATGGAAAAAACAAGAGATCTCTTCAAGAAAATTAGCAATATCAAGGGCAAAAATGGGCTTAATAAAAGACAAAAATGGTAAGGATTTAACAAAAGCAGAAGAGATTAAAAAAGAGGTGGCAAAAAGAACTATATGAAAAAGAGCTTAACATTACCAATAACCATAATGTGGTTACTGATCTAGAGTAAGACATCCTGAAGAATGAAGTCAAGTGGGCCTCAGGAAGCATTGCTTGCAATAAGGCTAGTGGAGATGATGGAATTTCAGTTGAGCTATTTAAAACCCTAAGAGATGATACTGTTAAGGTGCTGCACTCAATATGCCAGCAAATTTGGAAAACTCAACAGTGACCACTGGATTGGAAAAGATCAGTTTACATCCCAATCCTAAAGAAGCACAATGCCAATAAATGTTTAAATTAACAAACAATCGCACTCATTTCACACGCCACAAAGTTTATGCTTAAAATTCTGCAAGCTAGGTTTCAGCAATATGCAGACTTAGAATTACCAGAAAAAGCAGAGGAACTAGAAATCAATTTGCCAACATTTACTGAATTATGTAGAAAGCAAAGGAGTTCCAGAAAAAACAACAACAACAACAACTAAGTTCTTGGGAACTGGCACCGTCACTTCTTGGCAAATAGAGGAAAAAGAAATGGAAGCAATGTCAGACTTCATATTCTTGGGCTCAAAGATCACTGCAGATGGTGACTACAGCCATGAAATTAAGACTCTTGTTCTTTGGAAGAAAAGCTATGGCAACTCTGCGCAGCATGCTAAAAAGCAGAGACATCACCTTGCCTACAGTGGTGTATATAGTAAAAGTTTTTTCCAATAGCAATGTATAGCTGTGAGAGTCGGACTTTAATGAAAGCTGGTTGCTACAGAATTGACACTTTCAAATTGTGGTGCTGGAGAAACTTTCAAGAGTCCCTTGTACAACAAAAAGGTCAAATCAATCAATACTTGAAGAAATTAATTCAGGCTATTTACCAGAAGGGCAAATATAGAAACTAAAGCTTAAATACTCTGACCACATAATGAGAAGGTAGGACTTACTGGAAAAGACCCTGATATTGTGAAAGATCGAAGACAAAAAGAAAAGGGGACAGCCCAGCATGAGATAGATAGACAGTATCATGGAAACAACAAATATAAACTTGCTGAGACTTCACAACATAGTAGAATATAGAAGGGTCTAGCATGCTATGGTCCATGGGGTCATGAAGAGTCAGACACAATTGAATATCTGAACAGCAAAAAAAAAAAATACTTGTAGTGAATACACAGTTATAGTGAAATGTAGTCATTGAATTTTTTTTAATTAGCTTACAAATCTCAGGTTAAGCACCTCCGCTATAAAATGTATGATGCTCTATTGTTAAGGTACAAAAAGACCATAACAATGTACAAAAAGCAGACATTGTTTGTAACATTTCTCTTAATGTCTATTCCATGGTTTTATTTCTTTTAAGTATATTGCCAGAGGCATTGTTTATAGTGATATAAACCTAGAAAGTACCAGAGTTGGAGTTATGAGACATGAGGTCAATTCCCAGATCATTGGTTTTGTGACTTTGGGCAAGAAACTTAACATTGCTTAGTCTATTCTGTCATCATTAAAAAGGACAAAATTAATAATTAATAATAACAATAATAGTCCTAGTAACAATGATAGTTAACATTTATGTAGTGCAATAAGGTTTGAAAATTACTTTATAAATGTTAAATTTTTTTATCATCATAACTGCCCTGCAATGTAGGTACTATCATGCTTCCATTTATAGTCAAAAAAAAAAAAACTGAGGCAGCAGAGGTGACGTGACCTGCCCAGGGTCACAGAGCTAGTAAGTGTTGAGGGTGCTTTTGAACTTGGTTCTTCCTGACTCCAGGTTCAACTCCTACAGACTCAGGTACCATGCTACCTGAATTATTGTCTTCACAGGGTAATTTTGAAGATCAGCTGAGGCAACGTGTTTCAAATGTTTAGCTAAAGTTAAAGTGGTATATGTGTCAGCATAATTGATATTTTTAAGCTTTATTACTGTGTTTTGTTTTTACATATGAACATTTGTACATGACATACCTCATGAGAGATATCATAGCAAAGTGAGTCAGTAAAGTAAAACTAGTCACACAGTGAATACATCTGAAAGTATATGCAATATTCCATACTCATACCACCCCTCACCTCTTTATTATTTTTTAATTAATAGAAATCTCTTTTTTGGCCTACCACTACCCATATCAATGGGAGGGAAAGAAAAGTAAATTTCTTGTAAAAATCTGCATAATCTCAAGCAAAAATATTCCCTCAGTGACTGCATCCAAATCTATATGTCTCATCCTGCTACCAACTATCACAGCTCTATCATGTCAAGCATATTTTACTTTATCATCAATCTTCTGTAATCATGAATGGAAATTGTAATGATCGTAATTCTTAAAACTTTCAAAGTTATTTTCAAAGAGTTGTTATTGTATACGGTATATTGTTTTCCTGGTTTTGCTTATTTTATTATTTATCAGTTTCAAAATTGTTTATTTTTATACTATAATGCAAATTATAACATTATCTTATATTATAAATCATAATATTATTAAAACTTTATATTTTATAACATAGTTTAATATTGTACTATGTAGTTTATAATATAGTTGTTCTTTTTATCATATTTAATGTAATATAGTATAAGTTTTTAGGTTCTTACTTTCCTCTGCATCAGTTCATATAAATCTTTCCATATCTTTTTGAAATCATCTATTTCGTAACTTTTTAACAACACAATAACACTCCATCAACTTATTTAGCCATTCTTCAATTGTTATACATACCTTTAGCACACAATTTTTGCCACCACAAAAAAGAAATGCTATAAATATTTTTGTACATAGAGGAATGATTTCTTCTTTGATTTCTTTTGGGTATAGGCTTAGCAGTAGGGTAGCTGAATCAAAAGACATGTACTGTTTAGTAACTTTTTCTTTAGAATTCCAAATTGCTTTGTAGAATTTATCCATTCAGAGGCCTGTCTTTCTTTATTTGAGGACAATCTCTGGCTCATAATCTTATAAATTTGAATCAGCTCCTAATGTATCTCAAAAGTGAGATCTTTATCATAAAAACTCACTGCAAATATTTTTCCTAGTTTTGTTTCCCTTTTAATCCTGGCTTTATTAAAATTGCTTACACAATTAAAAAAAACAAAACATGTGTGCCAAAATTATCCATCTTTTCTTCTATGATTCTCTCTATTTCTTGATTGGTCATGAACTTTCTCTTTTCCATAGCCCTGATAGGTGATTTTTTTAAAAGATATGACCTTTGACATATAGGTCATGTACATTCATATGGAGTTTATCTTTGTTTAAAGTGTAAGGTAATCTAAATCAATTTCTTCCATACTTCTGTCCAGTTTTCCCAAAGGTTTTTTGGTCAAATACTGAGTCCATATCCAAGTATCTGTGTTTTTTGTGTTTATTGAGTACTAGGGTATTATATACATTTGCTTCCATATGTTGTGATTGATCTCTAGTTTTTAAACAATATCAAATTATATTAATGATTGCTGCTTGGCAATGTAGTTTGAGGTCTGGCACTGCTAAGTCCCTCTTGTTCTCATTGCTTTTCATTATTTCTCTTAATATTCTTGACTTCTTTGCCATATAAATTTTACTTTTTTTCTAGTTATAAAGTTCAATCCTTTGGTAGTTTGATTACTATCATATTGAATTAATAAATTAATTTAGATAGTAGTACCTCTTTTATTATATTATCTCCTTCTCTTATGAGCATTTAGGTCTGTCTTTATAGACCTAATTAACTGAGGTCTGTCTTTACAGATATTGAGGTATTTTGCAATTGTATTTATGTAATTGTATTTATATAACGCTAATACATATCCTGGAAGGTAGACGCTCAAACAGTTTATACATCTTGTAGTAATTTTCAATAGAATTTCTCTTTTTATCTCTTCCAGCTGCTTTTTATTGGTAGTATAAAGAAATTATTAATATAGCTATATGGCCTCATTTAGTCCCATATACCTGGAAACACTTATTAAGTGCTTTATTTGAGTATACTTGGATACTTAGATAATTTATTTTATTGGTAAGGAAATGGTAGTCAAAGAGGGAAATGAGTTGCCCAAGGCCACTCAGGCAATAAATAGAAAAGCTTGTGCTCAGACCCAGGTGTTCAAACTCCAAGTTCATTACGTATTTCACTCTACTTAGGTTTTAAAAACCCTGTAGATGAGAATGTTTTGCCACCTAATCCTGATGCTCTTTCCACACTAGCTCATCATCTACCCCATTATCATTAACAATCCACTGATTATAACACCTTTTCAATGCTTTTGCTATGTTCAATAACAGTACTACACTAGTAAGAGTAATTTTTAGTTAATGTGCTACCTTACATTTATTCATGCTGCATTATTTTAAAAATATTTCACGTCTGTTGTCTTATCTAATCTTTACAATACCAAGGTAGGATATCGTTATTCCCATTTGACAGGTAAAGAAACTGAAGTTGGGAAAAGTTAAATGTTAAAAGTTAAAAAGTCCAATTCATTCTTCACAAAGAATCAATGATAGAATTGGAACAAGAGCTGAGGTTTTGGCATCAATCAATAGTCCAATTCAATCTGCATTATAAAATATTCTCTCTTCAATTTTGTTTTACATGATACTGAAGATTTAATGATGTAGCAACACTTTCTTGCTAAGAATTGAAAAGTACTATTTTTATAATTATAGAATATTGGAAAGGGTAAATTTTTAGTAGAAATAAATGTTGTACTTGACATTAAAAAAAAATCTCAGTACCCCTGGTTTTAAAGTCTCTCTTCCTGCTTTGCCATTTGTTACCTGTGCAAAACTGAACAAGTCAATTTCACTTCACTGAGCTTTTTCTTCTTTTACTTACCTGTGAACTGAATTTTTTTTAATGTTAAATACAACACTTATTCCTATTAAACTAAAAACTTATCCTTTCCATCATTCCATAATTATAAAAATAATATTTTTCAATTCTTAGCAATAAAGTGTTGCTGCATCATTGCATCTTCAATATTATGTAAAACAGAGTTCAAGAGACAGTATTGTGTAATACAGATTGAATTGGGCTATTGATTGATGCCAAAACCTCAGCGGTGTCAGTTTTCAAAACCCCTTCCATCTCTGATCCTACTTTAGATATTTCCAATTTCTTTTTAGAAATTATTGTTATTATGTTTGAAGAGGATGAAATCATAAACTTTATACAAACTAGCCATAAGAAGTAAAAGGAATATTTATGTAGTTAATGTAATATTGGATGATTACATACCAACAGTAAAAAACAAAGAGTTTTTACTAAATAGAATACATTCAAGATGATTCTGTCATATCTTGTACATATTTTTATGTTTGCTTTGCTTGTTCTAATAAAGTTTCCTTCCCAAACAAGAATATAAAGTTCAGTAAAGTTATGAGGAAACTAAAATAAATTGAATATTTCTAAAAAGAAACAAATATAAAACATTTTGAAGTTCTAGAATGCATAGCAGCAAATTTTTAAAAATCCTGATCTAAGTATGACCAAATCTCAGTTTAAAATTACCCACTCTTCAGTATCTGACTTTAGCACTTCATAGCAATGAGAAGATCCCTATTACAAAAAAACATTATGCTAAAGAATGTTAAGATTCTACATTCTGTTATCATTGTGCTGATCCTGTTCATTCTTGAAGATGCCCCATGGGAGAGCAAAAGAAGTCTATTTCTCAAAACTCTATATTTAATGACTTTTATCAATACCAACTTTATTTAATAAAATAAGTAGTTTTTAAGGTTGATGTCTATAAATATATCAAAAACAAACTGCAGCTGTTTCTTTATAGACTAAAGTCAAAATGTAAAGGATTAAAAGAAAATTTCCCCATATCTAGATAAAAGTAAAAGACCAATCATAGTGATGCCTTGCCTTATTCTCAATTGATTTATTTGATTGAATCAGCACAAAAACTATTCTGGCTGAAATTTTTAAATATTATTCTCATATCATGATTTTAAATGTTTAGGTATTCTAAATATTCATCTGCTCCCCTGACTCCTATAGCAACTATTTCATCAAATTAAATAATCAACAAATATTTATTTCCACTATCTTTTGCGCATTACTTCATTTATTAAACCTACTAGCATTCAGTATGGACAAGAATCTCTATCCATGTGCATGGCTGTAAATGGATACAAAACATATTCCCAAGAAACAATAATGAACAAATTTGTAGATTAGCACATAAACTAACCATTTTCAGGAAACAAATTTGTCCTCCTCATAGGCCAATCTGTGACCAATTCAATTTTATTTATTACAGTTCAGTTCAAAAGGCATTTATTAAGTGCCTACTCTATACAAGACCGTGAAGTAGAACTAGGAACACAGAAACAAAGATAAAAGGCAAGTGGGTATTTTAAAATTGCATTATATGGATGGGGAAATGAAGGCCCAACTGTTTTGGGCCCAATAACACAGCTCACAAAGGATTTAAACCCCAGGACCCTGGTTGTCAGAGCTGTGGTCTTTTCCCTCAACCACAGTAAGAAGTTTGAATTGCAGTTCAAAGAGAGCCCTGGTGACATAAATTATGTAAAACAACCATTGCAGGATGTTAAACTGAACTGGAGTCAGTCTGAATTTAACTGCCCAGCAAATCACTGAAAAAGGACTATGGCAATATCTTTAATAAACAGTATAAATACTTGGGGCATAAAACTGCCTATTCCACTTATTCCATTACAGTAATCCCCCT
Organism: Phascolarctos cinereus; assembly: GCF_003287225.1. Taxonomy (NCBI): domain Eukaryota; kingdom Metazoa; phylum Chordata; class Mammalia; order Diprotodontia; family Phascolarctidae; genus Phascolarctos; species Phascolarctos cinereus. The sequence continues at coordinate 384,539,328 of NW_027555847.1, read as the reverse complement.
TTCCAAGTCCTGATTAGAAATGTATAAACAGATTTTTTTTTACCTCTATTCATTCAGGTATCTGACTCTTCCCCTGTGTATATTACCCAGATCTCTTTCCTCCCATCTGATGTGGATTAAGCTTAGGTATTCAATGTGGAGGTTCTATGGGTTTGTAATGAGACCCTTTTCTGTCTCATACAGGACAACTGAAAACTTCTCTTGCTACATTCTGTTTATTATCACTCTTTTCAAGCCAAGAAATAAAAAGTATCCCATTTCAGCCAGATGGAGTTTATATTATTGCATTTTTTTCCCTTTTACAACTTCCAGATCAAATCTCATACCACCTCTGTGATGTCTGTTTTCTCACCCTAGAGAAATCATGAGCATTTATTAAGCACCTACTGATTACAAGATATTGTCCTAGAGTCCTAGATCTTGCAGATACAAAGCAAAACATGAAACAGACAGTTCTATCAAACCTTTTTATATAAACTTTAATCAATTTGATTCTACTGAGAGGACATGCCCATAGAGAGATAAATAAGTAGATAAAAAGGGAATACCAAATTATTACAGAACAAAGAGACTCGAACAACTAAAGGAAATCAAAAGACCTGGTGGAGGAGGTAACACTAGTCCAGTGCCTTGAAATAAACTAGAGATTTAAAAAGAAGAATGAGCTTTCCCTCCCCTCAATGACATCAGTTCCACTCATTTATCACAATGATTTCTTTTGAGTTTACTCTCCATGTATCTGTGTCACCTACCTAATTAGCTTGTACCTTTCTTAAGAATAGAGATCATTCCTTACATTACTTTGTCTCAGTGCCCTGCATGTAAAGGACTCAAAATAGATTTGTTGCCTAGTTGACTGATTTCAAGGAAAATTTACCATCAAGGAAATTATGGGAATGAAGAGCGAGGTATATTCGAGTCCCAAATCTATTCACCAATAAAATACCAATCAAAGCTCATGATGCTACAATATATCATACAGGTTAACAGATTCTTGCCCTTGGAAGGAGTAAATTCCCCACCCTTGGAGTTATACAAGAGAAGCTATATGTATATATATATATATATATATATATGTATATATATTATATAATATAGATATAGATATAGATATATAGATATAGATATATATATTTCAGACATACTACAGAAGGAACTCTCGTATTACATAGTAGGCTGGAGTAAATCATCTCTGAAATCTTTTGATGTTTTAACATACCACTCATAAGATGAAGATTTTGCACAGCCCACTCTAGGAAGTATCATTACCAGAATCTCACACTTCCTTTCTTCTTAGAATCCTTCATTTTCTTCAAAATTCTGCCCAAGCTTGATTTCTTGCAAGCACTTTCCTGATTTATTTCTGCTATTTGTTCCTCCTCTAACAACAACAAACAACAAAATTACATATGTGTGTGTTTATATGTTTGTGTATATATATATATATATATATTATTTATATATATATATTATATATATTATATATATATGATCCTGTCACATCTTGTACATAGTTATATTTTTGCTTTGCTTATTTAAATAAAGTGATTTTTTTTGCAAACAAGGATAAAAAGTAAAGTTATGAGGAAACTAAAATGAACTAATAATGATTTCTAAAGGGAAAAAAATGTAAAACATTTTGAAGTTCTGGAATGCATAGCATCAAATTTAAAAATCCTTATTTAAGTATGACCAAATCACAATTTAAAATTACCCTCTCTTCAATGTCTGACTTTAGCACCTTATAGCAATAAGAAGATCCTTATTACAAAAAATTATGCTAAAGAATATTAAGATTCTGCACCTTTTTACAATATGTATATAATATTCCACACCCATGGTCTGACAGAAAGCTGGGCATTTTCTCATCCCTTCATTAGTACTGAACTTGATTGTCATACTTATATGTCATTTAGCTTTGTTGTGCCCTTGTTCTTTCCATTTACATAATTGTAGCCATTATGTAGATTGTCTTCTGGTTCTACCTATTTCACTTTACATTAGCACATATCAGTTTTCTCATGCTTCTCTGTATTTTTCATGTTCATCATTTCTTACAGTGTTCCATTATGTTCAAATGATGACACCAATTTGTTTAATTTCTTTCCTATTATAAAAACATACTATTGTAACTCCTTTTGCTTCCTTGAAGCATATATACACAAAGGCAGAATCTCTGGGCCTAAGGGATATAGATAATTTATTCATCTTCTTAGCATAATTTCAAATTGATTTCCAGAATGGTTGAACCACTTCACAACTCCACCAACGTGATATTAATGAGCTTACCTTTCCATAATCTTTACAACTTTAAAAGTTCTCATATTTTGTCTTATTTAACAATTTGCTAAGTATGAGGTAAAATGTTAGGTATTTTTTAAAAATTTGAATTATTCTAATTATTGGTGATTGGAACATAGAAAGCATTTAATAAATTTTATTGATTGATTTGAAGTAATTCATCTTGACTTTTTACCAATATTTGTTAACCAGGTACTATACCCTTACCACTAATTTGAACACCCTTTATAGGCCAAACTTCATTCTAGATATTTTGAAAGAAATAACCAAAGGAGAAAATATAGGCTGAATCCCTATGACATGAAAAGTTCCCATATTCTTTGAAATCTAAAAGAAGACAGTCCCTATCCTCAAGAATTTTTTTGTAATCAAGTAGGAGAATAAGATGTGCATGTACATGAGTGCACACAAACATACACACATACCAGGCATACATATGATATAGTTATTTCTCACATGAATTACTTTCATTTCTTACATTCATGAAAAAATTATAAGACAAATAAATCATACCTTCTACTTTTTTAGTTTCATCCATAAAGACTAACACAAGCCAGGAAATATAGGATGAATTTAATATACAATTTTTAAATACCGAAGAAATTATTCTCATATATGCATACACCTAAACTCTAAACTGCAATACTACTGTACAGACACAAACATTAGAGGAGTACTCATAAGTCTAGAATATATGTTGATACATATATACTGGTCAAAATGTATGCAAATGTGCATACAAATATGTAAAATAATCATGATCCTTTGTACCACTCTGGTTTTTTCCCTTCCTGCTTAGTAAGTTGAAAAGAATATTTAGATACATTCTTATACACAAACACACATGTCAGTGTGGCATGTAATGATTTAGCACCTTGAAAACAAATTGAAGCAAAGCTGGAAAGTCAGAGAATAAGACAGGTCCCACTCTCTGCCCTCACTGTACCTGGCATCCAGTTGCTAGGTGAGGACTAATTTTTGTACTTGGATGCCTGAGTAAACCTTTTATTGAACTAACTTAAGTGAAAATTCCAAGGGGGGAACATGACCCTAAAGATTTATCTGACTGTATGGCCACATTAGATCCTTTCAAATCCTTTAATTTGCAAAAAGTCCCAAAGTCAGTGAACCAAACAAATAAAGGCTCTCTCACCAAGCCATATAACTTGGGTGATATTTATGGACAGGGAGAAGGTCTGTGTTCAGCAATTTCCTAATCAACTAAGAACAAATGGAGAAAGCAAATCCATGAAATAGGAAAGGGCAACACCATCGAGCTATGACTTATAAGTCAGCAGAGAAATGTTAGAGCCATTATGTTACTGAACTTCCTACTCAAGTTTCAATAAATACATCAGAGATTCTAGGGGAACTGAAAATCTAGAAAATGCCCCAAAGTCATTAAATTTGGAGTCTTATGGTCAACAGTCCTATAGCAAAATGTCCTACAGTAAGAAATGGATTTGTTCCTAGCTTCAAACACTAGCCATGTGCTTCACTGGCTTCATTCTCTGATCTATGTGGTATCTTTCATGATGGGCTGCTTCTGATAGTCATTTGAAATCAATCCTCTACTTGAATACCCATGAGAAGCCAAAGTCCATGCAAGGTATCTTGAAAGAGATAACTAAAAGAGGAAAATATAGGCTGAATGCCTAAATATGATATTTAAAAGGAATAGCAAGTTGTATGTAGTAGATTTGCAGTTTCACATGCAATCATCTTTTTTTTATTATATTATGTTATGGAAATGTTTGTTTTATTCCATAAATTAAAAATAAAACAAATTTTAAACAGTCACTAAAGGACAATTCAGTGAAATAAAGTCCCAAACCTTGCAAATCTAGTTAAGTCCCTCTCTCAACATAATGTATAACTCAAATGATATTTAGAGACAAGGTAAAATTCCAGGTTTAGCAATTGTTTAATCCTTAAACAGTATAAATATGCATTTGCTGGCATGGTTTTAGATAGAAGTCTATGTAATCTATCCTCCTGCCTTCAGTCAGGTTCATGCCTATACTACTCCTGACAGGCAAAACTTTTCCTTTAAAAGCCTGGATTTGTTAACCTGATCCCACATTGAACAATATTTCCACTGTCATGGAAAGATTCCCTAATATATGACTTAAATCATATCATGCCACCTCTTAGTCTGTTTCAGAGGAGAGAGAAATTTGTCTCCACCTATGACTCCTCTCCAACACTTGAAGGCTACTTTGCTCTTTCACTGTTGGAATAGTTTTGAATCTATGAAATTAAACTGTCAAGCTTCTACATATCAGGGACTTCTAGCCATGTTGAAAATGGGCAAAGAAATCACAGAATGCCAAGCTAAGGAGAGATCCTAGAGATCATGTCCTCCTTTTGAAGACTAACAGTAGTTCACATTTACACAGCATTTCGAGTTTTGTGAAGTGCGTTACATATATTTTTTCATTTGAACTTCACAATAATATTGTAATTAAGTGTTAGTATTTTGCCTAATTTATAAATGAGGAAATCCAGACTGAAACAGTTTAAGCAATTCATCACTGAAAACAAGGGTCTGAATCAGGATATAAACTTAGGTCTTCCTGTCTAAATCCAGCACTATCTCCACTGTGTTACCTAGAAGAGACCATATCAATGACATGATTTGCTTAAAGGTCACACAGCAAGTTAGTAGACAAATTGGAGTCAGTATTCTAACCTAGGTGTCTTGACTCTACAATACAAGGCCTCTTAAGAAACTTTTGCCAATAATCCTCCAATTCCTTATTCCAGTATCTTCTTTTCTCATTATCCTTTTCCAATTATTTAGAACCAGTCCCTTTGGTAACTGGTAGTAGAAAGCAAGTGAATATAAATGCATATTAAGGCATTAAAAATATTGGCAGGGGAAGGGAAGATGGACATGTTGGGATAAATTTTGTAACGCAAGAGATAAGGTAGAAAAAGGAGGCTATAGAAGTACACTCTTACCTATATTATAGATCCTACTTGTGAAGAGGAGCTGAAAGTGTAAGGTACTAATCTAAGCTGTCCAGCACGGTGGGGAAGAGGCAAGCAGAGCTATAAAGAATATACTCAAGTGAGAAGCATAGCCTATAGCATTGAAAACAAATAGATGCTTTATTTTCTTTTAGATTTACCTAAGCTTACTTTATGTTTTTAGATTAGGACCTTACACATTCATCTCTTATTCCATGTCAGCTCTGTAATAACAGATAGGAGTGCATACTTTTATAACCTCCCTCTCCTATGTTGTCTCTTGTATCAAAAGTTTTATCTCATACTGTCCATATCCCTTTCCCTTGCCACATGTACAAACACTCTTCGTTTTATGTATATGGAATAATTTTTTTTCTGTATTTCCTAATAGTTTTGAAGAGATGAGAATGGTTATATACTTGAATCATTTATGCTCAGAATTTGACTACATTACGTTCTTCACCTTGCCATTTGTGACTGGATTTTCTTACTAAAGTAGCAGCCATCAAAGCCATCAGTATCTGAGTAGAAAAAACTGCAATATATCTCAAAAACGGAAAGGTATAGGTGAGAGGGATAGCTACTATTCTGGTTGACAGAACATCTGGTTAAATCTAACATGATGAAATTGAATACAGGTAAATAGAAATTCTTACGTTTGGGTTAAAAAAAAAACTCCTGATCACAAGTACAAGATGGAGGAGACTTGGCTAGACAGTAGTTTCATCCAAAATAATGGGGGGAGGACCTTGGGGGTTATAGTGGATTATAAACTCAAGATAAGTGAAAAAAAAGAAAGTAGAGCAGACAACAATCTGTCTGCAATCATGGGTTGCAATAAAAAAGTATATTATCCAGGAAATAAGGAATTTCCTCTTTATTTATCAGACCATATCTAGAATAACATGTTAAATTGTGTTACCACCTTTTAGGAATGATATTAATATCCTAGAGGGTTCAAAACTAGAAATAATTGAAGTTTCAAAAATGTAAATGATATATTGACATAAGGTAAAACTTTCTAACACTTGGAACTATTCAAAACCAAATAGTCTGCCTGAGGAAGTAGTGGGTTCCCCTTCACTGTAGTTCTTCAAGAAAATGGGGGGAAAAAGAATACCTTCATTATTCAGTGATCGATTGAACTAGATGGCCTCTGAGATCCATTTCAATCCTATAATTTTATGTCTCTTACAAGAATCATTATCATATCATAGGTCCCAGAACTAGGAAGGACCTCAAGAGATCATTTGATTCAGTTCAATTCAATTAAGTAAATATTTATCAGCAACTATATATAAATTATTCTACTAAGTGCTAAGGAATTAAAGATGCAATATCACCTAATCCTTGCCATCAATAAGCTTATAATAAAATTAGGGAGAGTCCCAAGGAGAGGGCTTGGGAGAAATGTGGCATATCTACAAATCAATAAGATGTGGGGAGATGTATGGTATGTCCACAAATAAGATAAAAATTGAATGTGAAGGGCAAAGGAAGAATCAAACATATGTCTGTTTAAAAAAAAAAGTCTGAGAAGAGGAGATTACTTTCTGGACCAGGAAAAGCATTATAGAGGAAATGAAGACAGAGTTGGTACTTGAATGAAGAGAATTATATCAACAATGAGAGAAGTGAAGAGAATGCACATTGGAAGAATGTATAGCACCAGGTCAGGGAACAGTTAGCAGTCCTGGTTAGGTAGAAGACAGAATGTTTGATGGGAAGTAATATGAAATAATCCTGAAGGAGTAGGTTGGTAGGTCTCATGGAAGGACTTAAATGCCAGGCAAAGATGTTTATCTTGATCTGACCCCTTGCCTTCAGGAGGTCAAAGCTTTACCACCTCCATTTTACACATGAAACAATTCTCCATGTTATCACCAGTTGTGGGGAACATAAAGGAAGGAGGACTAGAACCCTGTCTCTTCCTAGAATTCACCCCCTTCTGGACAGTATTCATCCCACTCTACCACAAGGACTCTTGAATGTGCAATAGGAAGGCATGACACACACTTATAGAAACTTTAAAATCAATTACATGTTGGTTTCTGAGAAGATATTGTAACCTGTCCAGAATAATAAAACCAGCAAGGCACAGCATTACTTTCCTCTATGAAGAGCTTGAATAAATAAGACATTTTTAAAAATGAGTGGAAAATCTGAAATGAATATACCAAGAACCATGAAAAAAATAAGCTAAGAGAAATTGAATTTTCTTTTGAGTTTCTAAGAGAGTGAGAGGCAGCAGTTGTGGATTTTATACATAATTTATAAGGAAAATTGTCCAATTCACTCAGGTATACACCGTATCAGTTTACGGCAAAGATTAAGCAAGCTGTCCTTTTTTAATTGAAATCAAATATAGGTATGGAAGAAAATGAATTCTGACCAAGGAAGAATGTGGCAAGTCACATGGAATTTCCATAAGGCTTTTTTTTTTAAACAGAGTAACTTTGACTCTCTTGTTAAGCAGAAATAAGAAAGGCCAAAAGGCTCAATGCTCAACTTAGTACCTGGGTGTTTTCAATTCTTTGCTCTTAAAAATTGGTGCTCTTGAAAGGCAGAGTGTTATATTAGAAAGCAACCAAGACTGCGAATCTGGATGCCTTTGTATAAACTTTGGCTCTTATGCTGTTTGATTTGGGGAATGTTATTAAACCCCCCATGTCTCAATTTCCCTATCTGTAAAATGGGGACCATAATATTTGCATTACATCCTCACAGGGTTATTTTGGGGATACTGTGCTGTAGAATTTACTGCATCTTATAAATGTGAATTAAACAATTATTACTGGTGTATTCATTCAAATGAATTTTCCCATCTGCCCTTTTTATTACCAGGAATGATTAGTCTTATGCATAGGTGAGGTAAAAACTGGGTGTGAGGAAGGGTACTAGGAAAATAATACCCATCCTTAAAGTAGTTACTCTATTAATTAGTTCTATTACCTAAAATTCCATTTTTGAAAGTTATGAGTTATTTTCTCCAAAGTTTCCTTTTAAAAAGAAAATGCTTCTAGGAGGGCCAACTTTTAAGTAATCTACATTAAGTTAATTGTCATTATATCTGCTATCCTGAGAGTAGACAAATATATTGGAAACCATAACAAGAGTGAAAGCCTTGGTTACAAAGAAAGAGGAAGAGAGAAGGGGTGGGACCAAATAGCAGAGTACAGGTAACAATCCAGCTCAACTCTCACAACTTTCTCCTCTAAACAACTTTAAAATAACCCTTCAAATTTTTTGAATGGTAGAGCCAAACAAAAGGTCAGAGTGAGACATTTTTCTAGCCTAAAAAACTTAGGTGGTTGGCATTGGAGGTCTGTGACATCAGGAAAAGAGGCAGCCAGGAGTGAAGGAGAGAATAGCAGTGGTGGGCTTTGGAGGCTGTTGACCATGGTGGCAGCAGCTTTAGGAACTCTCAGACCAAAGCCAATAAGGGAGTTGAACAACTGATCAGAAAAAGAACACAGGGAACCATTTGCTGGCATTAGGTTCAACTGGGTGCTGATTAACAACTCTATTGTCCATCAGCAGTTCTGGGTCATAGTTTCAGGGTGCAGAGGAATGCTTATGGTCTACTACAAGCCAGCAGGGCTCCTGGGTGGTCAGGGAAATGAGTACTTGTAGCAGCAGGAGAGCATGGGACCTAGAGACAGTTCCAGAACCAAGAGAAGTGCTAGCACTTGCAGCTACAGAGAAGCAGGGGCCCTTCCTGGATAAACACCACAGCACAGATCAGAAGAGCAGTAACCACACCTCTCCCCAGATCATGCCACCTTGGAAGCACTGAAAACTTGTACACCCCCACAACTAGCTCTGAAAACAGCAACATGAAAAAGTCTGAAGCTTGGAACAGTGCTTCTTCACACAAGGTAAACAGAATCCAACTTTAACATAAAGTTCAAAGTCAAGAAAGAGCCTGGAAATGTGAGTAAACAAGGGAAAAAGAACTTTACCATTAAAAAAAGTTATTATAGTGGCAGAGAAGATGAAGACATAAACTCAGAAGACAACAGTATGAAAACAGCTGCAAACAAAGCCTTAAAGAAAAATGCTAACTAAATCCAAACTCAGCAAGAACTCCTGAAAGAGTTAAAGAAAGATATAAGTGGCAGAAGAAAAACTGGGAAAAGAAATGAGAGTGATGCAAAAAAAAGTATAAAAAGAGGCACAAAAAAACTTTTTTTTGCATCACTAATTTTCCCAATTTTCTTCTACCACTCTTTTATCTTTCTTTAACTCTTTCAGGAATTCTTGTTGGGCTTGGTGCGAAGAAGCAGTGTTCCAAGCTTCAGGCTTTTTCATCTGAGAGGATTTTCATCAGTCACTGAATAACTGAAGAAATGAGGCCTTTATCAGAGAAAGCTGTCCTTCATTTTTTAAAAATATTACTCTCTAGGGATATTCAGAATGCATGCCATCTTGGGGTGGGGGGAGGGGTGAGATGGAACTCAAAAACTTGTGGAAGTGAATGTTGAAAACTAAAAATAAATAAATTTATATTAAAAAAATTTTTTAAATAAATTAAAAAAATATTACTTCACTATCTACGGTACCTTTTAGCAAAATGTAATTTTCTTGATTATCTTGTTCCATTAGGTTTATTTTTGCTTTTGCTTTGTCTAATATGATTGTGATAGAGTACTATTGTGCTATGAAAAATGATGAGGGGGGTAGTTTCTGATAAAAAATGGCAAGACATGAAATCATGCAAAGTGAAAGGAGAAGAAATAATTGTGCACAGTAACAGCAATATTGTAGTGATGATCAGCTGTGAAACACTTGGAAACTCTGTTCAATACAATGATCCAAGTCAATTGCAAAGGACTCATGATCTCTCCAAAAAGAGAACTAATGAACTCTGAATACAAATTGAAATATAATTTCAATTCTTCATTTATTTTTCTTGTGGTTTTTTTTTGTGATATGGCTAGCATGGAAATGTGTTTTGTATGACTTCACATGTATGATATAATTTTGCTTGACCTCAGTGAGTGGGGAGTGGAGGGAGGGAGAGAATATTACAAATAAATAATATTTTTTAAAAGAAAGAAAGGTAGAGCTCACTGAAAAGAGAGAGGAGAAGAAAGGAGAGGAAGGGACCAATGTCCAATGTTGCCAGTTTCACAATTTTACTTCAGGTAATGAGTCAGGAGAAAGATGGGCCAAGCTATGTCTATCACTTGTTTTTCACGAAGATTATATAATAACAGCTTACATTTGCACAGCATTTTATAGTTTGTAAAGTACCTCCTTATCTTATTTTATCCTCACAAAAACCCTGTAAGGTGAGACTACTATTCCAGTAGTTATTCCACTGTCTCACTTGGGTTATCTTTTTTTTTCTTTTAATGTTGTTTTTAATGACACATTTTCCTTTGTACGTCTTGAAGTGACTTTTTCAACTGGGGATGGGGGGAAAATAAAACCAAGCAACAGTTCTCAAAGGGCATGTCCAGCTAGAACTAACTCATCTTTGCCTCTCTCTTATCCCTAGTAGTCTGCACTATCTCCACATAACTTTGAAGTATTTTTGTTATTCATTCTGTCTTTGTCTTCTTTTCAGAAGTCTTAAGAAGGAGTGATCCTATTATTAGCCTTAAAGACAGAAACTTTATCTTCTTTCATATATCTCAGTGCACTTAGAGCATTACCAATCCATTAGTCAACATTTCTGAAGACTCAACCATGTGCCCAGAACTGTGCTAGGTACTGGGGAGACAGACACACAAAAAAATGAAATAGCACCTGCTCTCAAAGAGCTTTACATGTAATCAGTATGTAATAGGTTATTCAGGTAAGGAACTTGGTTTCTATTGTGGTGACAGTTCAATTTATAGCAAGAAATATATCCAGATGATTCTAATCCCCAATTCTCACAAGTGATGGTTGACCCCTATCTTGGAAGGAAAAAAGAAAATAATAGAAACTTAAATTCCTAAAGGATTTGAGAGATTACTAGACACTGGTTGGTTGTCTTTTGCTTTGTTTTATTTCATTTTAAAAACAAACCTGTTAAAAGAAGGAAATAAATACCTCAAATATTCTGGGTTGGCCAAGCAATATACACATAAAATTAAAAGTCTTTCCCCTGAAATAACACTATGTGGAGCATATAGAAACTCATTTGGATGGAAGACTACCTCAATAATCTTTGAGAATAGCAGAGAGGCATGTTGTCTGAAGATGAGAGAAGGAGCTCTGAGTCCTTCCTCCACACTTCAGTAAAACTTGCTTTATGACCCTCTAATTTTGACATTTCTACATTCCTATGAGCTTAGAGAAATATTTTTTGTAATGAAAGATGGGCAGCAATCTGTTTCTTTCTTTCTTTCTTTGTTTCTGTATTCTTCAGAGAGGGATTGTTTGGGCATCATCTTCAGTATCCATGCAGGGCATTAGCAATGGTACAGGGTGGTGAAATGGGACCTGTGTATTCCTCTGTTCACATGAAGATATGCACACTGAGTCTACTTGTGTTGCTGATTCCTTTTATCTGATGTCTTGATTCTAGTTTCCCTGGGACTCCTTCACCAGAAAATCTTGAAATCATCAGCGACCTCTTGTTTTCCACCAGATGGTTCTTCTAGACATTATGTGACTTTTAGGATAGTGCCTCATTTATGTATATTGCAGGAATTATCCCATATGTACACTGGAATCATAGTTGCACCTGTCTTCCTTCTAGGCTATAACAATGGCAATGAATTTAGGATCATAAGGTCATGGAATTAAGTACTGGAAGTGAACTTAGAGATCATCTAATCCAACTCTTTCATTTTGCAAGTTAAGAAAATGAGGCACAGTGAGTGGAGTTGACTTCTAGTCATATAGCCAGAAAATACTCTAACTGGGAGTTAAACCCAGGCCCTCTGACTCCAAATCCTATCCTTTTTTTCTTTTCCATTATATATTGCTGTACTTTCCACATTTATGATAAGCTGTCTTCTTTACTATATTATCCTATGAAGACACATCTCAGCATCAAAATGAAGAGAAGCATAAATTCTCTGCCATTTATCACCTCTCTGGCCTTGGGCAATTTATTTAATCTTTCTGGTCCTGAGTTTCTTCACCTCTAAAGTGATGGCTGTTATACTTGATCATCTCTAGATTTATTTCTAGCTCAAAATCCTATAATACTTTGGTAGCATGACCTGGTTAATTTGATCAAAGTAAGTGGCCTGACCAATAACATAGACACAGAGCACAATCATTTTGTAAGTCCCGAAGTGTTACCATATTATTGCCATGAAAAGACAAAGACATGTTGCTATAGTTAAGAAGAATCATTTTCTTATGTTAAATGGGAAATTTTAAATTTCTTGAGCCTCAAAGAAAAATAAAGCTGAAAATTATCCAGGTAATTTTGTCAAAGATGACCCTGGAGTAGATAATTATCACAATAACTTAGTACTTTATAATTATTCATTATTTTGTTCCCAACAAGTTGGTAAACTTTAGATATTATTATTTTATTATTTTACTTTTTAGTTCTTAATATAAATTTATTTATTTTTAGTTTTCAACATTCCCTTCCACAAGTTTTTCAGTTCCAAATTTTCACCCCATCTCCCCCTCACCCCACCCCAAGATGTCATGCATTCTGAATATCCCTTCCCCTACTCTGTCTTCTCTTCTATCTCTCACCCCTTCTCTTATCCCCTTCCCCTTCTATTTTCCTGTAGGTCAGGATAGACTTCTGTACCCCATTTCCTATATTTATTTCCCAGTAGCATGTGAAAACATTTTTTTAAACATATGTTTTTAAAACTTTAGGTTTCAAATTTTCTTCTTCCTCCCTCCCCACCCACCCTCATTGAAAAGGCAAGCAACTCAATATAAGTTGCACATGTGCAGTTATGCAAAACACATCCATAGTAGACATGTTGTGAAAAATTAACTCTATTTCCCTTAATCCTATCCTGCCCTCCCATTTATTCTATTCTTTCTTTTGACCCTGTCTCTCCTCAGAAATATTTACTTCTGATTAACCCCTTTCCCAATCTGCCCTCCTCTCTATCATCCCCCTGCTCTCTTGTCCCCTTCTCTCCCTATTTTCCTGTAGGGTAAGACAGATTTCCATACCCAATTGAATGTGTATGTTATTCCCTCCTTAAGCCAAATCCTATGAGAATAAGATTCACTCATTCCCTCTCACCTTCCCCTGTTTCCCCTTCCACTGTAAGAGACTTTTCTTTTTTTTTGTGAGATAATTTATCCCATTCTACCTCTCCCTTTCTTCTTCTCTGAGTATAATCCTCTCTCATCCCTTAATTTTATTCTCCAGATATGACCCTTTAATCTTCAGCTCACCCTGTGCCCTCTATCTATCTATCTACATATACATACATATAATTTTTTTCCTCCAACTACCCTGATACTGACAAAGGTCTCATGAGTTATAAATATCATCTTTCCATGCAGGAATGTAAACAGTTCAATCTTAATAAGTCTCTTATGATTTCTCTTTCCTGTTTACCTCTTCATGTTCCACTTGAGTCCTGTATTTGAAAGTCAAATTTTCTATTCAGCTCTGGTCTTTTCATCAAGAATGCTTGAAAGTCCTCTATTTCACTGAATGACCATTTTTTCCCCTGAAGGATTATACTCAGTTTTGCTGGGTAGGTGATTCTTGGTTGTAATCCTATCTCCTTTGCCCTCCGGAATATTATATTCCATGCCCTGCAGTCCTTTAATGTAGAAGCTGCTAAATCTTGTGTTATCCTGATTGTGTTTCCACAGTACTTGAACTGTTTCCTTCTGGCAGCTTGTAATATTTTCTCCTTGACCTGGGAACTCTGGAATTTGGCTACAATATTCCTAGGAGTTTTCCTTTGGGGATCTCTTTCAGGAGGAGATCTGTGGATTCTTTCAATTTCTATTTTGCCCTCTGGTTCTATATATCAGGGCAGTTTTCCTTGATAATTTCTTGAAAGATGATGTCTAGGCTCTTTTTTGATCATGGCTTTCAGATAGTCCAATAATTTTTAAATTCTCTCTCCTGGATCTATTTTCCAGGTCAGTTGTTTTTCCAATGAGATATTTCACATTGTTTTCTAATTTTTCATTCTTTTGGATTTGTTCTACTGTGTCTTGATTTCTCATAAAGTCACTATCTTCCAATTGCTCTATTCTAATTTTTAAGGAAGTATTTTCTTCAGTAAGCTTTTGGACTTCCTTTTCCATTGGCCAATTTTGCTTTTTAGGGCATTTTTCTCCTCATTGGCTTTTTGGACCTCTTTTGCCATTTGGGTTAGGCTATTTTTTAAGGTGTTATTTTCTTCAGTATTTTTTTTGGTCTCCTTTAGCATCACTCTCAGTTTTTCCTCTACTTCTCTAACTTGCTTCTCAAAATTGTTTTTGAGCTCTTCCATGGCCTGGGACCAATTCATATTTTTCTTGGAGGCTTTGGATGTAGGGGCTTTGACTTTGTTGTCTTCTTCTGGTTGTATATTTTGGTCTTCTTTTTCACCAAAGTAAGATAATATAGTCTGACTCTTTTTGCGCTGCTTGCTCATGATCCCGGCCAATTACTTGAGTTTTAAACTCTTTGTTAAGGTACGAATCTGCTTCCAATGTGGAGAATGTACTGTCCCAAGCTTCGGGGTTTGTACAGCTGTTTTCAGAGATACTTGTAGGGACCTGTAAATTTTCAGTTCTTCCAAGGTGGTATGATAAGGGGCAAGGTGTTTACTCCTTTCCTGGCCTGCGACTACAAGTACTCCTTTCTGTCCTGTAACTGTGATGAGGGGCTCCTCTCCACAACCACTACAAGCTCCACCAAGCCAGCACTCCTCCTCACCCCAGCACCACTGCCCAGAACTGTGGCCCAGATCCAAGCACAGACAAAACAAGAGATTCCTGCCTCAGCACTGGCAAAGAGATCCCTGCAATCCCTCTCTGATCAGCCACTGGATTCCCCCTCAGTCTGTGGGCCAGAAGCTCGGGAAGCAGCTGCCCCCCCACAGGGCCACGCTCTTGGGGAATGGAGCTGAAACCCTGCCTTCCTTTCTCAGGCACCGACGGAAACAGACTTTTCCCACTGACCTTCTAATTTGTCTTTGGCATTGGTGGATTGAGGAGTCTGGAAACCTCCACAGCTGCCTGAGATTCAGTCCTCTGAGGCCTGTTCCAGGTTTGCTGCAGCCTGCGCACCCATGCCGCTCTGCGCTGCTCTACCAGCCCGGCGCGATACACCTTTCTGATCAATCATCCAGGCTATTTTGGGCTGGAAATTTGTTTCACTCTGTCTTTTTGTGGGTTCTGCTGCTTCGGAATTTGTTTAGAGCCATTTTTATGAGTATTTGGAGGGGTTTGGAGGAGAGCTCAAGAAAGTCACTGCTTTCACTCTGCCATCTTGGCTCCACCTCCTCCTTTAGATATTATTATTCCTATTTTACATATGTGAGAGATGATCTCTCAGAAGTGAAGCTTCCTCAAAGGGTCAATAGTTCTTGTCAATAGTTCTTGATTGCTGCTTTCAAAACCCTCCCCCACTCAGACCCTGTTTTTAAGCACTTAGTAGAAAGAATAGTCCTACCCCCAACCTGAACTGCTTGTCCTTGCAAAACTTCCCACCTTTTCTTGTCTCTGGGAAAACTTGTGTCTCTGTTGTGGGGGCTGTGAATAGATTGTGTCCCCTGAAGCCCAGGCAATGGGATAAGGGGAAAGGGGTTATGGAGGAGGAGCTCACATTAGGGTATAAATAAGGCTTCCTTTCTGTGACCAATTCATACTCTCCTGGCCAGCAATGCCAACGAGGAGTGGTACCCTTTCTCATGAGAAATCAATAAACTCCTTTCTGCTTTCAAAGTATCTAAGTCTTTGTTTTAATTTTGAGTAAGTGGTCTTTGTCCCATACAGATGGGATTTCTCCCTTATTTGGGAAAGGCCTCCCAGCCAGTACTAGGAAAGACAGCTGCCGGCCACTTGCCAGCGGTCTGAGGAATGCTTTGGGAGTTTCCTTTCACTTTTAAGGAAGGGACCTGAAGAAAGACCCTGAAAGCAGAAACCTCAGAAAGGGCACAATGACCACACCCGCTGAAGAATTTGAATTGGTCATGTAAGTTTTGTGTGCACAGACCCAGGTAAGACAAGATCGGTGAGCCCCCGTAAAGAGGGCAAGAACTAGTGAGTCTCTGGGTGACCAGGGAAGAGAAACAAGGCTGAGCTTACTGAGGCAAGAAGCCAAGATCAGTGAGCTTTGTATAGAAAGCAAGTGCTAGTGAGCCCTCAGCAAGATCTGGCCAGCCTCCCCTCCCATAAGGGGGCAAGATTGGTGAGTTCTTGAAAGAGGACAAGAAGTAGTGAGCCTCTACCTCATGGCAAGATATGGTGAGCCTTAATGGGCAAGAACTGGTGAGCCATGGGGACATGCAAAAGTGGGTAGTCAGCAACATAGTTCCTTTCCAGAAAATTGGATTTTGCCAAAGTGTAAAGGGAAAGATACAACAATTTGTTGTACTTCTTTTTTGTGTTCCTGTTTGTGTCTGTGGCATGAATGAGTGTTCCTGTGTACTGGAAAGCTACTTTCCTTCTCTCCCCCTCTCCCTCCCCGATTAGGCTCAGAGGAATGGGTGGATAAGAGAAAGAGCAGTTTTAAAGGGACTTTAATCAAAGTCCATCACAAGGATAGGTAGGTAGAAGGAAGGCAAGAAAGTTTATGGGTAGAAAGACAGTGTGAATAGAAGGTTTGAGAGTAAAAGGTTTGGAAACATTTGGAAAAGAAAAAAAATCCTCTCTCTCTCTCTCTCTACATTCTAACTCAGGCCAAGTTTTGAATGTGGAGGGAAAGACAAAGAAAAGGCAAACATTTTTCCCCTCAGATCAAAAAGAGAGGTAGCACCTAACTTTTTCTGCCTCACAAGAAAGAGAAAAGTTTTTTTGTGTACAAAAGGTAATTTGCAGGCAGCCAGGGGCTGTGCCGAAGGTGGCGACTTGTTCATGGCAGCTGGGTTTGGTGGCTGCTGGGGTCATGATGTTTCCCCACAAGCCCCAACTCATTCAAATTGGTAAATATGTTAAATGAAATATGATGTTCTTAATTTAATGCTTAAGTACACTGTTTGGCACTAAGGTAAATTGGGAAAATGTATGGATCTGAAGTTTGTTATTGGATGATTGGAAAGTGCCTAACGCAATGCCTAGCAGAGGGCAGACACTAAAAGTGTTAACAACTGTTCCTTAATTAGATGTGACCAGTATACAATGCAAATAGTGAAGAGATGCCCGATTTTCTATGTGAGGAAATTTGGAAATACAGTCAGCAGAATTGGAGTCACCTGATTGGTAATGTGTCTATTTCAAGTTTTAAACTTCTAGTATTGTTCCACATTGGTAAACTTTTGTATTCTTATGTTGAGTAGCTTTTCGTAATTTGGATGTTATTAAAGTGTGAACTTAAAGAAACTGAAGGACAGTGGAAAAATTGTGTGTGTTACTTTGTCAGCGCTGCTGACCCTGTCCATTTAGAAAACCAGTTATTTCCAACTTTACCTGTAATTAAAGAAGGGCTTATAGCTGAAACAGTCTGATGATCACTTATGAAAGTTATAAGATTGTTAACTAAGTTATTTGAAGTTGCTGTTTTTAATGTTAAACCCTAGAATTGTTAATTGGTTACTGTGTGAAAAGAAGTAACTGTCCATTCAAAACAGTCCTCCTTGGGATATGGGGGTCAGCAGGCAAGGACACCAAGATTAGCTCCTTCTTGGGAGGACCTGATTGATCTGGGGGAAGCTACAGCACTGCATGCTCCTCTCTGCTGAGAACTAAAGCAGTTACTCAAAGACAAAGAGAACTTTCTGCTACCTACTTCTAGTACCACCAGGGAGTTCCCATTAAGAAAGGTTCCTTTAGGTCAAGGAGGAATCAGTTATGTGAATGCTCCCCTCAGTAGTTTGGAGATTAGGAATTTCAAAAAGGATTATAGAAGACTCCTCTGGGGTCACAGAACAGTTTCACCAATTTTTGGGTCCAAATTTATATACTTGGGGAGAAATGGTAGCAATATTAGATATCTTATTCTTAGGGGAAGAACAAGATCAGATTCAGGGCAGTGATGAAGGCCTGGGATTCTGGCCACCCAATAGCACAAGGGTAACTGAGGGGAGAAGAGAAATTCCCCCTTGTAGACCTGAATTGGGATCATAACAACCTGGCCCATAGTAAGAAAAGCTGTCCCTAAAAGCCAGAACATGAATAAGGTGATGGGGATCAAACAGAAAAAAAGAGGAAACTCCCTCCACCATTCTAGACAGGCTGAAGGAGAACATGAGGAAGTTTTTGGGGTTAGAACTTGATGATTCCACTGCACAAAGCTTATTGAGTATATTTTGTAACTAACTTCTGGCTAGATATTAATAAAAAGTTGCAAAAGTTGGAGAATTGGCAGAACAGGCCTTTAGATGAGTTGCTGGAAACAGCCCAAAAAGTGTATGTGGCCAGGGTAGAGGAAAGTAAGAAGGAACAGACAAAGCAGAATTCATCTACCCTGGGGAAAGAACTTGGAGTTCCTAAACAATGAACTTGGATTGCTGAGAAGTTGAAAGTTTCTAATGATTGGCTTCTACAAGTTTAAATTTCAGAAGGAAAGATGTTAAGTGAAATCTCTTACCTATGTGAGTCCTCATAAATCTTTGTTGGTTATTGCAACTCCATGAGAGTGAATTTAACTGTATCTGGCTTTAAGCTATGATTGGTAAAACTTGCTGTTTGAGGTAAAAGGATCTTGGGACAATAACTAATGTTGTTTTGAGTTTGAATTTGGGTATAGTTGTCTGCATTAAATCAGTACCTGAAAGAAATGCCACAAGCACTCAGAGGGAATGTGATCCTGTACTGCTAACAGGTGGAGATCTGCATCTGGGGAAGGACAATCTTAGCCTCAATATAGCATGGGATCCTCTTGGTGCAGTGCCCCCATTGTGTTCTTTTGAGAAGTAATGTTTCCCCTGACTATTTCTGAGTCTGGCTATGATATGGAATTGATACTGCATGATTGGAGAACTGTGACTCTTATCTGAATTCAAACAGAGCTAAGGATGTTCTATCTGGTAATATTTGGCATGTCACATGTCCCTGCCTTTTTCTTTTATAATAGATTTCTCTGATCAGAGCAAGTGGTCAGTAAAAGAGGTATGTGAGATCTTGCTATTTTGATCTGAATTTGTACTCATCCCATGGCCTAAGTAAGAGTAAAATCAGTGTTTGAATTTATCATTGTAAAGATTCAATTTCTGAAGTATAATTAGAGAAGGATGCATATGTTAAAATGCAGAATATGTAATTGTTAAAGGTATCAAGAATAATAAGAGTGATAATTTCTATATGTGAGAGTATGGAAATGCAATTTATGTTATCTGAAGTTTACTGTTTGTGTTGCAAAAGTTATTACTGTTTCTAAATTGCATTGTATTTCTAAAACTCTTAGATTGTAAAACCCAAGGGAAATTGTTAAATACCTAGTGAGATATATTTGGTTATTCTCAGGAAGATTTAGTGGGTGTGAGGAGGTTTCAAATTGTAAGAAATGAGAGGGGGAATTGTGAGAGATGATCTCTCAGAAGTGAAGCCTCCTCAAAGGGTCAATAGTTCTTGTTAATAGTTCTTGATTGTTGCTTTCAAAACCCTCCCCCACTCAGACCCTGTTTTTAAGCACTTAGCAGAAAGACTAGCCCTACCCCCAACCTGAACTGCTTTGTCCTTGCAAAACTTCCCACCTTTTCTTGTCTGTGGGAAAACTTGTGTCTGTGTTGCTGGGGCTGTGAATAGACTGTGCGACCTGAAGCCCAACCAATGAGATAAGGGGAAGGGGCCTATGGAGGAGGAGCTCACATTAGGGTATAAATAAGGCTTCCTTTCTGTGACCAATTCGTACTCTCCTGGCCAGCAATGGAGACAAGGAGCAGTACCCTTTCTTATGAGAAAACAATAAACTCCTTTCTGCTTTCAAGGCATCTAAGTCTTTGTTTTTATTTTGAGTAAGTGGTCTCTGTCCACACATATATGAGGGACAACAAAGCACAGAGAGACAAAATAACTTCCCCATGATCATATATAAGTAATATAGCCAAGATTCAGAGCCCTGTGTTTTGACTCTAAGTCCAATTCACTTTCCATTATCTTTTATTAAAATAAGCTTTTATTGATTTTTATGTCATCATAATTTCTCTGAATATCCCTAACCCAGAGAGATATCCATACACACACACACACACACACACACACACACACACATACATATAATAAATTTTATTTAAAACAAAAAAATTCATAAATGATCAACTCATCAAAAAAAAGTCTGAAAATAGATGAAATATACAACATTTGTAGTGTTTCTACCTCTGCAAAGAGATGGGGTATGGATATATCTCATATTGTCTTTCTAGTCACATTTGTATTCACAAATACCTTAAATATAATGTATCTTTTGTTATAATTCATCCTTTAAAAGACAGAAGGATAGTTTAATGGATAAATGTCCAGCCTTGGAGTCAATCAGGAGGACTTGTGTTTCAGTCTTACCTTTGACACTTACTAGCTATGAGGCAATGGGTAAGTCACCTAACTTCTTGGGGGTCCAGGTAACTTTCTTAAACTATAAGCTATGGATGACTTGCCAACTTGTATGAGTGGGAAGAATTTCTATACAGGGAGCTCCCTACAATGGTGAAATCATAAATATTACCCCCTAATCATACCTCCCCAAAACATTTAAAGAGGAAGCCTTAGTAGCTTTAGAGATAACTTTAGTGGCATTGCTTATCATAGAACACTTATAATAATGTGAGATTAAATGATGATGATCATGGGCTTATGTTCAGTGCCTCATTTACCAGTGAGATGGATCAAGTGCCCACTGATAACTGCAAATGAGAGAACTAACAACTGTAGGTAGAAATTACAGGGGGTAGATTTAAACTCAACATGAGGAAAAAGTTCCTATCAATTAAAGATATCTAAAAATAGCCTGCCAATATAGGCAAAAAATAGACATACATCACACCAGCAGGTGCTCAAGAAGATACTGGACAGCCACCTCTTAGGTCAAGGATAAGTCTAAATGACCTCTAAGCTTCCTTCAGACTGCAGGGTTCTGCCATTCTAATACTCTCATTGTGATTCTGTGTAAATAGAAAGGAGGGGAAAGTGGAGCCAAGCAGGCAGACATATGCATCTACATTTAAAATTAATGGATTTATAGCTGGACAGGAGCTTAGAGATCATCTAATTCAACCTCTCTCATTTTACAGAATTTTAAACTGAAGTTCATGGAAATTTAGTTATTTTCCTAGGGTTACTCAAGGAGTAAGTGGACAAACTAGGATTTGAACCCAGGTCTTCTGGTTCCAGTTCCTTAGCTTGTTGCTCTACACCAGGTTGATGCTGCAGGGGAGCTTCAGTATGAATACTATAGGTTATTCACTCCTTTATCTAAAGACTGAAAAACTACCTAGATCATTTGGAAAGATAATCCCAGGCAGCTAATTTATATGCTGAATTGGACCAAAAATCCTAATAGTCCTGGGCAAAAGGACCCACTGAGTTTAACAATTCCCCTTTAATAGAAACAAAAGAGACTTGTTAACTATGGTGACACATCTATGCCTGGTCCTTCCAATAAAGCTATTGAAATAGAATTATAAAAAACGAATATGCTCAGCACTGCTATTGAGCCAAATTTTCCCCAGGGCCTAACTTATCCCAGGTAGTTAGTTAGCTACTTATGAAGATGCATTAAATCTGTCATGTCATTAGAATATCACTTAGCATCCTCCTATTTCTAACTTATAGATCTGAGTGTCTAACATACTACCAGGGAAAGACTCAGGCATGGAGAGAATAGAACCCATTAAAAGTAACAACTGTTCATGCCATTTCAAGATATGACCTCAAAGCTCAGAAGTTAGAGTGCATTGAATGAAAAATGTCTTAGCTGCTAAACCTATGCCACTTAGCTTATCTGGCTAGAGCATGGAGCTTAGGAGACTAAGGTCTTGGGGTCAGGTCCAAGGCAGACTATTGTACTTTTCCCCAGGGAAGAGATATGTACAGAAGCCACAGACTGTCAAATGGGATACTATAAGAAACTGTGAGAAGAGTTGAGCAGAAATCCTTTATCAGTATTCAAAACACTCCAAACATGTACCTTTCTCCTCAGGATATGTTCATAGTACTATTCTAATAAAGGAAGAGAGTAGAATACAATACTGTACCTCTGGTGCCTGAGCCAGAACTGGAACTGGCTCCAGTCTGTGAGATTCAAACTAGACAGTGTGGCATATCTTCATTAATTTTATTCAACAAGCATTTATTAAGTACCTAGTCAGTCAAAAAACATTTATTTAGTACCAACTATGTGCCAGTTGCCATATTGAGTTTTGAGGATTCAAAGACAAATGCAAAATAATCCCTTGCTTCAAGGAGCTTACATCATATTGCAAGAGACAACATACTCATGTACAAGTAAATGCAAAATATTTTGTTATTATTTTTGTCTGGACCAAATTTCTTAGTGTTGTAGGGAATTACTCAAGGAAACTCCCTCTCGCAATGGAAATTAGCAATTGTTCTGCAATTTAGAGTCTTGAAGAGTTCCTACACAGCCAATATGCATCAGACATGGAATTTGAACCCAAGTCTTTTTGACCCCTCAATTCATCCTCTATCCATTATGCAATACTATAACTCTAAACATGAAAATACACACACACACACACACACACACATACATATATATTTACATCTTTACACAGTAATTAGGGGGCACTAGAGACTAGGGAAATCAGGCAAGGCTTTTGGCAGGATGGTAGGAAGGAGCACTTAAGCTTAGCTTTAAAAGAAGCTATGGATTCTAATAGTTAGAAATGAGGAGGTGATGAGGTCTAGAGGTTTAGGGGTGTGGGACCCCCAAGGTCACAACACAGGCTGAGCCTGCATGGATTCAACCCAAATCTTCTTTCAGCCAGAGAAAAAAGTTTATTAGAGATAAACCATATAGGTCAGTGATGCCCGTGAAGACTAGCTGTCAAGAGAAAGTCTCAGCCTTTAGGGAATAAGAAAGTCTCAACATTTGAATGGGGGCCAGCATGGATCTTATATACACTAAAGTAACTTTGGGTGGCCAGAGGAGGGGGCTGGGAAAAGGGTCTAGGTGAGAATTCCAATTGGAAGGTCTGAGAGATTGAATAGACAATGGGAATAGAACTGGAAGGAAGAAGTTTGAAAGGCATCTGCATAAGATCAAAAGGTGGGGCTAGGGCTTTCAAAGGGAGATAAGGAGAGTCTATAAGGAACTGTTTGAGATCAAGAGTAAGAAAAGTTTAAGGGTTTTCTGGGGCCTGTAGACAAATGGGAGCCAGATTCTTTTTAGGGAAAAGGCACATCTGAATAAGATTAAAAGGTAGGGCTAGGGCTTTCAAAGGGAGATGAGGAGCTGGGGCCCATAGAGCCAGATTACCTTTGGGGCAAGGGATGAAGAGCTCAGCTTTGGCCCATACCCCATTATCGGGAGTGAAATCTAAGCCTGGGAGGGCAGGTGCCAGTGCAAAGAAGGGAAGCTGGAAAGTTATCTGTGAAGAATATCAAGAAGTTCAGTTTGACTGGAAGGTAGATTTGTAAAAAGGAGTAATGTGCAACAAGTTTGGAAAGGGAACATGGAGTCTAATTGTGAAGGGCTTTCATTTCCAAATAAGAGTTGATATTTTATCCTAGAGGCAACAGAGAATTACTGCTTTTTATTTTTATTTTTTTGTGGGGGTTGGGAAAATGCTTGGCTACTTACTAATATTGCATAAAAATTAAGAGGATGGCATGGTCAGATCTGTCCATCAGGAATATCAAGGTGGCATCTGTGTGGAAGATGGACTATAGAGAAGAGAAGCTTAAAGGACAGTGACATGGGCTGCCTCTGGAAGTTCCTTCTTGAAGAAGTTATGGCTATGGAATGGCACAAATTTATCTCTGAGGGAATTTGTTTTGCTTGAGCTTGCATATTTCTTTTTTAAAATAGTGTTTTATTTCCCCCAATTTCATGTTAAAACAATTTTTAACTTTTTAAAAATGTTTTGAGTCTCAATTCTGTCCTTTCCTCCCTCTTTTCTGTCCCCCCTCTCTGAGATGGTAAGCAATCTGATATTGATTATACATATTCAATCATGTAAAACATCTCCATATTATTCATTTTGTATAAGTAGATTCAAATAAAAAAAGAAAGTGAAATACAGTATGTTTCAGTCTGTATTCAGACAATTCTCTGGAGGTGAAAAGCATGTTCCATTATGAGTGCTTTGGGATTGTCTTGGATCATTACATTGCTGAGAATAGCTAAGTCATTGATAGTTCTTCATTGAACAATATTGCTGTTGCTGTATACAATGCTCTGGTTCTGCTCAATTCACTTTTCATCAGTTCATGAAGTCTTTCCTGGTTTTTCTGAAGTCATCCTGATGGGGGCAGGGCCCAAGCCAAGATCTTCACCCCTTGCACCAAAGGGAATCTGACTCCCATTTGTCTACAGGCCCCAGCCCCTCATCTCCCTTTGAAAGCCTTAGCCTTACCTTTTAATCTTATTCAGATGTGCCTTTGCCCCTTGCCCTAAAAAGAATATGGCTCCCTTTTGTCTACAGGACCTGGAAAACCCTATAACCTTTAGGTTCCTTATCCACTCTCTTTATCTCCCTTTGAAAGTCCTAGCCCCATCCTTTGATCTTCTGCAGATGCCTTTCAAACTTCTGCCTTCCTGTTCCCTCTATTAGCTATTCCCATTGTCTATTCAATCTCTTAGACCTCCCCAATTAGAATTCTTACCTAGACCCTTTTCCCAGCTCCTTCTCTGGCCACCCACAGTTACTTTAGTATTTAAGATCCACCTTGGCCCCCATTAAGTTGCTGAGAATCTCTCATGCCCCAAAGGCTGAACTTTTCTCATGCCCACTCATCCCTACATGGGTTACCTGGCCTATGCAATTTATCACTAATAAACTTTTCCTCTGGCTGAAGAAGATTTGAGTTGAATTCATTCAGGCAGGGCTGGGTACCTCAACCTTGGGGTGTCCCCCAGCAGCACCCCAAAAGTCTAGACCTCTTCAATCCTGCTTGTCATTTCTTAAAAAACAATAATATTCTATTACAATCATATACAACAGCCATTCCCCCAATTGATGAGCATGCCTTTGATTTCCAATTCTTAGCCACCACAAAAAGAGCCGCTATAAATATTTTTGTACAAATATGTTCTTTTCTGGTTATTTTTATGTCTTGAGTTTATACACCTAGTAGTGGTATTGCTAGATGAAAGTGTATGAACAGTTTTATAGCCCTTTGGGCAGGCTATGCATATTTTTACCATGAATTTGTCTGTTTTCCCCCCACCAATTGGTGATGAAAGAGAGGGAGAGTTGAAGTCAGAGAAAAGTAGATTTCTGGTTTGTTTGTCTGTTAATAGAAAGAGGGGTGGGGAGGTGCTACATATATGAAATGTAGCATGTATATCCAAATAAGGTCACTTTGTTGTTAATTTTACTTATCTGTTTTGGGCAGTGGGGTGGGCAGCTAGAATGCTGGGCCTGGACTTTGAAAAACTCATTCTCTCATGAGTTGAAATCTGTCCTTAGACAGTTAGTAACTGTATGACCTTAAGTAACCCTGTTTGCCTCAGTTCCTCATCTTTAAAATGAGCTGGTAAAAGAAATGTCAAACCACTTTGCAAAAACAAAATCCCAAATGGGGTCACAAAGAGTAGAACAGGACTGAAAATGACTGAACACCAAAAAAGTTTTACTTTTAATGAAAGACCTCTCCAGAAGTGGGAATCATCTATAAATGCTTAGAATATTAAAATAAAAATCAGTAATACTTAATTTAAAAAATCATGAGGTGTAATACAAAGACTAATGAGCTAATACTGAGGAACAGAGTCATGCCAAGGGAGGAACACTCAAGATCCTTCATGTACATGCACCCCTCTCAACCCCTCAGATCCACCATTTATATACTGGGGGATGTGAGCAAAAATGAATACCAAAATAAAATTAATGATGATATTCATTTTATTGCTTTTTAATGTTTTCAAATAATTTCCATTGTAACAAGGAAGCTATTATAAGCATTATTTGATGTTTAATAACTTACCTACATTTACATGGATACTGTCAGAACCTGATTCATACCCAGTTCAAAGGACTGCAGGTCTGTCACTGTATCACTGTACCACACTGCCTTTCATAAGCAGCCTTGAAAGGGAAAAAGAGGCGTCTATGTGCAACATATAACCTGAAAGCCTGAGTAGAAAGAATGGAAGATTAAGGTCAACCAATCTGCCCCAATAATGATTTTGTATGGTGGGCTTATTGGGCATATGTGAGTGAGCATCACATCATTTTTTTCACTATCAGGCAGACTTCTTCAGCTTTCTCAGGGCCCCTACCCAATTTCATTATCTCCCAAATGAGAGACAGTTAGGTGGTGCAGTAGATAGACCACTGGCCCTGGAGTTAGGAGGAACTGAGTTCAAATTTGGATTCAGACACATAACACTCACTAGCTGTGTAACTCTGGACAAGTCATTTAACCCCAATTACCTCACCCCCTCCAAAAATTGAAGAATTTAGAAAAACATGGGAGAATTTATATCAAATGATAAAGAATGAAGAAAACAGGACCAGGAAAATAATATACATGATGACTATCATAATGTAAATGAAATTAACATGAAAATGAAGCTACATGCTAAATTGTAATGAACAATTTTGACCACAGAG
Source organism: Phascolarctos cinereus (assembly GCF_003287225.1). NCBI lineage: Eukaryota > Metazoa > Chordata > Mammalia > Diprotodontia > Phascolarctidae > Phascolarctos > Phascolarctos cinereus. Next base: position 384,512,284 of record NW_027555847.1, on the reverse strand, counting down.
GAAAGATAAGTAAATGAATACCCTTTCTTTTAGCAGAGGTGGCGGAACTATGAATGCAAATGTTGATTTCAGATGCAATCATTGTCAGTTAATTTTGCTTAACTTTTTCTTTGCTATGAATGGGTACTCATTGGTTATTTGGTGATATATAAAAATGATTGTAATATAAAAAAATCAAAGCATAGATAAAGCAATCCTTTAAAAAAAAACAAAGACTCTGTGAACTTAAAAGAGTTACATACCCTCTGTTAGCCCCATTTTCTTGAAATCTTTAAATGAGGATAAAATAATCTATCCTACCTCACAGGATTGAGAGAATAATTGAATAAAATGGCATGTGGTGTATTTGGAAAGTACTATACAAATGAAAGACAAAATTGGACCAAATAAATGTACTTCATTCTTGACTCTGATTTGATCGATGGCAGAACTAGGTCTGGGGGGGGCAGCTAAATGGGGCAGTGGATGAAGTGTTGGGCCTAGAGTCAAGAAGACTCATCTTACCGAATTCAAATGCAGCCTCGGACATTTACTAGCTGTGTGACCCAGGGCAAGTCACTTAACCCTATTTGCCTCAGTTTCCTCATCTGTAAAATGAGATGCAGAAGGAAATGGCAAACCACTCCAGCATCTCTGCCAAGAAAACCCCAAATGGGGTCACAAATAGTCAAATACAACTGAAAAATGACTAAACAACAAAAAACAAGAACTAGGTTTGGAACCTAGATCCTCTGACTCCAAATCCAGCCTTCTCCCCAAGCTGCTTCTGCAATATAGTGTCACCTAAGGCCATCCATGTAATAAGCAACAGAGCTGTGACTTGAAACTGGATCCTCTGGCTCCAAGCTCTGAGAGGCTGCCAATATTTCATGTGCTAGTTCTGTTCTGTGCTCTCCAATCATAATAATAACTCATGATCATATAGCACTTTACATTTTAAAATGGCTTCCCTGGAAGATAACAAATAATGAGATTTTACCCATGTTGGCAGAATAAAACTGTTAAATAAAATAGACAATTGTGTTGTGAGTCAAAAAGGGGTCTAAAGGACCTAAATGTCTGAAGGTCAGGGCACTCTGACATTCACAGTTATGATTCTCGGACCCTCTTCTCCCTTGGCCCAACTCCCTATTTTCAACTTTGGCTATTTTGTTCCAAAATAGGGAATGGATTGAGCATTCCAACCCATTCTTAGACTTCAGTACAATAGTTGCTGATGCTTGCAGCCCCAAGCTGTGTTATATAAAGAACAAGCCACTGCATTGACCCCCTGGGTTTACAATAAAAACCCCACCAAATCCCTGGTGGTATCTCAGGATCTCTTTGTCATGAACACAATAAATTGCCTCACAAGAGCACTAATACTTTGAATTACTGTCAGCACCAATTCTTATCTGCCAGAAACTGATAAAATAATCAATAGGGTTTGTTTTGTTTCGCCTTTTCTTTTTCCCAAAAGGAATCATGAGCAATAGGGAGATAAGAGTATATTCAGGTTTATTGGCCAGACCCAGTAATCTCCTGGCCAGAGAAGCAAACAGAAAACCAAAAGACACTGTCTCTTCTGTGCTCAGTAACCTTGTCCCAGTCATTCAGTTTTGTGGCCTAAAGTTTTGCTTTCCATAAAATGGACAGGATAATAATAATTAGCAAAGTAACACGGCAATCATTGAATCTCAGAATCTGAGAACTGGAAGGTGCCTGATATGTTCACTTTTCTACAGTGAACAGATGAATTATAGGAGCAATATTGTTCCTCATATAGCAGGGAAGGGACTCTCATTCGCCTCTTTTTGTATCCTCACTGCTTAGCACAGTGCCTGGCACATAGAAGGCACTTAATAAATGTTTATTGATTGATTGATAGTTCAGGAATCCTGGACAAATATTCATCTAATTTGGTTTGAATACCAAGAATAGGTAGGAGTTCACTGCTTCCCCAGATAGCCAGTTCTTTCTGGACATTTCCTACTGTCAGTGTTACTTATATTGAGCAGAAATCTGTCTCTCTGTAACTTTCACATAATGATTTTAGTTTCACCCATAGGAGTCATACAAAAGAGGTTTGTTCTACATGAAAGACTTTCAGATTTGAAGATAGCAATCCTGCTCTATGCCACCCCACCCTCAACCTCTGCCCAAGTCTCCTCTTTTTCAAACTAAATAAATGTCTTTGGTTCCTTGATTAGGACAAGTTATGCCTATTTCTTGCAATTCCTGACTTGTTACCTTGTCCTTGATGTCCTTCCTGATCACCTCATCCTGGCTGAAAGTGCTGTCCTTTTTTTTAAATATAGATTTGTATTGCTGGTGTTTACTGCAGTCCCTGGCATATAGTAAGAGCTTAATAAAAGCTTTCTTCCTTCATTGCTCAACATTTCCCTAGCATGTTCTCTTTGTTTCTCTCTTTTGCCTCTTATTCTTTCAACCATGTAATTTACTTATTTGTATAAATATCTACCCTTCTTCAAAAAGATTATAAACATTTTGAGGGCAAATATTGCATCATGTTAACCTCTGTTTCCCATTGCCTAGCAGAGTCTTGGGAGTAGTAGACAATAAACATTTGAGTAATGAAATGAATGAATGAATGAATGAATGAATAACATCCTGCCACCCTGTTTGTTCTCCAGATATTTTTCTGGCTTGCAAATTTCCATATTAAAATGTAGTACCCAGAACTCCAGGCATTGTTCCAGTCTGACCAGGGCAGAGTGAAGTGGGGTCATCACTTCCTTTGATCTGAATGCCATCAGGTCAGCCTTAGCTGTTTTAAGCAGCTGTCTCAGTCTGTTGGTTCATGCAAGAGCTATGGTTAACAAGCAAATTCCATATATTTTCTTCTTTTTTTTTCTTCCACATGAACTACTGTTAAATAGGTCTCACATTCTGTACTTGTGCAATTGATTTTTTTAAAAACCTAATCCATTTATCACTGGTGAAAAGTACTTTGAGGTCCCCAGAAGAAATATCCTCTGTAAATTCCAAGGGAGGGATTTTTTTAAATCTATTTTCACTTTAGACTATATTTCAATCAACTCCATTGTTCGTTTCTAACCACTGAGGTAGCACAATCATACACGTGAACCTAAAAAGAACAATTACTGTGTCCTTCTTGTAGGAATAGGGAGGAGAATTGGGGTGGGGGTTGGGTAAATGGTTGAAAAATTATTTTACCTTTATGTCAGAGTGTTAGGCTGTTTGACCAGCAATTCCAGCTTTTTCTGTTACTCTATACCCTGAAAATTCTAGTCATATTCATATAACTGTTTATACTATCCATTCCCTTTATGACAACTACCTTCCATACATGCAATCTCTCAACATCTATATCTTTGAAGGCCCAGCTCAGTCTGTCAGGATCATAGACTACAGTGATTAAAAAGGTCCTTAGAGGGTGGCTGGTGCAAACCATAACAGAACAAGAATCTCTTTTACAATAGGCATTGTACAATAGGTAGTTCATTGGTTCTTTACTTGTAGACCTTTGGTCAGAGAGAATTCACTTCCTTCTGAGATAGTCCATTCTGCTTTTTGGGATAGCCCTAATTGTTACAAAAGTTATCTGGCCCTCTTAAAAATAAACCTAAATCTACCTCTTGGAAAATTTTCCATGTCATTCAAAATTCTGCCCTCTAGAGCTAAACCAAGCAAAGTTAATCCCTCTTCCATATAACAGACAGCTTTTCACCTCAGTACAGATGTAATGTCTCTCCTAAACTTTCTGTTCTTCAGGTTAAAAATTCCCAATTCTTTTACAAATCTTCATATAGCATGATCTCATTATCCTTTATTACGGTAGTTGCCTTCCTGAAGACACTCTTCATCTAACCAGTGTCTTTCTCAAATGCAATGCCCCAAGTTGAACATATGATTCTCAATGTGAGCTGATCTCAATCTGAGCAGAATTATGTCTTCCGTAGTCCTGGGCATGTTGCTACTCTTCATGCCATCTGAGAGGATAGGAGCTTTCATGGCTATCATATTATTGATTCATATTGAATTTTCCATCCACTAAAACCCCAAGATCTGTTTCACATGAACTGGTGCATGTAGGTGTATAATACTATTTATCAACAAGTATTTAAAGATACTTATCAGCCAGGAAGATTTCCCTAGGGTAGGGTAGGAGTCCTGAGGCATAGGCAAAATGGTGAGACAGAGAGGAAGAACATATGCAAAGGTTTGGTAGGGATTAGAAATTCCTCCAGGCCAGGCCTTGTTTTCTCAATAATTGTTAGAACAGGCAATAAAATAAATGAGGCAGATGACTTTCTTTATGTATTCTGATTCTCTGTTTACACAAAAAATGAACTAAAGGATTTTTATGCTCAGCTTTTGGGGGAATTTATCTTAAAACTCTCTCTGAGTCACATTTATCTCCCAAGGTTATTTGAACCCATTGGTATAAGGGAATTGCCTCAGCAGTACCAGACCACTGGCCTACCTAGTCTAGTATCTTGCCTTTGAGAATAGCCAGTGTGAAATGGTTTTGGAAAAAAAAGACAAGAGCCCTCCACTGAAATGCACCTAATTGTGCAATATCAGCACATGGGAGTATAGTGAAATCTCTTTCTAAGCTCAGCAGGTGACCAGCTTCTGCCCTGAAGCATGAGGACTGATAGCCCTTGCAATTCTTAGCCTAGCAAGTGTAACTGCTGGTTTCTTTTAAGAACGTGATTTCCTTCCCCTAGTGTCTTTAGCAAAAAGAGTTGGGCATTTACCATCCAACAAGATTGTTGTTATTACATTATGGTGAGTCTATTAGAGTTAATCCATTAACAAAGGGGGAAAAAGTCTTCAGGGAGATGGGGAGTTTAGTTCTAAAAACAGGATGATTTACTACCATTTCTCCCCAAATTTCTCTGTTATTCTTAGGATGTTATTCTTTGAAGTGAAACCCCCTTTGTATGCTGCTTTGGCCTATCCAACATCCTCAAAAGGAAAACAAAACAAAACAAAACATGATATTCAGCACTTTGTCTGTCTGAAACTCCTGGGCAAACTGGCCTTGGGCAATCACAGAATGATGGGCAGCCTAGGTAGTATTATGGGTGATGTGGCAAGAAAACCAAAAACATCACCCCAGTGGCTCTAATATAGCAAATTAATCCCACTATTAGCTATTAAATTATTTTAGGGTGAGTCCTTGAAGCCTCTTTTTAATTATACATATGTTTTCTTTTTGGTTATGAATGCAATATTATCAGATGAAAAATGCATATGTAAGAATACAGATTATTTTAAAAAGAAAAAGAGAAGTGAAGAGCATGATTCAGTAGAAAATACCCTAGCTCTAAAGTCAGAGATCCTGAGTTTCTGTCCCATCTCTGCTGCATTATACCTGTGGCCTATTATATACCTTGGGGATTCATTTAGTTTTCTCCCCACCCTCACCCCAGGCCTCAATTTCCTCATATATAAAATGAGAAGATTCGTATAAAGGACCTCCAAATCTAGTAAGCAGATAATGGAAAGTGATAGTGAATAATTAATTAGCTTTTATGGATGTAACATATAAATAGGTTTTTTCCCCCAGTATAAATAGCAATGAATGTATGTTTATTTGGTTTTGTTATTGTTTAAAATTAAGAGCATAATAAATTTCATAAGCTAAGTTATCTAGGAAGTGTCATATTTTAAGTCATTATCAACTATTCATACCTCAGAAGAAATGAGTTTATTAGATTAGTTTACTAGTCTCCTACCAAAGTATCTCTTAAAGACCATGAGCAGAGTACAGAAAAGATTGAAAGTCTTAAAGAATAGAACAATGATTTAGGAAATCAGGCCAAGGTAGACATCTCATATGAGATTTGCCATGGGGTAGCATGATAGTGCCCAAGATACCGCTTTTTCATAGAGGAGTTGCTTACTGAATGTTTATTGAATAATAAGCACTTTAGTGACAGGGACTATTTGATTTCTGACTTTATAAACCTAACGCCTAGCTCTGTGCCTAGAAATTAATAAATTCTTGTTGATTGATTGGACTGAGTTGAATTGAATTGAAGTAATATTCTATGAGAGAAAATAAGAGAGAGAGAGAGAGAGAGAGAGACAGAGACAGAGACAGAGAGAGACAGAGAGAGAAAGAGAATGCCACAGAAGAAGGTCCCAGGGAAAAGTAAACAAAGAAAGTCATAACCATAAAGGAAAATATTCACTGGGGAGCAACTGGGACTTGATATGGCCCCTGAAGCCATGTCAATAAATCTTATTCAAATAAGATTTTGACAGACTGAGAGGGGAACAGAAGCAATTTCAGACATGGCTCAAACAAAAGGGAGAAGGAAGATAAATACAGAATGCATCCATGAAACAGTAAGGACACTCGCTCAGCAAAGAGGTAGAGGAAGAGCTAAATGTCTGTTGCTTCATTGACAGACTCGTTGACAGATACAGTTAGAAAATATTATGAAGCAGGGGTGTTGGTCTTTTAATGCTAGCCTGAAAAGTTAAGCATTCATTGTTTTTTTTTCCTTATAGGCAATGAATTGGACTTTAGAAATTTCCTATACCTCATAGGCTAGCTCCAGACATAGATACTGCTGCAAAGATAGAGAAGCAACCACTCTACAACCTCAATTCACTGAGCTACTGGCCAATCTGTATGACTGGCTCCTACCTCAGCATTTATTAACACCTCAGTGCTCAAACTGTGTTAATATAGCTCCACTGGACAAGCAGTCCCTGAGGCTCTCACTGAAGTGCTCTTCATCATTCTCCATCAATTTGCCAAAGACAATTTTTCTCTCATAGTGCAAACCATAGTGAGTCAGCTGAGTCACTGGACTTTTTAAGCAATTTCTTTCATGTCATTTTAGTGACAAGGCACTCTATGTATGTAAGTGTACTATCATCTATTGTATCTGTCCTTTGGTATTTAAGTAAAATTTTTTCAATGTACGAATCTTATGCATCCTTCAAGACCCCATTCAAGTACTTTTTTTTCCCTCCATGAAATCTTATCTGATTATCATCATCTCCCTTTCCTATAAAGCCTTATAACATCTTTTAGTCTTCAACTCAGCACTTAATCAGGAAGTAATGTAATTCAAAGGTAACAATTAGATTGTCAAGCATAAAGACATAAGTGATAAGAAAGAAAAGGGAGAATTAAAGGAAGTAAATTGAGATAGCTAAGAACAATCATGAGTATTGATTAGAAGTCTAAGCTCAGACAAAAACCAATACATGACTGAGGGGGAAGTGGTGGTCAAAATAATCCTTAAGAAAACCCAAAGTTGCGTTTGGAAAGCAAAATATAATCTTATTGTTGACATTTCATTTTGTTCTCCAGAACAGAAAAGGATGAGCTATTTGGTATATGGGCTCAGAAAGACATGTATAAATCTACCTTCTTAAGAAGCTATTGCTTCTATTGACTGAGGCAAGCACATGTAAAGAGACTATCACTGAGAGATACCTGTAGAACCTGATAAATACTCAATTCAATATATCTGGAGACATCCCATATGTTACATTTGGGATGCATTTTGTGTAGAGTTTGTATTAAATGGACCCTGAGTTCCCTTTCAGTACTTAAAAGGATGGGAAGGAAAGGAGGAGGAGGTCAAGAGAAACAGGACAAAGAAGAGAAAGAGAAATAAAAAGAGAAGGAAAGAAGAGAGAGGAGGAAGAAAGGAAAGGGAGGAAGGAAAGGAGGAAAGGGAGGAAGGAAAGGAAGGAAGGAAGGAAGAAAGGAAGGAAGGAAGGAAGGAAGGAAGGAAGGAAGGAAGGAAGGAAGAAGGAAGGAAGGGGAAGATAACAAGGAGGAGGAATATTTCCTTGTCCTGAAATTATTTCCAGATGGAAATTTCAGAACTTTGTAAGGCAAATATATTTTTCAGACTCTGTAATGCAAATGTACTCTCTGGAGACACAGAAATGGTGCTTGAGGTAAACCACTACCCCCCAGTTACTCAGAAGTGCAAACTAGACATCATCCTCAACTCCTCACTTTCTGTCACATTCCCAAATTCCACCTGTTTCCAATTCCTGTTGATTTTACCTTTGTAGCATCTCTTACATAAACTCCTTTCTCTCCTCTGACAATACAACTACCCTGGTACAGGCAATTATCACTTCATACCTCAACTATTGGAATAGCCTCCTGGTTGCTTTCCCTACTATATGTCTCACTTATCTCCAGTCCATCCTCCACTCAGTTATCAAAATGATCTTCCTAAAGTGCAGGTCTAACATTTTTACCCCTCTACTCAATAAACTTCAATGGCTCCCTATCACCTCTAGGATCAAAAATAAAAATTCTCTGGCATTCAAAGCCCTTCACAGCCTGCTCCACCTCCCATCTTTCCTGTCTTCTTATATCTAATACCCCATTACATACTCTGCAATCCTGGAATCAAAAAGACCTGAGTTCAAATCCAGATCAGACACTTATTGGCTGTGTAATCCTGGGCAAGTCACTTAACAGCTGGCTTCCTCAGTTCCTTCAAGTGCAAAATAGGATGAATAATAGCATCTACCTCACAAGGCTTTTGTGAGGATCAAATGAGATATCTGAAAAGCACCTAAAACAGCCTGGCACCTAGTAGGTACTTAATAAATATGTATTCCTTTCTTTTCCCTTTTTCCCTTCCTGAAGACACACCTGACCTTACTCTTCCTCAAATAAGAACTATCCACTCTCCTTTTTCCACTCTTTGTCACTCTGAAGCATATGAGTTCCATGATATCCAAGGGAAATTTTTATTCTGATACTCAGAGCTTAACTATACCATGAATGAGGAATCATGAGAATTTAGATAGAATAGGATCAGGAGAAAATTTCTACTATTTTCAATTGTCTCCCTAAACCTCCAGGATAAAATATAAAATCCAGGGGCAGCTAAGTGGTGCTAAGTGAAATCAGGAGGACCTGAGTTCAAATCCAGTCTCAGACCAAACACTTGACACTTACTAGCTGTGTGACCCTTGGCAAGTCATTTAACCCTAATTGCCTAAAAAAAAAGAAAAAAATATAAAATCCATTGGCATTTAAAGCCTTTCATTACCTGTCTTTCCCAACCTTTTCAGTCTTCTTGCACCTTAACCTTTCCACCAACCTCACCACCTCTACAAACTCTGTGATCTACTGACATTGATCTCAATGTTCTTCCTCCTCATCTCCATCTCCTGACTTCCCTGGCTTCTTTAAGTCCCAGCTAAAATCCCACCACCTAGAGGAAACCTTTCCAAATTCTTCTTTATTATACCTTCCCAGTGTTGATTATTTCCAATTTATCCTGTATAGAGTATGTTTAGACCCAGTAGTTTCAATGTTGTCTTCCCCATTGGAGGGGAGACTGAGCTCTTTGAAGGCAGACACTGTCTTTTGCCCCCCTAGAGCCTTGTACAATATCTGGCATATAGCAAGCACTTAATTGTTGATTATTGACCAAATGACATAGGCTGCATCTAAAGGATTAAATGAATACTTAAATACTTAAATGAAAAATTGAAATGCTTAAATGATTTTTTTTTAATTATGCCTCTAAATAGCCATATGTTTGGAGTGCTGTAGACAAATATCTAGTTTGGTGCTGAGTTCTTTAGTATTCAGGATGCTCGATTTTGTGTACATCTATATATAGTCTGTATTAAGTCAACTCTAAAATAAGCACTTGAGATGTTGAGCTATGGCATATCAGTGACTATAATGCTCATAATTGTGGGTTGGGGTATTAAGGAAGGAACATTATATATTTTCAAATAGCATTTGCTATCACTGGTTCTTATGAAAAGTATATTAGCTCTTTCGTGCAAAGGTTGGGGTGGCACTGTGAGAAGGACTTTATCAGTGTATTCAGATATTACAGTAATTCACTAAGACCTTAAAGCAATAAATGAACCTTCCAAAGTGTCTGCTTGATTAATATTTGATACCTTTTAATACCATTAGTTTCTGAATTTGTGTCACATAACCAATAGAAATAGTTATAAGAGGAAATTACTCTAAGTCTCCTGAACTCTGTGCCTTAGCTACACCTTGGACATACAAGGAGTACAAGCCTTCATCACAACACATGACACATATCACAGATGTCCTTGTTATTTCATTAATCAGGAGTTCTATTCAATGGTGAAGATTTCAGATAATCCTAGCCTGACTGTCCTGTGTGACTCTTATTCATGTCCTCTCAATATTTTGCCACAGATGTGTTGGGTTCTTCCTCACTTTCCCCTGATGTCATGAGAATATAAATGGAGCACTCTGGTATTGTTGTCATCCCTCACTCTTGACACAGGACTGGCCCATCTTCTATTTCTCTCAAATAATTCTTTGCTGAGATCCTCTATCCCTGCTTTTTGAAGTTCTTTGTTGATGAAGCCTGCTCACAGCCCTTATGCACCTTTCCATTGTTCTCTATGTGGTACTCATCTTTAGTTCTTTTAAGGTGGTGGTGCTGAAGGTCCCACTGCTATACAGCAACATTGTTAAAAAATATATATTTTATTGAAAAGATGGACCTTTGCTGCTATGGAAAGCTTGGTGCTAATCTTCATCATCCATAGGGAATCCCTTATAAACTGTTCTTTCTGCTGGATCTCTTTCTTCATAGTAGAAAATATTTGGGCAAGCATACATCTGCTTGTTTTATTCTGTCTGTGATATCATTATGTAAATAGTTAATATATAATGAGAAGAATTTTTCTCCATTTTTTTCCCATTTCACAATTCTCTAGTCAATTCTCCATTTCAATAGCATGATAAATTTATTGTCTAATCAGGGATGTTCCCACCAATAGTGAGGATTGTAGTCCATACATGTTTTCTAATCCCATGTGACACACACACACACACACACACTTCTCTCTCTGTCTCTCTCTCTGATATGGTTCTTTGTTTCTCCTCTTCAATTATTCTTTGGCAACTGGTTACATCCGACTCTCCCTAGCTACATACCTCTTGATTGCTCTCTGGACAACTTTAGAGACAATAGTGCACCATAGTCTGCAGCCATGCAGCATCACCAGAAGAGTTATGATATATACATATATACAGGTAGATATAGATATAGATATATAGATATATAGATATATAGATATACATATGTACACATATATTTAAAAATGTTATTGTTTTAGGAAAAAAATTTGAATTTATTTAAAAGTACTTTGAAATTCTTCCTCAAAAATTTAAGCCTTCTTTTACATTCTTTCTCTTTTCTGATACAAACTCACTATTTATCCAACAAATAGTCATTATTTCAAAGAACTATTCTTTGAAAGACTTAAGAACTCTCATCAATTCAATGACTAATCACAATTCCAGAAGAACAACATGAAGCATGCTACCCAGACCATTACCCAAAATTCCAAAGTATTAAGAATAAGCTATATGTTTCAATATGGCCAATGAGTAAATTATTTTTATTTGACTATATATATTTATTACAGTTTTTCCCACAGTGGAGGTGGGAGAAGTGGAGTGGAGAGAAAATCAATTTTTGTTCATTTAAAATAATTAAATTTATTTTTAATCACCTTTTCAAGTTATATGTATTGCTGGACCATGTCTATGGTCTGTCCATTTAACTGTATATTAGAGTCGGGGCAATAGATGTGCTTTTATCCACTGGGTTTTTCCTGAGTAAATACTTAGGTTGAACTCTGAATCATAATGGATCTCACTGAGGAGACAAAACAATGTTCTTAGATGATACATTTAGCACAATGTCATGTTCAAACAAGAGTATTTGGAAGAGTTCACAACCTACATGAAAGGTTTCTTCCCTTTGGACCCTTCACTGAACATTATCATGATGATGGCAAATACATTGGTTGGCCTGTCTCCCTATATAATGCCTTACTTCATAATAATAATCAAATGAACATTAGTTATCCATATCCTGATAATCTTTTGAGGAATTATATTTTGATGTCTATACGAAAGAAAACTTTTTTTGCAGAAAAGCCTTTAAGGTGACATTTTGCCATACCAAAACAACAAATAACAGTGAAATTTTCCATTCTTTATGCCTTTCATTCAATTTTGTGGTTGGCAAAATATGATCCACTTCACATTTGTAAAGGTCTAACTATTTCCTTCTCAAGCCTTTATTAAAGATTACCCAAAACGCTTCAATAAATTATTCTCATGAAAATTTTGTATGAAGTTGAAAGTAGGTATTGAGTTGGTAATTATAACATATTCTCAGTTGCCTTGGTGGGGGTAGGCTTCTGTGGCCTCCACAATGGCTTATTCAAATGTACTAAGCATAGGACCTGGAACATAGAGGGCACTTAATAAAACTTATTGACTGAATGAAAGCCTACATCAACATGGCATGGATGTGACTATGTGTTTTCAAAGGCCATGCAATCAAAGCACAAGCTCTGGCAAGATAGTTCCTAGAAAGCGGAAAGAGCGCTGACTCAAGTCAGAGAACACGGGTTCAAATCCAGCTTCTGGCTTTTACTACCTGTGGGACCTTAGGCAAATCAATGAACCTTTGTAGGTCTCAGTTTCATCATAAAATGTGGGGTTAGATTAGATGACTTCTGAGGTCTTTTCCAGATTCAAAAATATTAGATGATGCTATCATACCATCTTGGAAAGGCTTCAAGTATAGATCCATTAATAGTTATTGTCTGTTTTTCAAGGACAAGCCTAGTCAAGAATAGAGAGGCCTGACCCCTCGTGGATGACTTTCTTGGTTATGGTAACCTATGAAACAGATAAAAATATAAAATTGTCCTCCATCCTGAACAACCTCTGCTCTTTTCCTCCTTGCTACCCCCTTCCCTCAATGTTTCTGCAATCATGGTTCCATAATGGGAAGCAAAATTTTTAGAACTATAAGCGTTGCTTTAATAGTAAGCAGATTTTACCTCATAGGTATTTTTAAATATGAGATCTCTGTCCAATAGCCAATGACAAGACATATTACTAGAGCAGAGGGACTGAATCAGGTCAATATTGACATTCTTGAAATGAAGAGAAAAGGATGCCACACATAAATGGAAGAACGGCTCATAGATTTTTCTTGAAGTGTTAAAGGAGTTTCTTTTATCGCATGCCCAAAGCCAGAAGACATACAATTTCATGATATATTTGGTCATCTTGCAAGACCGTAACCATGTTAGATGTTTGCAAAAAGACCATAGTGAAAATAATTTCAGTTCATATACCAACATCTATTATAAAAGATGAAAGACTAAGGAAATTAATTCTAAAAACTTGATACAACATCCCAGATTTAATGAAGATAATTGGTAACAGGCAACGTGGTGTGGTGGATAAAGTATTCTCCTGGAAGCCGGGAAGACCTGGTTCAAGTTGTATTTCTGTTGCATATGGGTTGTATAACCCTGAGTAAGTCATTTAGTTTCTTAAAATCCCAGATAATACTTTAAATTGCAAAGTAGGTGTAGATATATCCTGGTAAAGAGAGTTTCCTCACCATTGAATTTCCTGAACTAAAAAAATGAAAGATCCAGTCTAGAAAAGAAAAGAAAAAACACCTTCTTGACTTTAGTACAAATACAAAGGAAGTGAAAACAGCAAAAATATTTTAGAAAATGTGGTTGAAGAACAAGGAAAGAAAACAAAGATTGTAAAATATACAAAAACTTTGTGAATATATGTCATAAAAACTTTCTTTGAGAAAAGAATTGGTAGGCTATGGAAACAGCAAGCACTAAATAACATCACCAAAAATGGAAATGATTAAAAATTTTGAGAGCAGAAAATGTTGCTTTAGTTGTGGGGAAATAATTCCTGAAACAGCTGTCTATATACAATCAGGGCATTGACTTCTTTAAGTGGAGATTTCAATTCAGACATGTTAAAAGAGAGAATACAAATGACAAATATTCAGGATGTATTTAAAGCAACATCAAACAAGTTTTTAACATGATAGAGGAAAGGACATCAATATCAATTATCATAATTTTATACAGAAGATTAATCAACATAAATCCATTGGAGTAATGAAGGTGTTGTTGTGTAGTTGTTTCAGGCATGTATGACTCTTTATGACCCCATTTGCATTTTCTTGGCAAAGATGTTGGAGTGGTTTGCCATTTCCTTCCCCAGATCATTTTACATATGAGGAAACTGAGGCAAACAGGGTTAAATGACTTACCCAGGGTCACACAGTTAGTAAGGATCTGAGACTGGATTTGAACTCAGGTCTTCCTAATATCAGGCCCAGCACTCTACCCACTGTGACACTCAGCCACCTGTAATGAGGATACCAAAAGAGTATAACACTTGCTCAAGTCAGAAATACTTCACCTAGCAGAGACTTCTGGCAGTTAAGGGCAATCTTCAGTTAAGATAAAAAATCATTTACTAAATCTTACCAAAAAAAAGAGTCTAAAAGTGTATGAGATGCATCACCTTACAAAACGATGAGAAGTAGCAAAGGGTAAAATGAGGGTTAAGAAAATTTACCATGAGTCTCAATGAAACAATGTTATCAGGAGGTATTTAAAGATAAAGCTGGAAGAGAAAAACAGTAAACAAAATATTTGAAAAGATTTTAACAACCTTCTTGCCGTCAAGGACAATGTCGTTAGCAAGCTTTCTTGAGGCAACTAAGTGGCACAGTGGATTGAGTGCTGTGCCAGGCCTGAAGTCAGGAAGACTCATCTTCCTGAGTTCAAATCTGGCCTCAGACACTTACCAGCTATGTCACCCTGAGCAAGTCTCTTAACCCTGTTTTCCTCAGTTTTCTCACCTGTAAAATGAGCTGAAGAGAGGAAATGAGAAACCACTTCAATATCTTTGCCAAGAAAACTCCAAATGGGCTCATGGAGAGTCAGACACAACTGAAACAATTGAACAACAACAAAGCTATCTGCCCATTACTATGTGCAATTATATAGACAGCCTATACCTTGTCTATCAGTGTATATAGCTTGGAAAGACATAGAAAATCGACAGTAAGGCTCAGAATAGAGCAAAAGCAGGAATATTGACTTTAGCAAATTTTAGTGTTCTTTTAATAACACTGTGCTCCTACTTGAAACAAAGGCTTTTCTCTTTAATACTAGTAACACTGCAGTGTTGTTCTTCAGCTATGAGTAAGAACACTATAGACTCTGAAGAATAAATCTTGAGGATCACCCAAAGGGAAATGGAGAAGATCATGTTGGCTGTAAGTGGGCTACAACACATTACAAATGAAAAATTACAAAGGAGAAGCCAGGTAAAGAATGTCCTCTAGGAAGTATAATATCAAAAGATGGTCTGGTCACATGGTGAGAGGGAGGGCTAGTAGAATCAACTGTTCCATTGGTATCTTCATGGTCAGGAAAATTTGAGGAAGATCCCCAATATATTGGGTAGACAAGCTATACAGAAGATGAGAGTACAACCATATAAGGACATGGATATGTGATCAGAAGAGTAGGCATGAATGGAGCAATCTGTATTATTGGAGTGCAAACCCATGTAGTGACATCCACAAATTGATTAGAATGTTTAAACAATATCCATCATTTTTATAAGTATTTGTTCTCTTTTCCTCTTTTGGTTACCTTGAGAATTGAACCTTCAACACCCTAAAATCTGTACCACCTCCAATTAAGGCTTTCTTTGTATATACTTGGTTTAGTCCAGCTGTGTTTCTCGTCTTAATATTGTTTTGTCCCTAAGCCTGGGAGGTCCACCTTTCTACTGTCTGCATGGCATGATTCTTGTCTTCCTTCAAGGCTCAGCTCAGAGCCTTTATGAAGCTTTCCCTGATGCTCTCAATTGTTAATGCCCATGTCTGTCCCAAATTACCTTGAATTTACTGATATGTGCAAATGTTATATTCCCCAAGTAGTTTTTAAGTTCCTTGAGGGCAAAGCCTATGTTGTTGTCTTCTGCTTCTTATCTCCAGCACCTAGCACCTAGGCTTACATCTAGTAGTTGAATTAATGAGACCCAAGGAATAAAACTTCAAGGACACAGCTGCAGAGGAATGATAAAAGGAGAATGCCCAGCTCTGTACAAGGCATAAGAAAGGGGAACAAAATTCCTACATTCAAGATGCTGACTGTGTTATTGGGAGACAAGGCTTACCTGAATGAGAGAGTTGTTGCTGTTTTAATCAGTATGTAATTAAGTGCCAAATTGAGTGGTCCAGGCAGGAACTACTACAGGTAATCAGAGAAAGGAGAGATTAATGTGAGCCTCAATAGTCTTGAAATGCATTATAAGGAATTGGGACTTTATTGGAGCCCTGAAGGATGAATAAGCATTCTCCATCAGTACTTTTATACCACACAGTGAAGAGACTCAAAATTGTTATAAAGGCATAAAATATGTCCAAGGTCTCACTTTCTCTTCTCCATAAAGGACAGAAAATGGTAGGCTGCACTTGAAGTCACCACAGCATATACATTTCAATGCATTTAGCTTTAAGAGATCAGGAGAGAAACATCTAAGGAAATGCACTCTGAATTTTGCCATATTTTTAGATGGTGACATTGGCACTCTTAAAAGGAGACTGGGTTCACCCATCCAAAAAGTCAGCAGTCTTAGTTAGGGAATGCTAATTCTGAGACCTGGTGCTCAGAGACAGTTAAAATCTTGGTAGGAAAAGCAGTGAGGAGGCAATCTCCTCCCCTTGGTCGATTCTCTGGAAAAGAGCTGAGTGAAAAGGAAAATTTTATAGATTTTGACATATAAATCACAGTCTTTCAGTTTGAATGGGGCCTGATACAATCTAATTGAAGTTTGATTATTAAATTCAGGAGTTGGGAATCATGGACCTACTTTTTTTTTTTTGCTTTCATTTCCAAATCATAAAGCTTAATGAAGGGGAATTCAAGACCTTATGGAGGATTAGAGACCAAAACTGGCCCCCCAAATCCCCTAAAAAGAAAAAAGAAAAGCCCAGATGGTCTGGATACCTACTTTTAAAAGTTGGCTACAGCTAACATTGCACAGGCTCTGGCCATTATTTTTTAATCTCTCATTGACAAGGCAAAGCTTCCCTGCAGACTGGGATTTGGGACTTGTTATCTCCATTTTATTGGTCTCTTCTCCAAGAATAGCAGGGCTGATAAAGCACTATCTTCAGTCAGAAGGGAAGGGGGAATGGGCACTGAAGCCACAAGGGACACACAGAGAAGTCACTCACATACTCAGCAGCAGCTCAGGGAACATTTCTTATTTAGTATCTGGAGGATGACAGAAGAGAAAGAAAGAAGGAAAGAAAGGAAGGAAGGAAGGAAGAAAGAAAGAAAGAAAGAAAGAAAGAAAGAAAGAAAGAAAGAAAGAAAGAAAGAAAGAAAGAAAGAAAGAAAGAAAGAAAGAAAGAAAGACGATTGATTATTTAGTAGCTTCAGGATGACAGAAAAGAAAAGGAGGAAGGGAAGAAGGGGGGGAAGGAAAGATGAAGGAGAGAAAGAAGGAAAGGAGGAAGGAAGGAAGGAGGGAAGGAAGGAAGGAAGGAAGGAAGGAAGGAAGGAAGGAAGGAAGAAAGGAAGGAAGGAAGGAAGGAAGGAAGGAAGGAAGGAAGGAAGGAAGGAAGGAAGGAAGGAAGGAAGTTTATAGGAATTTTTGTTTCCTTTATCCTTCTAGTTCTCTGCTCACTAATGAGGGAAGTTTTATTGGGACATCATATTATTTCAGGAGCTAAATTCTTCGAGAAAAATAAAGACTATTCTCCCCCAATATTTTGGAGTGAAAACTTGAAGAGTCAGTGAAAAATTGAAATAAATAGAGGAGGGAACACAGTCCTTCTAAGTATATAAATCTATTCTAAACAGGGTCTGGAAAAGATGGAGGGGGGTGAAATCAGAAAGATCCATTTCTGTGAAACTCTTCAGAGAGCTTAAAATCCAAGATAGTATGCAGTGCTATAGCAAAATCTCCCATAACCAGATTTCCAAGTCTGTACATGACGATCCAGTTTCCTTAGTGAAATAGCTTTAATTCCTATAGAACTTCATTGATTCGTAATTCACTAATAACTGGGGCCTACTTAACATGGGGCTTATTGCAATCTGCTCTGCCACTTAGTTCCCATCCTCTCCCAACCTGGAACAGAGACCCTCCAGTCCTGTACCTCAAAAGACCATTATGAAAGACACACATAAACCACAATATATAGCTGGCCCAGACCATGACTCTCATCCCATTTAGTTCATCCAGCAAGAAACCAGGGACATCATGGTGTCTGCTTTATTACTGCATTCCACCAGTACCCCTCTCTACTTCTGGCTCCTTTTTGCTCACAGTGATGCATCATTGCTTCCAGTGGGATAGGAAAGGATTTCAGTAATTGACTATGATATGGCTCTAATAAAAATTTTCTAATAAAAATCTCCCTTCTTTGGCCCCTGCCCATTATATGTGGCAAATATCCCTATTAGAATTGAAAATTCTTTTTTTTTTTTTTGGTAAAAGTAACTGTCTTGCCTTTGTATTTGTCCCCAATGCCTAGCAGAAAGTCTGCCATATTGTGGATATCTACTAAATGCTTGCTCATTCGCTCATTCACTCATGATTTGAACTTTCTAAACCTTTTAGAAAGGGACAGGGATGAAGTTTATTTTTAAATTATGAAAGATAAAAAGAGAGGGGATTTGTGAATTATAGCCCAATACATTTTCCTCATGCACTGAAGTTATTCAGGAGACATTCACATTTCTTTTATTTGACCCTCATAATAGTCTGGTATGGCAAATACTTACCATTTAGGAAATGAGAAGTAAATCCTAGATGGGAGACTCATCTTGTCTGTCTGAGACTCATCTTCCTAAGTACAAATCCAGTCTCGTACACTTAGTAGCTGTGTGACCCTGGGCAAGTCACTTAATCCTGTTTACCTGAATTTTCTCATTTACAAAAGGAGCTGGAGAAGGAAATGGCAAATAAACCCAGTATCTTTGCCAAGAAAACCCCAAATGGATGTGACTGAAATTACTAAACCACAACAAAGTCCTGGAAATACTGCCATTTTCCCTAGGTCACACCATGAGTTACAGTAGTTGGAGAATCAAGACTGTAACTCACATCTCGGTGATAGAGTGTGAGATTAAGCAGAGATCTTGCCCCTTGCCCCAAAGAGAATCTGTCTCCCATTTGTCTACAGACCCCATCTCCTTATCTCCCTTTGAAAGCCCTAGCCTAACCTTTTGACCTTACTTAGATATCTTCCGGTTCCCTTCATTACAGGCCCCATAAAATCCTTAAACTTTCAGGTTTCTTATCGCTCCCCTTATCTCCCTTTGAAAGCTATTCAATCTCTCAGACCTCCCATTCAGAATTCTTACCTAGACCCTTTTCCCAGCTCCCTCCTCTGGCCATCCAAAGTGATTTCAGTGTATAAAAAATCTACCCTGGCCCTCATTCAGATGCTGAGAATCTCACGCCTAAAAGGCTGAGAATTTCTCATGCCCACTCATCCCCACGGGCGTTACTAATGTTCAGATTCCTTAAGAGCCTGGCCCATATCTCTACTATGCTGAGAATCTCATGCCCAAAAGGCTGAGCTTTTCTCATGCCTGCTCGTCTTACAGGCATCACCTGGCCTATGTGTTTTATCACTAATAAAACTTTTCCTCTGGCTGGAAGAAGATTTGAGTTGAATTCTTTCAGACAGGGCCCAGCGTTGCAATCTAAGGGGTTCCCAGCAGAACCCCTCAAAGTTCTAGACCTCTTCATCGGGACTCTTAATCCCCTGTTCCTTCTACTAAACTGTAGCTGAATAATGTAAGCAAGATTGTAAAAGTCAGAATACGAGAGGAATTGAGACTACCTCATAGTACAAATAACACTCACTAGCTTTGCCACTTATTAGTTCTTTGACCTGGGTGTGTGGGGGGAGCCACTTAATCTCTCTAATCTTTAGTGGGTTTTTTGTTTTTTATTTATAAAATTAAAAATTGGCTAGATGACATCTAAGATCTCTTCTAGCTTTAAAACTATGATCCTGTGATCTATAAAGGCAAACAGAGGTAATTTGGTGTTCCCATTTAGTCTGAAGTAGTGACTGAAGCAAAATGCCAATACATGAATCACTTTAGCCCTAGAATTTACACGTGCAAGCTTCCCTGTAACTCCTTCATTTGATCAAGGGCTTCTCCCACAACCTCCATTCAAGGAGGCAGGCACTATCGTTTCTAGACTTCTCCAGAAGTCTGAAGGCAGAACTCCGAAGTTCTTGATCATGTCCCTCACTAGATATCTCCTTGCCCCATCTCCTGAATTTTGTGGCTTCCTACTGTATGTTGTCTTTTTTACCATTTGAATGTAAATTCCTTGAGGGCAGATATTATCTTTCTTTTTTCTGATATTTGCATTCCCAGCACTTAGTATATTGCCTTCTATGCAGTAAGCAGTTAATAAATGCTTATAGAGTGAGTGACTGACCTAGCAACAGCATCAGTGCTATCACCACCAACAGTGTATTTGTGTAGCACTTTAAGGTTGGCAAAGCACTTTCCTCACAACAATTCTTGATAGATAACAGAAGGTTTCCCCAGTTTTATACACTGAAAAATATCACCTAAAGAGCTTTGGGAAAATGGCTAGAATCCAGACTAGAGGACTGAACTCCCAAGTACTTGGAGCAAGGATTTTCTCTTGAAGATATAGTGGCTAAAATCTTCTCAACTTATGAGGGAAAGAGACTCTAGGTGAAGAGTGATAAATGGTTCTGAAATTTGAACTTAGGCTAGAGAGATATAGCAGTTAAAATTTTCATACTTGTAAAACTTTGTGTGTCTGATGTATGTGTGACACAAATGAACAAAAGTCTTATTATAGTCTTAAAGAAACACAGGTTAACATTATGTATTAAGCACATAGAGTAAAAAGAACTGACCTGCCCAAGCAACATTCAGGTGAATTGCTTCTTTAATTCAGTGCATAGTATCATAGAGCAGGATGTAATCATAAGATCACCTAGTTGGACCTCCTCATTTTAAAGATGAATAAATTGAGTTGCCCAGAAGCAAAGTGACTTGCCCAAGGCTGCACTGATAGCAAGTTGTAGAGTGAGTTGACATACATTCAAGTACTCTAGATGCAAATTCAACTATGATTTCCTAAGGATTTTGCAAGCAAAAATGTTTGTTACAGGGCAGAGGAGGCATTACTGGAACAATCCGGATGTTTATTTGAATGTTCTATTTCCCTTTGGGTAGGACAAAATAGTAGCAATAATGCCTATAATGCCTATACTAAATTCAGTGATTCAAGAATACATCCTTTGATCATGGCCCTCAGTTTAAAAAAAAAGCACATTGACATTTCTTAAAAATTCTAAGGCTGAATTCACAAATCTTGCATTACAGTAAAGGAAAGTGGGCTTAGAAAATGCTTTCATATGCTTACAGTTTTCATCAAGACAGAAGTCTCTAGTTAAACAAATAATTAGACCTCAATGTCTAGTATAAACTAACAAAACCTACAATTTACTAATTGTTCTTCCCTGCAGCAGATAATAACCTGTATTTGGTCATTAGCCATGACACACGTTTACAGGCATGCACAGGCACCATTTGCTTATTACTTTTTAAAGAGATAACCCGAGTGGATATTTGCTGTCAAGACAGCTGCCGCCTGCATAGCTCACCAAGGCAGTTTGTACGATGCCTGCTATTCCATTTGTCACAGATGCCTTTATGAGGGTACAGAAGACACAACTTTGCCTCATTTTTCATTTCCTGTTATCTCTCAGATTGCAGTCTTCAGCTACTCTGTTTTACTGTACCTCAACTAGTGCCGACATTATCAGAGCACCACCTGCTACCAACACTGAGGCTGAGGTTCTGTCAGCATTTCCATTAGGAGGAATTTTTTTAAAGAATCTGTGAAAACTCCATCTAGGCTGAAAACAACTAGGCCGATGGTTGAGTCTACACAGGCAGTAAAGAAATGAGGCAATTATTTTGATAATTCAAAGGCAAAAAAACCCTTACTTTTGAAAAATACTTTTAATTTATCAAAGCCCTTCCTTATCCATTATTTCATTGGATTTTTACAGCAACTTCCTTGTGTAAAGAAGGTAACTTTAACCCCATTTGAAAGATGAGAAAACTGAGACACAGATTAAAGAATTTATTTTTTGCTGCACAGCTAGTTAATAATAAATATTATTCTAAAATTATTCTGATACACAGACCTAGATACAAATGTTTTTCTTCTCTTACATATGTCTAAATATTTTAGGTGGAAGTGGGTTTCAGATACCTATGGTTTTCTACTTGGATTGGATGAATGGCAGAGCATACAAAAGGTCTGTAAAGTGGGCCAATACCATGCAATTCTACACATATACACAAAAAGTTGATCTTTCTTGTCACCATTAAATGAAACACTCCAGTATTAAAATGCCTTTAAAATTATTTAAAGTACAAAGATGTTTAAAGTGTCCAAATGAAAATGTATAGGCATATATCTGCCTCTTTTAATAATGCCTTCAAAAAAGGATCTAAACTGGGAAATTGCTCAAAGTCATAGCAGAAGTTATAAAACTGCTTTAATCAATAGCATCCATTATTTGTAAAACAACTCATAAAGGCAAGTTGGAAATCAGAGTAGAGGTTACAGACTGAAGGGGAAATTTTATTTCCTCATCATTTTGCTTCAACTGATAAAATTATATATACATATATATTGCTTGAAAAACATATACATGCATACATAAGCAATGTATATTTAATGCATATTCATATTATTATTTTATAAACTTTTTAAAAGAAAATTCCATTTCAATTTAACTCACAGACTTTGATATTTCAATGAATCTATTGCATCATTTATGTGAATACTCCTTCCAAAAATACAAATCTCAACCACCCAAGCCTACTAATTCTCTGTAATTCTTATCTGTGTCCTCCCATAAATACTTAGGTCTTTCTTTTGATGTTAGGTAAATACAAATGAGGAACATGAGTTATTTATGAATTACATATTATTCTGGCTATGTGACTAGTCCATCCTTCTTTCCAGTCAATTTTTTTTTCTGATGACATCATTTATACCACTTCTTCTGAACTTTTTTCTCATTTATGATGTACTGCAGCCTGTTCATCACACATGTACTCTTCATTTCATTTTGGCTGAGCCTGGCCCTTATTTCATTGGAGGCTGTGATATCATATGACTTAGAACCATTCAACATTCCTGGGACAATATTAGCATTAAGTGAATGGATTTTTGTCTCTGGGAGAATATTGAAACCATTAAAAGGATCACACAATTTCTAAAAGACAACCCATCTCATTTTTGTCCTCTTGCTCAATTCTGGGCCCAGCTCATTGTCCATTTGCAGTGTCTGTCCAAGATGTATATACTTATGGACAAGCTCTATCAGTTGTCCACCCAACTGTGTATCAGACTTGTATTAAGTACTTATTAGGCTTAAGACTGTGTGCTTCTAAATGACGGTATGTGGTTTCTGTCACTGAACCCATTACCAGTGGTAATGCCTGAATAAACATATACAGCTTAATGAGCTCTCTTGTGACTAGGGAAGAGGGTAGCTATTTCAAATGATAGGCATAAGTTCCTCAGCAATAAGAACCAGTCTGTACAAGAGTTGTCCTGTAGTTCTAACTGTATTGCAGTGGGAAAAGAATTATGGATACATACTTGTGAAACAACTGGCTGGGATTGAGGAATCTATTTATAAAGCATAGAACTGTAGGACAGAGAGGAAATAGTCACCTGGTGGAGAAATTTATTTCATTGCCTCCCTGTATTCCCAGTTCAAATGAACTAAGCCCCTATCTTCTTGCCCTGATAATGATTCTAGTTTGAATTCTATCTCTATTTCATACTAGATGTATGATCATGGACTTCCATTTAAACTTTATTAGCTTCAGTCTCTTTATCTATAAAATTAAGTGAGAAATACTTGCACTATCTAACCTACTGGATTGTTATGAGGAAATCACTTTGTTAACTTTAAAGCATTAAAAATGAGTTGTTTCTGTTATTTTTCTCCAACTTGTCCCCTAACCTGCTACAACATATTGCATTCCCTTCCATCTCACCATGAAAAGATATTTTGTGTTTCTTTTTAAGCCCAAAGTGTCTATAGGTAGTGTGGCAAATAGAGTGCTAGATTTACAGTCAGGGAGACATGAATTTGAATCCTGCCTCAGGCATTTACTAGCTGTGCAATGCCTAGTAAGTCATTTATCTCCTCAGTGCCTCAGTTTCTCATCCATAAAATGAAGGATTTGTACTCGATTGCTTCTAAGGTCCCTTCCTGTTCCAAATATATGGTTCTTTGATCCCATTCCTTCTATAGTAATAAGTAGCTAATCAAACAAAGTAATACATTCTAATATGCTATGGGAGAGGCTAAAATATTTCCTCAGTATTCCTCTTTCCCCTTTAAGTAACAAATTTTGTGACCAAGTGCCCAACACCCTCATGTTTCTTCCTGGCCGCCTAAAGCCCCCAACTACAACTATTTAACACAGACTTGCCCTGTCCAGGCATCCCTTCATACTCTGGGTTTTGCATGTCCTCTCATTTCCATCTCCATGCATCAAATATTACCATTACTTCATCCCATTTCTTCAAGTCTCTACTCTCAGCCAGCTATCATTCCCCCACAAAAGCAAACTGACATACAGATTCATTGTAAATGCCAATGGATGACTAAAGCTAAATGAATTTCACCCCTTTTTTGAGGTATTTGCATTTTACCAAGGGGTAGAATATAATTTAATTAATGGTGGAAATGCAGGTACTGTAACAAGCTACTGGGAAGATGTTTATAGAGGAAGAATTCCTGGTAACCTTCAAATACTCATATAAGTAGCTGTCTATTCTGTCTAAGACTAGGACTAACACCTTCCTCACCTGTGATAGAAGTAGCCTCCAAGCAAATGGGGAAGTAGAAAAGGAGAAGAATAAGATTGACTACTGGGAAGCTGTGTCATTGCTTCCCCTGAACAGAGGTAGCTTGCCATGGCAACAACAGCATATGCCCTAAACCAGAGCTGAGATACTAGCCTCCACTCAAGGGGAGATTCTGCCTGAAGCAATAAGAGGCTGTCCATATAAAATTAATTTCATAGAATTGTAAAATCAATGAATCAATAGGTATTTATTAATGGGCCACTTGAGCCAGGCACTGTGTTAGGCTCTACAGATATAAGCAGAAAAAATAAAATGATACCTAATTGCAACGAGCTTTCATTCTAATGGGCAAAACAACAATTACATATAAAATATGTTGAATAAATATAATACTTATATGCATACGTGTACATAAATAACTATATATTTACATGCATAGAGTAATTTATTAACACAGAGTAGTTAACACAATGTATTATTGGAGAGAAAGACCTAGCAGTTGGAGCGGTTGGGGCAGGAAAGACTTTATAATGAAAATGGCATTTGAACTGTATCAAAAAAGGATGAGAGGCTCTCTATGAGTCAGAGATAAGGAAGGTGAATATGCATTCAGGGCACCAGGGTCAGCCAGTGCAAAGGCACAGAGATGGGAGAGAGAGTCATAAGCGAGGAACAGAGATCAATTTGCTGTAAGACTAGGGGAGGGGATGTAATATCCAAAAAAGCTGGAAGGAAAAGTTGGGGACAAGTTGTATAGGGTTTGTAAAGCTAAATGGAGGAACTTATTTTTCATTCTAGATGTAATAGGAAGCTACTGGAGTTGGTTGAGTAAGGGAATCATAAGTTCACATCTATACCTAAGGAAAATTCCTTTGGCAGCAGGGTGTAATAAGACAGACAGGAATGGAGAGAAACTTGAGGCAGAAAGACCAATTAGGAAAATATTGCAATAATAAAGAATTGAACTAAGGTGGGAGCTGTGAGAGTAGAGAGAAGGGGTCAATGGCAAAAGACATTGTGAACATAGAAATGGCAAGATTTGGCAACATTTAAATAAAATATTAAAACTAGAAGGTACACTAGTGATAATCTAATATAATCTAATTTTATAAGAGAAAAACAAGGCCCAGAGAGGTTGGAAACTAATGGCAGCCTCTCTAAGATCCAGAACACTGGAAATTTCTTGGATGTCTTGTAAAACTCAAACCCCTCACCATTTTCCAGGTTGTTAAGTCTTCTGTCTAAACCAGACAGTAGCTTTAGAATATTCACTTAGTACCAACTGATGTTTCTCATAGCAGTAGGGTTTAATGGAGCCAGCTTAGACCATGCAAAAGGTGATTGTTAAATTTTTGGTGTAAGCCTTTACACCTCAGAAATTAGCAAATGCTATAAATCAAGGCTATTTATTATTTCATTGCTTTTCTAGAGCAGAAACTATAAAAATATATTTAAAAAACATTCTTATCTCATCAATTACGAGATAAAACAGGCAATGGGCCTGATTTGGCCCCTGGACCATTATTAGCTAACTCCTGGTCTAAAGTTAAGAAAGTGATAGAGAAAACATTAATGATATGTCCTACAAACAGTCGGTTCTTAATCATTTGCTAACACATTCCTCCAGCTTTTCTTCCTAATAGCCCAAATCTCTGCCAATTTGACCCTTGCCATTTCTAGTCCCTCCCTGAATAGGAAGCCTCAGCTCCCTTTCTTTGTCTGCATGATCAAGAAGCCTCATTCTATTTCATGAGCAATTTCATGTAGGGGATTATGAGATTTACAGTTTGCAAGGGCATTAAAGATCATAGAATCATTGAGTTAGGTCATCTTTTTCAACTCTGTGATTTGACAAATAAGGGAATTAAAGTTCAAGGATGTTGTAGTACATTGAAAAGAATCTCAATTCTGGAGTCAGAAAGCCTGGGTTCAAATCCAGTGTCTGATGATTGCAACCTGTATGACTTTGGACAAGTGACAACCTCCCTTGAGCCTCAGGTTCCCCATCTATAACAGTAGGGATTTGGACTAGATGGCTTCTGGTGTTCCTTGCAGCTCTATACCTACTCTCCTATGACTCACCCAATGTAATATCAGTAATAAGTACCCAAGTAGGGACTTCAACCCACATCCTCTAACTCGAAATCCAATACTCTCTATTATATCACAAGAATTGGGCCCAATAGGTGCCTTGTTTGACTCTTCAATTATGTGTAATGTGTTGCCTTCTGACATCTGTTTTTAACCTTAAATTTCTAATATCCCTGTACTACCATGCAAGTCAAAGCAGCTGCTTTGCTTCCCCTCTCCCTGTCTGCTCTCTCCCTAAATTCCTTGCCCCAAATAATTTATCAGTTGAATTATGGACCTGAAGTGATTGATTTCAGTTCAGCAGTCATTTTCAGCACCTGCGTTTCATGGGTAACACCACATGTCTCGCTAAAATGGGCACTTTGGGGAATGGGGATTTTATCAGTGGGAAAGTAGCCAGCCAATTGCCTTTAGTGGGAGTGAGAGGAGAAGGTAAAGATAGAGGGTCCTCAGAAGTAGCAGATTTGCCCCTCCCCCAAATACCATTGCCACCACTCCCCAAAGATCTCTACCCTCATAATAAGGAAGGGAGGGAAAAGGAAAGTGGCTGTCCCCTTCATGTGGGCACTGACCTTTTCAGAACAAAACTGTGTCTTCTTATTTTCATTTGTTTCCCTTCCTCATATGCAATAACTCCTGGATATCACATTCTGTGGACTGTGAAATTTAGGTGCGTAAATCTTGGGTAGCACATTGAGGTCCTGATTTTTTCGTTGTTTATAAAAAGAGTATAAGGGGACATAAAATGTAAGTGAATCAAGCCCTCAGCTAGCATTTAATTGATAAGAACTAAAGCTAATATTAGATAACAAATAAATGGTCTGTTGCACAGGCATTTAATTAAACACCAAATTAATGCAGTAATGACCTACTGGAACTAACAGCCAGGAATGCTTTACTGCAGCTTAGCATCTGGATGCTTTCACCTTCCACCTCCTCCCTCTCTTCATGTAAAGAAACATTAAAAAGAAATACATTCCTTTATAATTGATGTCCTCTGCATTATTGTCCATTCCTTCCCTTCTCCTCCCACTCCACTTTGGACTTCATTGCATCTAACACCCTTCCTTCATATATAACTCACCAGTAGGCCAATCTTATACTCAAGTCTCTCCCATAGGATGATCCCAAACTATGATACTGGGGATTCTTTGAAACCCCAGTCCCATAGCCTGTGGCTGATTATATGCCGCCTAAAGATTAATTGCAGACAGTGCCTTAGATAATGGTCTCAGGGAAGAAGCATGCAAAACCATGGAGAGGGGCGCTAGAATCAATACACTGTTTTATCTGTACAAGCTTACTTCTATCTAAAAGCTTTCATTCATACAATAAAGTACATGATAGGTGACAGAGTTTAATTTCACTCAAGTATATTCAAATCCTTTTTGGTTTTCTCACTAGGATGTTGCTCTTTACAAACACCACCAATCTTTATTTTGATCCTTTATCCAGAAATGATAAATAAGGGCTCACTTGGCAATAGGAATATTGCCCTACTAGGAACTGTTGGGTTAAATGAAAGGTGTCTATCCTCAAGAAATGTACCATATAATTGGGGGAAGAAGAGGAAACTTTGCTTGGGAATTTTATTCATTTCGGACTGATAAACCCATTTACAAGACATCTCTGAATCCACTTATAAACAAAAATATTAAGAAGTGGGAGAGTAGAGGAAATGAAGAGGGGGAGATAGAATAATGGAATGGGTTGGGGTTACTTTAAAAAATTTGTGGAGCAGATGAATATTTAGCAGAATTTTGGAGAGACAACACCAATTAACCAACAGCAGTCAGGAACCTGTTTGTTGTGAAACACTGTACTTGGGGGAAATAGAAATACAAAGAGGTAAAAGTGTCATCATTTTTTCTTCCAAATGAAGCATTTTTTTCTTTTCTATTTTAATAGTATTTTATCTTTCTTTTTTTTTTTTTGGTGAGGCAATCAGGGTTAAGTGACTTGCCCAGGGTCACACAGGTATTTTATCTTTCTAATTGCATGTGAAGACAACTTTTAATATTCTTTAAAAAAAAAATTTCAGTTCCAAATTTTCTCCCTCCTTCCCTCACCATCCCTTTCCCTAACACAATATGCAATTTGATATAGGTTATATATGTGCAATCACATAAACCATATTTCCATAATAGTCATGTTGTAAAAGAAGAAACTGAGTAAAAAAAAAATAAACACAAAAAATAAAGTGAAAATAGAATGCTTTGTTCTACATTCAGACTCCATTACTTCTCTCTCTGGAATTGGATAGCATTTTTCATCATGAGTCCAAAGACACCTTCCTTACATCAAGGAGATTGCAGTCTAGTTGAGGAGATATATAAATATAAAGATGATGATAACATTGGTGATGAGAATGACAATGATAACAACAATAGTGTAACTGATGGAATATGCTTGGATTTTCTCTTCCTTTGAAATTATGTAGAGGATGAGCTGATATTTCCTGCTTCGTTTCAGAATACACTATGGAACTTGTTTCTGACCATGAGTGACTGAGGAGCTTTTACTAGGTGATGGCTTAAAGTTGTCCAATTGGCTAAGGAGCTAGAAAATCTTGATAATTTGGACTTGCTGGTAAAAAATTAAGTGAAAATGAAAAGAAACAGCCTGCCCTTATTGTATTATCTTTTCTTTGCAAGTTTGACAGTACTACTTTGAGACAGTCCCAAGAGTTAGGTGGTACCCCACGGTAACATCTCTGCCTCCCACCTAGTTATGGGGGCTGCATGCACATGACTGACTCAAGGGGGTTTTTTTTGGTAGTAATTATTTCTTAATCTTAGGCAGATTTATTTTCTGAAATGCCTAGATAATATTATGAGTTCAGGAAATTGAGTGGTCTCATCAAAGCAGAATGACTGAAGTAGTAGTAGTAGTCACCAAAAGAGCAGTGAACAAAAGCAATGGAAATGGTTGTAAGTATGTGTGAAAAGTAAACTGAGGGCAACTATAGCCTCATGGTGAAGAGAAATACTGAGCATAGATTACAAAGAAACCATTTCTCATCAGGGAGAACTTAATGAGGACCTCATGAAGGTAGAAAAAGATTTTCAGGCCTAGTAATGGGAGGTACCCCTTTACCTAATGTGTTTTCTACATGTGTGCCTATCATTGTAATTTAAGTTTGTGCCTTTCTCCCCATAAAAATTGTATGTATTTGTGGGGGAGTGTTCCCCACATATTGGGAGCAATATTTATATCAACTGCCCTAAAGCAATCTTAGTAAATAACTTTTCTAAAAGCTGATTAAGTCTGATTGTACATTTGTTAATGGAAGGCATAATAGGGTGAGGATGTAGAGGATGCTGTTTATGAACAACACTATAAGCACAGCCATTCAGATATATACGAATAGCATGGAGTGATCAATTGCCCTCTGGAGACCCAGCCTACCAGTAAAAGTAAGAATTAGAAATTTAGCCCCAAAGAGGTACTATAATAATAATAGCTAACATATATAGTATTTTAAGATTTCAAAGTGCTTTAGATATGTTATCTCACTTGGTCATAATAACAACACTAAAACACAGCTGCTATTATCCCCATTGTATAGATGAAGAAACCAAGATGGAAAGAAGTTAAGTGACTTGCTCAGGATCACAAAGCTAGTATCTGAAGGAGGACAGGAACTCAAGTCTTTGAATTGCCAAATTTAGTTCTCTGTCCACTCTGACAAGTGCTAATGAAGTTCCATGAAAGAAAGGTTACTGTGGGCTTCATGGAGGGTTGGAATTTGAGATTACCTGGGAGAATGAATAGAATTCAAAGAGCCAGAGAGGAGAAGGGAAAGAATTCCTAAAGGGAAAGATAAATAACCTGAGCAAGGTTGATGAGACAAGAAATCAAGATATATTCCAGAAAGAATGAGAAATCATGTTAAAATAGGAGGATTTATGTTAGGGATATAAAAAAGTGATGCTTATATGGGATTAGAATATGGAAAGCCTTGAATGCCAAGTTTGAAAATCTATATTTAATGATGTAGCAAGTAAGGATCCACTGAAGGTCTTTAGAGGGGTAGCATGATTAGTGTTGTACTTTGGAACTATATATCAACATTTTTTTATTTGAGCTCCTACTATGTACAAAATCTCAGTAACTGACTTAGTTAACTCATACCCACTTTGTTTCAAAGACTAATTCTCTGGCAAAAAAAGAGAAGTGGGATTTTAAATCATCATGACCTCCAATACTCTCCTTTTCTCTTGAGCTTATAGCTAGTTCTCTCATGGAACTTCTCAGCCATACTTTGCCCACCAAAGCTAGCAGAGGCAGCACAAAAAGACACAGAGGAGGTACTTTCATCACCAGTGATTATATTCCCAAATCTCAGCTCCTGGTGCCTTGAAGATAATGTCTTAGGGGAGTGGTTCTTGAATTATGGTCTGAGGACCTCTGAGGCTTCCTAATACCTTTTCAGGGGGTCTGTAAGGTCAAAACTATTTTCATAATAATACTAAGATGTTATTTGCCTATTTAAAAATCCTCCTCTCTTTTCCAACTATGTATTTGTGTGAGGTCTATTTTCTTCATATACTTTACAACATATCACAATAGATTAAATGCAGAAGCAGAAATGAGAATTCTACTGTCTTCTACTAAGCCAGATATTAAAGAGCTTTGCAAAAATATGTAAAATAATGAATCTTCTCACTACTTTTCAATTTAAAAAATTCTCTAAAATGTTAACATGTCTTTATTATTTTGTTAATAAGCATGGATTTGATTTATTTTAATGATTATCAGTTTTAATTTCTAATATGGTCAATATTGGTATATATAACCCATATAAACAAAACCTCTTTGAGGTCCTTGATAATTTTTTAGTGTGAAGAGTTTCTGAAACCAAAAAGTTTGAGAAATGCTGACCTAGAACATTAGGTGAGTGAAAGATATTTTATTGAGGTTAAAGGCAGAGAAAGCAAGGGAAAGATTTTTTTCCTCACATGTCCACTCTTACTTACATACCAACATCATCATACTTCTAGGTACAGAGACCTAATAGTCTATTCCAGGTTGGGTATAAGTGACCTCTAAATGTATCACTTTCCTCAGCATAGTAGATGCAGAACTGGTAGGGATCAAAAATATGAACTTCATAAGCTTTCTTATTATTCTCTCCCTACCTCCTATATCTGGGCCTACTTTTCCTTGATTTAAGTAGAACTGGTTGGTGGACTAGCACTGAAGAATAGCCATTAATGGGTACATATAAACTGGGCTCTATTGGAGTGTCCCCAGGGGTCTGTCTTTCATCCTGTCATTTAAAATTTTTGTCATTGACTCAGATGAAGGTATACATAACATGCCTATACTATCCCCAGATGACATAAATAGGAAGAATTGCTTGCGTGCTAGATGTCAAAGTCAGCATTCAAAAAGACCTTGACAAGTTAGAATAATTGAGTAAGAAGAAATTTAATAGAGATAAGTATAAAGTCCTACATTTGGATTTAAAAAATCAGTTTCACAAGTGTAGTATGGGTAGAAAACAGTTCAGGTGAAAAATATTTTGGTTGACAAGCAGTGTAAGTCAACAATTTGACATAGTAAAAAAAAAAATAACAATTTCAGGCTACATTGAAAGAAATGCTGCCCAGAATGAAGGATGAGATATATCCACTTTATTCTATCCTGGTCCTAACCTATCTGGATTATTGTGTTCAGTTCTGAGTGTCAAATTTTAGGAAGGACTTAGACAATCTGGACAATGTCCAGAGAAGGATGATGAGGCTAGTAAGGTGACTGGAATTCATTTTTATCTAAGGACTGATGGAAGGACTTGGAATGTTTAACCTGGGAAGAACAGTAGGGGAAAACATGAAAATTGTATGTATTTGTAAGGCAAAAATGGAACAGATAAGACCCATTCTGCTTGACCTTAAAGGGGCCAAGTTTCAGAGAGACAGACTAGGTTTCATGGAAGGAAAACCCCTCCAAAATTAGAGCTCTCCAAAAATGAAATATGCTGCCTGCAGTTAGTGAATCCCCACCCTGCCATTAGATGTCCGCAAATGAAGGCTAAGTGAACGTATTTCAAGGCTGCTATAAAGGAGGTTCCTGATCACGTACAGGTTAGAATAAGTGACCTCTGAGATCCCTTATGATTGTATTTCTGTAATCCTGTAATTGTGTTTGTTCCATGCTCCAGAATCCTAGTGTGTTATGCATGCTTCCCCATAGCATTCATAGCAAATTTGCTACAGTGCTTCAGATACGCTTCTTTATTCAAAAATTATCTGTCTTATGTTATAATATGTAAAGGTCAGGCTAGGTAAATCTAATAAGTGTATTTCCACTTAGGTATTAATTGTTATCAATGGGAGGGCACTTTCATTTGAACATGGACTCCTGGGCACATAACCCTTTAACCAAAAGCCATAAATCTCCATGTGTGGAATTTCAGGTTCCATAGCATAAAGGGGATATTTGGGGGTTATAGGTTTCTTCTCAAGATCTCTCAAAAATATTTCGTTGTTTACTGTCTAGAAGCCAAAACTTGTAGGTTGAAGAGTCAGGTTTGATGGGAAAAAATACCTCAAAAAAGGATTATCTTTATTCTCTAAGGTACAAAGCATTGACATCAGCCTTATATGTGAATTCTTGGCAAAGCAGATTGCGGCAAGTAGAGAATATTACTCACTAATTCCCAGGGTATATGGGGAAAGTTTTGTTTGTTTGTTTGTTTTAATTAAATGATTACCTGGGCTGTGGAAGAACTTATTTCTGGAAAAATCTGGGAAGTTTTCCAAATGTCCTGTCTACTGTTTAATGGAAAGCATTCTCTCAACTTTTCCATCAGACTGATAGGCAAAAACAAGATTTAAATTAGCAATTTTAACTTTACAATGTACTTTTCCTTTTCTTAATTTTTTCTTCTTACTTTGTATTATTACATTTTATTCTACATCATTTGCATTTTCCTATTTCCATTTCCCCTTTCCTCCCCCTCCCCTCATAGAGAGCTATCTATCATAACAAAAAATAAAAACAAGAGGGAAAAACAGCTTAGCAAAACTAACCAAAGCATCATCCGAAGCTGCATTTTCTGTTAAATCTGTTGATGATTATTATTGTGTTATCAAGTAGGAAGAGCCAGAAGTTCCGTTATCTTTTGACAGATAAGAAAATTGTGGTCTGGAGGGGTAAATTGACAGTCTAAAGCCATACAACAAGTTGGTAGTTATGCTAGAAATGAAAAGCAACTCATCTGGCTCTCTACCTCTAGCCTTTTTTATTTTACCTTTCCAAGCCAGCGGGAAAACTTTTCAAACCAAACAAATTCAAACTATCTCAGAAAAGTCAGTTGTGTCATTAAAAAAATGTAGATATTAAAATGTCTCCTCTAATTTTTTCTCCTCAGTCATATGTTTTATCCCGGGATATCAAATTGTTTACAAGCAATTACAGTAATTAAGCATAAATACACCCTGGTGAGGCAAATATTATTATCCACTTTTTAACAGATGGGAAAGCAAAGACTTGGAGGATTGGAGTGACCTGCACAAGGCCAAAGAGGATGTTAGCTACAGATGTACAGAGAGAACCCAGGAATTGTGCACGGCAGGACTTGGTTTTGCACTGCCTCCCCCTCCCTTCTTCCTCCATTTCATTTCTTTAAATTTTGAATGATTCTTTGTGTTTGAAAAGATTTGAAAAAGGAAAATAAGAGATGAACGTCATACAATGACAGCATGAGAAATAATATGTATAAAAAAGATGGCAGAGGAAAGGCAAAATGACATAGCCCCTGCCCTGGAAGTCTTTTAGGCACTGTCCAGGCTTCTTACTGTACTCCCTGAGTTCCATAGCAGGGGCCACTGATGGAATGTCAAATTGCTTCTTCTTAGGAATAAGGTTTTCTAGTTCTGCTTGTTCAGAACAAGCCTGAGACTATAAAGTGAATATGACTGGAACCACAAAATAAGAAGAGGCAATTGGAAATAACTCCTGTATTTCCACAAGCAGTCATACTGCCCTTTCTGAAGGGCTTTGGAATTTGTAAGTCAAATGTATAGTTACATTAATATCAAGGAAATTACAACCCAGGAAGAATGCTGAAAGACAAGGAGGCCGACTCCTCACGCTGTGCCTTCCTACCCATTATCACATTTGACAAACAGCTTGAATTCAAGCAGAAAGAATAGGGCAAAATAGAATCAGACAAGAATGGAACAATGGAGTTAAATGCTAATGAAAACAAATCAGAAATGAAAAGTCGACAGGCAAAGTTCACGGCACATCCCCCACATCTGAAGCAGAAAAGCCAAAAAGAGAAATTAATGATGATGATGATGATGATGATGGTTTGATTTTTCCACTGAAACATGTGGGAAATTTGTAGTTAATTTGTTATGATTTATCAAAGTAAGATGGATGTAGCCTGCAATAAGCCGGGAAGAGTTTTGAAAGCATCCCATAGCCACCTTGTATAGAGTAGAAAAGTATCAAGGCACCCACTTCTACTGAGTAGCAAAAATTATTTATTACCCTGGTCAATTTTGTGAAAATATATATAGCCACTATGTACCAAAGTTGATAAAGAAATCAGGGTTTGGTGGTGAGGAGAAAGGCTTGTAAGGCCCATCTTACTGACCTTCTGGAACATGAGATCATTGTATTTGTCAGTCTCTATTCCTTCACGTGAGGGGAATAAAAGGTAATAAAGTAGAGCCATCCCAAGCAAAATCTCTATGAGAACAGACTTTGGTCCAGGGAAGATCATTCTCCAGTGGGACTGCTCACAACAAAGCACAGAAGTATTTTGACAAATTTAATTATTTGTAGCTACATCTGGGGGGAGGAGAGAATCTAAGGGAAATAAAAACATATACACTTCTATACTTTGAAATCATGCCACTTACTTTTAGCACCCAGAGGAAAAAAGTCATGATTAGTCACAAGCAACCTACTTTCCTCAAATTATGCCCTCCTTTCTTGCTTTTTTCTCTCTACTTGCTCTCAGCCATGTCTATATGTCACTAGACTAGTTCACCGTATTGATTTTTTTATGTGTTTTAAGGGATTGCAGTGTTGGGCTCAGGTTTCCATTATTTGGTATTGTTATTATTTGAGAGATTGATTGATTGATCAGTCCTAACTTTTGATGTCATTTGGTAATAGGGAATTCCCAGTGTACAGATGCTCTCCAACTTTGCAGATGAGCAACTCATATTTAACCTATAGTCTTGGAGAGCTACCTAGAACATTGAGAGGTTTATAGAGCTTAAAGAGATAGCAAAGGACATTTAGTCCCACCCCCTAATTTTAAGGATAAGGAAATGAGGATTTAATTAGAGTTTAAGTGCCTTGCCAAAGATCACAAAAATGGTTAGTTAACTTGCCCACGGTCACAAAGCCAGTATGTGTAAAAGGAGGCATTTAATTGGAAATTGAGGGCATACCCTTCATTTGGGGAATAGCTGAACAAGTTGTGGTATATGAATATGATGGAATATTATTGTTCTATAAGAAATGATGAGCAGGCTGATTTCAGAAAAACCTGAAATGACTTACATGAACTGATGCTGAGTGAAGTGAGCAGAACCAGGAGAACATTGTACACACTAACAGCAACATTGTGTGATGACCAATTTTGACGGACTTGGCTCTTCCCAGCAATACAATTAGCTAAGACAATTCCAAAAGACTCATGATGGAAAATGCTATCCACATCTAGAGAAAGAAATATGTAGTCTGAATGCAGACTGAAGCATACTATTTTCTCTGGGGTTTTTTGTTTTTGTTTTCTTTCTCATGTTTTTTCCCTTTTGTTCTGATTCTTTTTTTCATTACATGACTAATGTGGAAATATATTTAATATGATTGCACATGTACAGCCTATCAGATTGCATGCCATCTTGGGGAGAGTAGAGGGAAGAAAGGGAGAAAAATGTTTGGAACTCAAAATCTTATAAAAGTGAATGTTGAGGGGCAGCTAGGTGACTCGTTGGATAGAGCATTGGCTCTGAAGTCAGGTGGATCTGAGTTCAAATCTGGCCTCAGACACTTGACACTTCCTAGCCATGTGACCCTGGGTGATACACTTAACCCCATTGCCTAGAAAAAAAAGAAGAAAAAATGAATGTTGAAAACTATCTTTACATGTAATTGTAAAAAAATAAATGCTGTTAAGTAGAAAAAAATTTTAAAAAGAAGGATTTGAATCCACATATTCCTCTCTCTATCTACGACCAGTTCTCTTTCAGTTGACATGATACTATAACCTATAACACCTATATAAAAAGACAAAGCATTTTTCACTTTTTTTAGCTCAGTTGATTGATATCACAGATTATGGCATCAGAGATTCAAGAGCAAGATATGGAGTAGGGAGGATGATATTACTGAAGTAGAAAACATGAATTTTGCATACATACATACACATATATGTGTGTAGGCATATACACACACCTGCATGCAAATGTCTGAATATATACGTATGTATATACATACATACATACATACACAGAAAAATACTCAATATTCATATATATTTTCATGACACATGTGTGTATATGTCTGTATATATACACATAACACATACACACATATGTACATACATAAGCCATTTGAATTTTCAGCGCAAATCTATGTCAAATAGAGCCCCCAGACTTGGTGGATGAAACAAATGACCTTACCATTAAAATCAAAGCATATTTACACCATCTAGGAAATTCAGAAAAATGGAAGTTTAGAGCTTGAATAATCCGAATAATTCATCTAGTGCTGAATAACTTCACTATGCATTGTGGGTTGTTGACTTAGTATCCTATTGGTCTAACCTGAGAGAATAATAACACTGCAGAATATCAATATGACAGTGAGAGTCCCAAGCCAGGTTTATCTTTGATTTCCTACCTTGTATCACTCTTGGTTCAGGTTAAGAGGTTTTCCCATTCATCTAAAATAATGGGCACTAGTACTGATAGCATAGGAATGTTCAACCTTTGACCCTAAGACCCTTGGCTTAGTCATGGTAGCACATATTTCTATCTCAGTTGAGAAGAGTAGGCTCCTCTGGAACCAATTATCAATCCTGATCGTCAGTGGTTTTGCTGAAGTTCCAGCTCCCAGGTCTACATTTCCACAATACAATCAAACCTACCACAGAGCTAGTCATCTACAGGATGTTCAATAGAGAACAAAGACGTGACTTCCCCAGCTGAGAGAACCTAAATTTTTCCATGACATTTGAGTTCATGCTTCCCTATCTTGCACAGATACTCACAAAGCAAGGGTCAAACTCCTTAGTTAAAGAACCAGACTTGAGCAGTCTCCACTCTCTCTTTCATTGTCCCATTTTGCTTTGTTTTGTTTTTCTGAAAACCTTCATGAATATCATGCAGCAATATTAGACTCTCACCAAATACACAATATAAATGATATCTTATTATTGCAACCAATTTTTCTCTTCCTCTTTACTTGCAGTTTGCAATTGGATGAAATGACCTAAAACCAAATCTCCTACCAGTTAATGCCAATTTACTAATGAATCTCTAAGCTTCACTGATCTCCAAGAGTTGTCATAATCTTCTCCCTGGATTAGAAATTTAAGGCCTCCATATCCTTCTTGGTGATCATGAGACTTCAGAGAAAGCCAAGCCAGATCTCATTAGAAAAAAATTATGAATCCATGGCCTAAGAAAATAAGAGAAATCCTCCCACCTTTTCCCAATACATTCTGAAAAATAAAATGTCCCCATATAGAAAGATGTTGATACCATGGCTAGGGAAAGCAACAGCAAGTAGCAGTTTGCTCATATGGCCATCTGGTTAGAAGATTCAACAAATGTGATCACACCTGTTTTGCTCCTCCACTATGAGAATCTGGGAATGGAATGTAGATGAAACATTTAGGAGAAATAGCTAATAAGACTGGCCTCAGTTGTGGAGTTCTTTGGCAAATTCAGTTGTTAGTAGAGAGTATCCAGTTAGTAATTGAGTCATGAGATGGGCAGGGTTACATTGCTTGAGACCCTCTGGGGTGCATTCTTTGATATTACTATGTTTTGTGTCTCTTTTAGGATATTAACCCATGGGATGGTAGCCAGGGAATAACTCAATACTTCTATGCTTTCCTTTTAGCTAAGGTATCCTGTTTGCTGTGGCTATGCTAAATTTTACTGAAGTTGCTGGGAAATTAGCTTTCTAGTCTGGGAAATCTTGAATGCTGCCATTTTGAGACAACCTAGGCTATAATTACAACAAGGAAGTTTTAAAAGAATGACCCACCAAGCACAAGGGTCTTTCTGAGAGTCTCATAAATGTAATAGTTGTATTGATGACAGTACTCTTTTTCTGTTTCAGTGACCTTGTGTAGATAGGCTATTTACGGCTCAGGAAAGATGTGTGTGACTTGTAGGATGTGATTGGCAAGCAAATATCCAAGGCAAGATCAAGTCATCTTTCTCACCATGATAGCTAAAGCCCCAGACCCATGAGTCTGCTGTGACATTGTTGCCTGTATTTAAGGAACCATGAAAGCAAAGAGTGGCCTAACAAAATGAAGTAAGCTTTATGGCACAATTTTGTACTTTTGCATCAGATTGGTTTCAGGTGGCATTAAGATAAATGAAACAGCAAGATTCAGTCTCAGCTAGATTGTTCCCTTAGTTTTATAGGGAAGCACATTATGAGATGTTATAGGGAGTTTAGTCGTGAGAGTTTTATGGTGCCTGGGTAGTCATGACATAAATGTGATACAACAACCAGTGTTAGAAATACAAAAGAATATTGCTTACTAATATCTATATCAATAAATTTAGACAATGGTGAGTGTTTCTGGGTTGGGATGAGGTGGTAATGGTGAATACATTTGGAAGGACCTGAACCAGGAATAAGAGTAGGTCATTTGGTTCCTTAAGACTTGGTAGGCATGGGGAGTGAAAGCAGTGACTTGTTTGAGTTCTCCCCCAAACCCCTCCAAATACTCATAAAAAATGGCTCTAAACAAATTCCGAAGCAGCAGAACCCACAAAAAGACAGAGTGAAACAAATTTCCAGCCCAAGACAACCTGGATGATTGGTCAGAAAGTTGTATCGTGCCGGGCTGGGAGCACAGCGTGGGTGCATGGGATATAGCAAA
Organism: Phascolarctos cinereus; assembly: GCF_003287225.1. Lineage (NCBI taxonomy): Eukaryota > Metazoa > Chordata > Mammalia > Diprotodontia > Phascolarctidae > Phascolarctos > Phascolarctos cinereus. The sequence goes on along the minus strand of NW_027555847.1, from coordinate 384,472,313 downwards.
CCTGGAGCAGGCCTCAGAGGACTGAATTGTGGGCAGCTGTGGAGATTTCCAAACTCCTCAATCCACGAATGCCAAAGACAACTTAGAAGTTCTGGGCAGTGGTACTGGGATGAGGAGGAGCACTGTCATGGTGGAGCTTGGAGTGGCTGTGGAGAGGAACCCCTCTTCACAGTTACAGGACAGAAAGGAATACTTGTGGTCACAGCCAGGAGTAAACACCTCACCCCTTATCATACCACCTTGAAAGAACTGAAAATTTACAGTTCCCTAGAAGTATCTCTGAAAACAGCTACACAAACCCCTGACACTTGGGACAGTACAGTCTCCACATTGGAAGAAGACTCTTACCTTAACAAAGAGTTTAAAACTCAAGTAATTGGCTGGGATCATGAGCAAGCAGTGCAAAAAGAGTCAGGCTATATTATCTTACTTTGGTAAAAAAGAAGATCAAAATATACAACCAGAAGAAGACAACAAAGTCAAAGCTCCTACATCCAAAGCCTCCAAGAAAAATATGAATCAGTCCCAGGCCTTGGAAGAGCTCAAAAGGGATTTTGAGAAGCAAGTAAGGGAAGTAGAGGAAAAACTGGAAAGAAAAATGAGAGTGATGCAAGAAAATCATGAAAAACAAGTCAACTGCTTGCTAAGGAAGACCCAAAAAATACTCAAGAAAATAACACCTTAAAAAATAGCCTAACCCAAATGGCAAAAGAGGTCCAAAAAGCCAATGAGGAGAAAAATGCCCTAAAAAGAAAAATTGGCCAAATGGAAAAGGAAGTCCAAAAGATTACTGAAGAAAATACTTCCTTAAAAATTAGGATAGAGCAATTGGAAGATAGTGACTTTATGAGAAATCAAGGTACTGTAAAGCAAATCCAAAAGAATGAAAAATTAGAAAACAATGTGAAATATCTCATTGGAAAAACAACTGACCTGGAAAATAGATCCAGGAGACAGAATTTAAAAATTATTGGACTACCTGAAAGCTATGATCAAAAAAAGAGCCTAGATATCATCTTTCAAGAAATTATCAAGGAAAACTGCCCTGATATATTAGAACCAGAGGACAAAGTAGAAATTGAAAGAACCCATAGATCTCCTCCTGAAAAAGATCCCCAAAGGAAAACTCCTAGGAATATTATAACCAAATTCCAGAGTTCCCAGGTCAAGGAGAAAATATTACAAACTGCCAGAAAGAAACAATTCAAGTACTGTGGAAACACAATCAGGATAACACAAGATTTAGCAGCTTCTACATTAAAGGACTGCAGGGCATGGAATATAATATTCCAGAGGGCAAAGGAGACAGGATTACAACCAAGAATCACCTACCCAGCAAAACTGAATATAATCCTTCAGGGGAAAAAATGATTATTCAGTGAAATAGGGGACTTTCAAGCATTCCTGATGAAAAGACCAGAGCTAAACAGAAAATTTGACTTTCAAATACAGGACTCCAGTGGAACATGAAGAGGTAAACAGGAAAGAGAAATCATAAGAGACCTATTAAGATTGAACTGTTTACATTCCTGCATGGAAAGATGATATTTGTAACTCAAGAGAATTTTGTCAGTATTAGGGTAGTTGAAGGGAAAAAATTGTATGTATGTATAGATAGATAGATAGATAGATAGATAGATAGATAGATAGATAGATAGACAGACAGACAGACAGACAGACAGACAGACAGACAGACAGATAGATAGATTAGATAGATAGATAGATAGATAGATAAAGGGCACAGGGTCAGTTGAAGATTAAGGGGTCATATCTGGAGAATAAAATTAAGGGATGAGAGAGGATGATACTCAGAGAAGAAAGGGAGAGGTAGAATGGGGTAAATTATCTCACACAAAAAAAAAACAAAACAGAAAAGTCTCTTACAGTGGAGAGGAAATGGGGGAAGGTGAGAGGGAATGAGTGAATCTTATCATAGGATTTGGCTTAAGGAGGGAATACCATACACATTCAATTGGGTATGGAAATCTGTCTTACCCTACAGGAAAATAGGGGGAAGAGGGGACAAGAGAGCAGGGGGTGATAGAGAGGAGGGCAGATTGGAAAAGGGGGTAATCAGAAGTACTTCTGAAGAGGGACAGGGTCAAAAGAAAGAATAGAATAATGGGAGGCAGGATAGGATTAAGGGAAATAGAGTTAGTTTTTCACAACATGTCTACTAGGAAGTGTTTTGCATAACTGCACATGTACAACCTATATTGAGTTGCTTGCCTTTTCAGTGAGGGGGTGGGGAGGGAGGAAGGGAGAAAATTTGGAACTCAAAGTTTTAAAAACACATGTTTTAAAAAAAATGCTTTCACATGCAACTGGGAAATAAGAAATACAGGAAATGGGGGTACAGAAGTCTATCCTGCTCTACAGGAAAACAGAAGAGGAAGGGGATAAGAGAAGGGAGAGGGGAGAGATAGAAGAGAAGGCAGACCAGGGGAAAGGGTATTCAGAATGCATGCCATCTTGGGGTGGGGGGAGGGATGAGAAATTTGGAACTCAAAAACTTGTGGAAGTGAATATTGAAAACTAAAAATAAGTACATTTATTTTTTTAAAAAAGACTTGGTAGGCATCATAGAGTTACTGTTGACCTCTGTGATCAGCTAATTGAATGAAGGAAATAAAAGAAAGTCCAGACACATAGTAATAGAAAAGTTAGAGTCAGGGGATGGAATCAGAGACTCATAAGTATCCCAGGGAAGGGTTTTCCAACAGGACCCTAGAAAATGAAGCGATAAGGAAATGTAACAGAAACATCCAGGCAGTGGAGAGACAGAGACTCATTGAAAAAAAAAATGGGGCAGGAAAGGAAGACAGTGAGTCATATACGACAGGTGGACCTGCAGGGAATAATCAATGGTATATATGATGCTTTATTTGGACACCTTTTTCTGAGGGTATATAGGCCACATTGGAAAGCTGTTAATATCAATATTATTTGCTCAACAAGAAATGCCTGGGAAGACTCAGAGACACCCAAATGGCCCTGTTTAGATTATGGCTGTCTGTCTCATGGGAAAAATAGAAGGACCTCACATAAGACTTGCTGACCAGTTGCCTCCACATTATGATTACAACTTTCTCATAGACTTCCTTCCTACCCTGTATACCCACCCCAGCCTATTCCCAAATAGGCAGATTTAAATTTTATATGAGCAAAAGACAAAGGCCTTATCAGCATAAATAATAAGAGTGAACATTATCTAGTACTATAAGGTTTACAAAGCACTTTTCATATTTCACTTCATTTGAGACTCACAACAATCCAAATGATTACTGACACCATAAGAAGAGAAGGAATGAGTTTACCAGAACTAAACTGTGCTATACCACCTCAATTCACATTCAGGACTGTTTAAGATTACTTTTTTTCCCTTTTTAAAGTAAACTTTTGATCATGAAAAGCAGCATGGCTGAAAGTTGAAGACCCACTTCAGAAATGTACTGGCCAAATGACCCTGGAAAAGTCACTTAGCTTTTCAGTACGCATCTCTTGCCTATTATCCTAAGTATCCCAAAAGTAGCCTCCTAGCCTCACTATGTGGAGAGCTACATCAGCTGAGCAAGCCAATGTGGCCTGGGCATGTGTCAGATCAGGTATACAGTAAACATACCAAAAAGTCTGAAGTTAAAGGCAATGTTCCACACCCATATTTCCCTACCTCTGAAAAGCAACAAGGAAAGATGAATGAATATTTTGATGTGTATGTAGAATAGATGGATTGACTGACTTCCTTAGGGCATGAGCCTAGAAGTAGAATAGTTTTGTTAAAGAATATGGATATTTTAGTTACCTTTTTTTGCACAATTTCAAGTTGCTATCCAGGATAATTACCAATCCATAACAGTTCATCAGTATGGATGCTGAAATGGATAATTAGACTTTCTTCCATTATGGCCCTTTCTGGAAAATGTGGTTGTTTGTGAAGATAGATACCTTAAAAATTATTCATTTATTTAGTTATTTTTAGTTTTCAACATTCCCTTTTTTTTTTTTTGGCTAGACAATGGGGTTAAGTAACTTGGCCAGAGTCACGCAGCTGGTTAAGTGTCAAGTGTCTGAAGCCAGATTTGAACTCAAGTCCTCCTGACTCCAGGGCCAGTGCTCTATCCACTGAACAACCTAGCTGCCTCAAACATTCGCTTTTATAAGATTTTGAGTTCCAGTGTTTTTTCTTCCTTTCTCCCCAAGAAGGCAATCAATCTGATATAGTCTATACATGTATAATCCTATTAAACATATTCCACATTAGTCATATTATGAAAAAATGGGAAAAACCATGAGAAAGAAAAAAAAGTGAAAATAATATGCTTTGATCTGCAATCGGATGCCATAGTTCTTTCTCTGGATGTGGACAGCATTTTCCATCATGAGTCTTTTGGAATTGTCTTAGATCATTGTATTGCTGAAAAGAGCCAAATCTATTAAAGTGTATCATCACATAATGTTGCTGTTACTGTGTACAATGTTCTCCTGGTTCTACTCACTTCACTCAGCATCAGTTCATGTCTTCCCAGGTTTTTTCTGAACTCTCCCTATTCATCATTTCTTATAGCACAATATAATTTATATTTATATACCACACCTTGTTCAGCCATTCCCCAATTGACGGGAATCCCTCAATTTCCAATTCCTCCCCACCACAAAAAGAGCTGCTATAAATATTTTTATATATGTGGGCCCTTTCCTTTTTTTATGGTCTCTTTGGAATACAGACCTAGTAGAGGTATTGCTGGATCAAAGGTTCGCACAGTTTTATAGCCCTTTGTGCATAGTTCCAAATTGTTCTCCAGAATGGTTGGATCAGTTCACAATTCCGCCAACAATGCATTAGTGTCCCAATTTTCTCACATCTTCTCCAACATTTATCATTTACCTTTTCCATCATATTAGCCAATCTGATAGATCTGAGGTAGTACCTCAGAGTTATTTTAATTTACATTTCTCTGATCAACAGTGATTTAGAGTATTTTTTCACAAGACTATAGATAGCTTTAATTTCTTCATCTAAAACTGCCTGTTCATATCCTTTGATCATTCATAAATTGGGGAGTGACTTGTATTCTTATAAATTTCACTAAGTTCTCTATATATTTTAGAAATGAGGCCTTTATCAGAAACACTGGTGGTAAAATAATTGTTTCCAAGCTTTCTGCTTTCCTTCTAATCTTGGTGACACTGGCTTTGTTTGTACAAACCTTTTTAATGTAATGTAATCAAAACTATTCATTTTGCATTTCATAATGTTCTCTATCTCTTGTTTGATCATAAACTCCTCCCTTCTCCATAGGTCTGACAGGATAACTATTCCTTTCTCTGCTCATTTGCTTATGGTATCACCCTTTATGTCTAAATCATGTACCCATTTTGAATTCATCTTGGTACACAATGTAAGATGTCTGTCTATGCCTATTTTCTACCATATTATTTTCTAGTTTTCCCAGCAGTTTTTGTCAAATAGTGAGTTCTTATCCCAGAAGCTACAGTCTTTGGATTTATCAAACAGTAGATCACTATAGCCATTGATTACTGTGTCTTGTATACCTAACTATTCCACTTATCCACCACTCTATTTCTTAGCCAATACTAAATAGTTTTGATGATTACTGCTTTATAATATAGTTTTAGATGTAGCATGGCTAAGCCATCTTTCCTTGGATTTTTTTTCACTAATTTCCTTGATATTCTTGACCTTTTGCTATTCCAGATGAATTTTGTTATTTTTTTAGCTCTATAAAATAATTTTTGGTAGTGTGATTTGTATGCCAAAGAATAAGTTAATTGGTTTAGGTAGAATTGTCATTTTTATTATATTAACTCAACCTACCCATGAACAATTGATATTTTTCCAGTAATTTAGATGTGACTTTATTTGTGTGAAGAATGTTTTGCAATAGAGTTCCTGGGCTTGTTTTGGGAGGTAGACTCCAAAATATTTTATATTGTCTACAATTATTTTAATTGGAATTTCTCTTTCTATCTCTTACTGCTGGGTTTTGTTAGTAATATGTAGAAATGCCAATGATTTATGTGAGTTTATTTTGTATCCTGCAATTTTGCTGAAGTTGTTAATTATTTCAAGTAGGTTTTTTTTACTTGATCCTCTAGGATGCCTTAAGTATAGCATCATATCATTTGCAAAGAGTGATAGTTTTATTCCCTCATTACCTTTTTTAAACCCTTCACTTTTTCCTCTTATTGCTAAAGCTAATATTTCTAGTACAATATTAAACAATAGAGCTGACAATAGGCACCCTTGCTTCACTCTTGATCTTATATGGAATGCTTCTAGTTTATGCCCATTACATGCAGTACTTGCTGATTGTTTTAGATAGATACTACTTGTCATTTTAAGGAAAACTGTGTTTACTCATATGTTGTTTAGTAGTCTTAATAGGAACAGGTGCTGTATTTTGTGAAAAGCTTTTTCATCATATGATTTCTATCAGTTTTGTTATTGATCTGCTCAATTATGCTTATACTTTTCCTAATATTGAACCAGCCCTGCATTGTTGGTCTAAATCCCACACAGTCATAATGTATTATCCTGATGATAAAATGATGTAATCTCTTTGCTTATATTTTATTTAAAATTTTTGTATCAATTTTCATTAAGCAAATTGGTCTATACTTTTCTTTCTCTGTTTTGACTCTTCCTGGTTTAAGTATCAGCACCACATTTTTGTCATTTGGTAGGATTCTTTCTTTGCCTATTTTTCCAAATAGTTTACAATGTATTAGAACTAATTGTTCTGTACATGTTTGGTAGAATTCACTTGTAAAACCATCTAGCCCTGGAGATTTTTTCTTAGGCAATCCATTGACAACTTTTTCAACTTCTTTTTCTAAAATGGGGTTACTTAAGTTTTTTTTCCTCTTCTGTTAATCTAGGCAATTTATATTTTTTTAAACATTCATCCTTTCACTTAGATTGTCAGGTTTATTGGCATACACTTAGGCAAAATAGCTCCTAATTATTGTTGTAATTTCCTCTTCATTGGTAGTGAATTCACCCTTTTCATTTTTAATACTGGTAATTTGGTTTTCTTCTTTTTTTTTAAATCAAATTTACCAAAGTTTTATCTTTTTTATTGGTTTATTTTTCATAAAGCCAGCTCTTAGTTCTATTTATTAGTTCAATAATTTCTTTACCTTAGTTCTATTAATCTCTCCTTTCAGTTTCAGAATTTCTAATTTGACATTTAATAGAGTATTTTAAATTTATTCCTTTTCTAGCTTTGTTTTTAGTTGCATGCCTAATTCATTAATCTTCTCTTTCTCCATTTTATTCATATGAGCATTGAGAGACATAAAATTTTCCCTAAGAACTGTTTTGGCTGCATCTCATAAGTTTTGGTATGTTGTCTCATTATTGTCATTCTCTTAGATGAAGTTATTGATTATTTCTATGATTTGTTGTTTGACCCATTCATTCGTTAGAACTAGATTATTTGCTTTCCAATTAATTTTTAGTCTATCTTTCAATGGCCCTTTATGATATGTAATCTTTACTACATCTTGACCTAAAAATAATTCACTTGATATCTCTGCCTTTCTGCATTGGATTTTGAGGGTTTTATGCCTTAAGACATGCTCAATTTTTGTGTAGGTGCTGTGCACTGCTGAGAAAAAGGTATATTCCTTTCCATCCCCATTTCATTTTCTCCATAGGTCTATCGTATCTAACTTTTCTAAAATTCTATTTACCTCCTTAACTTCCTCCTTGTTTATTTTGTGGTTAGATTTCTCTAGCTCTGAGAAGGGGAGGTTGTGGTCCCCCCACCCAGTATAGTTTTGCTGTCTATTTCTTCCTGTAACTCACTGAACTCCTCTAAGAATTTGAATGCTATGCCACTTGATGCATATATGTTTAATAATGATATTACTTCATTGTCTATTGGGCCTTCTAGCAAGATGTAGTTTCCTTCATTATCTCTTTTAATTGGGTCTATTTTTGCTTTTGCTTCTCTGAGATCAGGATTGCTACCCCTGCTGTTTTTTACTTCATCTAAAGCATAATATATTCTGCTCCAGACTTTGACCTTTACTCTGTGTATATCTCTGTGTCAAATAAGTTTCTTGTAAAAAAAAACATATCATAAGATTCTGGTGTGAAAAAAGCAATTGTACTGGGAGAAGAGGAAAGAGGATACAAAATAGGGTAAATTATATCATATGAAGAGGTACAGAAAACCTATTACAATAGAGGGAATGAAGGGAGAGAGATGAACATTCTTTGAACCTTACTCTTATCAGATTTGGCTCAAAGAGGGAATAACATACACGCTCAGTTGGGTGTAGAAATCTATCTTACTCTATAAGAAGTAGGAGGAAAAGGAGAAAGAAAAGGGAGGAGAGGTATAGAAGGCAAGGAAGTAGTAGGGGGAAAGGGAAATAAAAAGGTGGAGGGCTGATAGAAGAGAGGATCGATTAAAGGAGGTGGTGGTCAGAACCAAAACACTGGCAAAGAGGGATAGAGTAAAAGGAGAGAGAAAAGTGTAAATGGAGGGGAGGGGATAGGATGGAAAGAAATACACAGTTACCAATCATAACTGTGAATGAGAAGGGGTGAACTCTCCCATAAACAGAAGTAGATAGCAGCATGTATTAAAAACAGTTTAACCTTATGAAATAATATTTTTTTCTTTTTCCTGTTTACCTTTTTATGCTTCTCTTTAGTGTAACTGAAGATAAAATTTTCCATTCAACTCTGATCTTTTCATCAGGAATGATTGAAAGTCCCCTATTTCATTAAATGACCATCTTTTCCCCCTGAAAGTTTATACTCAAATTTGCTGGGTACTTGATTCTTAGTTGTAATTCAAGCTCCTTTGCCTTCTGGGATATCATATTCCAAGCCCTCTGATCCTTTGATGTAGAAGCTGCTAAATTCTGTGTAATCCTGACTGTTGCTCCATGATATTTGAATTGTTTCTTTCTGACTTCTTGCAGTATTTTCATTTTGGCCTGATAATTCTGGAATTTGGCTACAATACTCTTTGCAGTTTTCCCTTTGGGATCTCTTTCAGGAGGTGATCAGTGGATTCTTTCAATGACTATGGTTCCATGATATCCATGCAGTTTTCCTAGAAAATATCTTGAAAGATGCTAGGCTCTATTTTTGATCATGGCTTTCAGGTAGTTCAATAATTTTTAAATTATCTCTTTAAGATCTATTTTCCAGGTCAGTTGTTTTTCCAATGAGTATTTTATATTTTCTTCTATTTTTTTTTCATTCTTTTGATTTTGTTTGACTGGTTCTTGATATCTCATAGAGTCATTAGCTTCCACTTGCCAAATTCTAATTTTTAAGGAATTATTTTCTTCAGTTAGCTTGTGTACCTTCTTTTCCATTTGGCAATTATACTTTTTTAAGGAATTGTTTTCTTCAATGGATTGGCTTTTTTTCCAATTTGGCCAATTGTATTTTTTAAGGAATTGTTTTCTTCAGTCAATTTTTGTCCTTCCTTTTCCAAGATGTTGACTCTTGCATGCCTCTTATTTTTTTTTCCTCTTCTCTCTTATTTGACTTTTAAAGTCCTTTTTGAGCTCCTCCAATAAAACGTTTTGGGCATGAGACCAATTCATATTCCCCTTTAAGGTTTCATGTGTGGGCATTATAACATTGTTGTCCTTTTCTGAGTTTGTTATTTTTATCTTCCTTGTCACCATAGAACTTTCTTTGGTCAATTTTCTTTTTTGCTTCTTGGCCATTTTTGGCGTATTTCATAGCTTTTAAAATTGAGCTCTCCTGTGGAATAGGGAGCACAGTTCCAAGCTTCTTGTTCTGGGGGCCAGGGGTCTGGTCACTGGCTTTGTGCTCTGTGGTCTCAGGTTCTGGTGGTTTGCTCACTGTGCTGGGGTGGCCCAGACTAGTCATGCCTATTATCACCTGGTTTCCAGGCAGGGCTGACAATTTGCCTTCTGTGCTGGAGCTGTCTCACTGGCCTGCTGATCTAGGACCAAGGGGCCTCATTTGCTCATCTGTGCTATGGCTAAGATCCTCCCACTGGCTTGTCCAGGCAATGTCTACACTGGGCTGTGATCCTTTTTTAACTGAAGTGAGCCTGATCTTTCCTGAAGTCCTTCTAAGTTATCTCAAGCTGGAAAATTTTTTCACTCTGTCTTTTTGTAGGTTCTGACTCCAGAATCCATTTAAAGGCTTGTTTTAATGTTGTTTCTGAGAGGAAACTGGGGAGATCTCAGGCAATTTCTGGGCTTCTCTCCATCATCTTGGCTCTACTCCCTAAAGATAGATTATTTATTTTTAGCTTTTATTTAGTATTTTATTTTCCCCAGTTACATGTAAAAACAATTTTAACATTCAGTTTTAAAACTTTGAGTTCCAAAATTTCTACCTTCTCCCTACCCACACCAACCTCCACTGATAAGGCAAGCAATTCCACATAGGTTATACATGTGCTCATACAAAATATATTCGTAATAGTCATGTTATGAAAGAAAATATAGACAAGAAAAAAAAACCTCAAGAAAAATAAAGAAAGCTAAAAAAAACTGTTTCAATCTATATTCAGACACCAACAGTTCTTCCTCTGGGGATAAATAGCATTTTTCATCATAAGTCCTTCCGAGTTGTCTTGGATCATTGTATTGCTGAGAACAGCTAAGTCATTCATGGTTGATTATCTTATAATATTGCTGTTACTTTGTACACAGTACATTTAACTTTGTATCAGCTTTCAAGTCTTTCTAGGTTTTTCTGAGAGCATCCTGTGCATCACTTCTTATAGTAAAATAGTATTCCATCATAATCACATACCATAAATTGTTCAGCCATTCCCCAATTGATGTACATCCTCTCAACTTCTAATTCTTTACTCCAAGAAAAGAGCTGCTATAAATATTTTTGTGTGTATATAAGTCTTTTTCATTTTTGTTTTTTATGTCTTTTGGGATACAGACCTAGTAGTGGTATTGCTAGGTCAAAGGGTATGCATGGTTTTATAGCCATTTGGGTATAGTTCCAAGTTGCTCTACAGAATGCTGGAATCAATTCACTACTGTGCCAACAATACATTAAAGTCTCATTTTCCCCAAGTCCCCTCCAATATTTCCCATTTATTTTTTCTGTCCTATTAGCCAACCTAGTAAGTATGAGGTAGTACCTCAAAATTGTTTTAATTTGCATTTATCCAATCAATACTGAGTTAGAGTAATTTTTTGTATGATTATAGTTAGATTTGATTACTTCATCTAAAACTGATCATATATATTGATCATTTATCGATTGTGGAATGGCTTTTATTTTTCTTAGAAATATGACTCATTCCTCTATATGTTTGAGAAATAAGGCCTTTATCAGATAAACTTGTTTTAAAATTTTTTCATACTTACTATTGCTAAGTGTATTTCCCTCCATCCTATCCCCCATTTATTCTATTTTCTCTCTCCTTTTACTCTGTCCCTCTGCAAAAGTGTTTTGCTTTTGACTACCCCATCCCCCAAACTGCCCTCCTTTCTATCATTCCCCCCCTTCTGTTATCCTCTTCCCCTCTTATTTTCCTTTAAGGTAAGTAAGATAGGTTTCTATAGCCAATTGATTGTGTATGCTATTCCCTCTTTGAGCCAATTCTGATGAAAGTAAGGATCACTCATTCATCCTTACCTTCCCCCTCTTCCCCTCCACTGCAAAAGCTTTTTCTTGACTCTTTTATGTGAGATAACTTACCCCATTCTACCTCTCCCTTTCTCTTTCTCCCAGTACATTCCTCTCTCATCCCTTAATTTTATTTTTTAGATATCATCCCTTCATATTCAACTCACCTGGAGATAGATTCTTGATGACTTTCCACGACATAGGAAATACATGGCTACATTGTTTGACATCCTCAGGAAACTTCCCTGATATAAACATGTTTCTGTCTATTTCTGCTCATACATTGACCTGTGGGAAAGAGTTCAGGTAAACATGGTGTTGTGTTGGTTTTTCCATACCCTCCACAAAGGTCTCTTTGTGCTGTGGCTATGCATGGCACTTGCTAAAACTGGGCAAAAGTGGTCAGCTTTCCACTACAGTTATAGCTGTGATAATAACATCGTGCCATTCTAAAGCAGAAGAGAATCTAACAGTTTCCTGCCTACAGTTTCTTCTGATGTTATACCAGTCTATCCAGATCTTCTGTGCGTTTCCTATTACTAAATTCTTCCCAAATTACATTCCCCACTTTGCCATGTCTACTTATTCTCTAAATCTTGGTTGCTATGTGTGGGCTCCCAAATACACCCAAGGCTTATGGTGCATGGTCTTGGCATAAGTTCCTATTTCTGAAAGACCTTATTATTAAATCAATACTTATAAGAAAGATAGGGTCCTACCGCCTGAGGTCAAGCTTAGGGTATGGGAGCCATAGAACACCACGTGCCCAAGGAAGGCAAACATAAATGCAACACAGATTCCAGCAGCTGCCTCTTGGATGGTCAGCACTTAAGGGAGAGGAAAAAACAGAAATAATAAAATCTCTCCTTGAGAATTATAGATAACATAAAAATATATGTCTCAAGTCACAGTATCATAGAATTAGAACTGGAAGAGACCCCAGAACCATCTAATTACACCTGCTCATTTGACAGATAAGGAAATTGAGGATCAGAGAGATTATATGACTTGCCTAGGGTGGCATAACTAGTTACTGTCAGAGCTAGAATTTGAACTCAGGTCTTCTTGTGTGTAATTCCTGGTGCATTAGGAACTTAATAAATGTTTATTGATTGCTTCCTTCCTTGTTTGATTTGTGTCCTGCACTCTCCATTACAAAAATCTTGAAGGATTGTCTGTACTTGACTCTAGAGCTTTCTTAGCAATGAAATCATTAAAAGGCCAGTCTAAAATCCACCAGCAAAACCTACCTAAATATCCTATCTAATAATACCCTACAATGATGTAATTCAACATACCAAGTGACACAATGGATAGACTACTGAACTTAGAGTCAGAAAGTCCTAGGTTTAAATCCCACCTCAGACAGAGCTCAGTGCTGTAATGTTCCCTGAGAATATTCTAAACATTGTCCATATCCAATCCAGATAATTTCACTATGCACCAAGCTTGTATTCCTACACTCCTATGATCCAAAGTAATTGCCCTTCAGTTTTCTCAAGAAGCCAGCAAGAACAAACTATTCCACTAGTGTGTGAGCTCTCAGCATCTATGGTCTCTTTAGAAGATTCATTGTGACATTCCTGTAATCTAAAATCCAACCATAATGTCTTAGAAATGTGTTTTCTGAAATGCTGTGTGATGTTTTGATGTGATCCTAGGTGATCTCTCCTGCTTCTAGCAGCTTAGCTAATTTTGAGAATTGGACCCTAAAATACCACATTCACTGAGTAATTAAGATTCTTTGGGTGTTCCAAACTTATTAGACTTATGTAGTTTGAACATAACATTGGAAGTTCACAACAGTAATAAAATCAACATGTTTTATACAATTCATTTTGTTGGGGGAGACTAGCCAAGATGGCAGATGGTAGGAGGAAATAGTACAGCTCAACTCCCTGAGAAGAATGCCAGACCAAGTAGTGATTGGAAAATCAAAAGAGAAACCAAAATGAGTCATCTTTGTAGTCTAAGATCACAAATTCAGCCTACAGGCAAGGAACCAGAGTAGGAACTCTGGAACAGGGCTGGGCCAGGATCATGGACACAGTGCTCAGAACTCCCAACTAGACTAGCACCCCGGAGAATCCCAGGGCTGATCTCAAACTCTTCCTTGTCAGTATCAAGGGGTCTTGCAGAGGAGCCAAGAATGGAGTATCCCAGAGGGGTGAAGAACATTGACTCAGTACCCTTTGCTCTTAAAGAAGGCCAAAAGCTTGAATTAAAAAAAAAAAAGGAAAACTCAGACTCAGTGCCCAGATCACATCACAAGCTAGGGAATACAGAGATGTCAAGAGCTATTTAATGACTCAGACCCTTGCCCAGGCTAGCAGCTTGGTATATTTCAATGGGACCAGAAATATAGACAAAATTCCCAGAGGCCCAAGATCTGGGTGACTTAGAGTAGACTGAAGACAAAATCTACTGCCCATGATAGCAGTTCAGGAGTCTCTTCAAAGGGCCAGAATCCCAGTGTCAGTCCCCATACCTCCCAGCTATGTTTTCAGAGAGCAGACAGCAAGAATAATGATTTAAAAAAATAAGACAAAAATCTACTATTTTACCAGGGATACCCAAGGCACAAAGCCAGAAGAGGGAAATAACTAAAAGACCTACAACAAAGCCTCAAAACAGATGATTAATTAAAATTCCTAAAATTATGCAAAAGGATTTTTATGAATTTAAAATGATATTTTAAATGAAATGAGAGTGATAGAGGAAAGAATTGGAAAAAGAAGATTTTCATAATGTAATGATCTTGAAAAAGAAGAGGGAAAGGGAGAGAGAAAAGGACACACTAGGAGAGAAAGGGGGAAGAATGGAGGTAGAACTTACTTTCTCACATGATGGCAAGTGAAAGAAATCTATACAAGTTAGGAAGGGGTAGAGTGAATAGACAGTCACTTGATTCTCATTTTGAGTTGATGCAAAGTGAAGTGAGCAGAATCAGAAGAATAACTTATACTGTAACAATGACATTATAAAAATAATTACAAAAGGCAAGAATTCTGATCAGCAAAATGGTCAACCATTATCCCAGAAGACTGATGATTAAGAATACTGCCCATCTCCTGACAGAGAGTTGATGGACTAAATAAGTAGAGTGAAATACATTTTTTGGACATGGCAAATATTGAGATTTATTCTACTTCACTAAGTATTTCTTGAAGGATTTTTGTTTTACATTTGGTTTTAAGTGGAAGGAGTAGACCTGGGAAGGAAAAGGGAAAGATATTTGTCAGTTTTTTTAACTAATTTTAAAAAATAATGCAATTTAGCAAACATTTATAAAGCACCTATAGTATATGGGACACATTGCTAGTAACTGGAAGAAAATGTAATACCTGTTTATAGCAAAACTTTTTGTGATAGCTAAGAACTGGAAATAAAGTAGTTGCCTAACAATTGAGGAATAGCTAAACCAATTGCAGTATATAAATGTAAAGGAATATTACCGTCATATAAGAAATGTGTGTGATGACTACATAAAAGCATGGAAAGGTTTATATGAACTAATACAGAGTAAAGTAAGCTTGGTCAAGAAAGTAATATACATAGTAAATATAACAAAGTGAATGGAAACAACAGCAGCACAACAAAAATTCAAAACTAAATGTAACAAAATTAGACTGATCAAGGGGGACTGAAAAGAAGAGATATGGGAAGACACCCTCAACCCACCACTTAGAGGGAGTGAGAGGTCCACAGATGTTACACATTGCACATATTTTCAGACTTTTTCGACACACCAGTCAGTTGTGCTGTTTTTTTATGCTTTCTAAAAAATACTATTTGCCATGTAGAATGGCTCTCTGAGAGCGGGAGGGCCACATGGGATACTATGTGCTTAGGAGAAGTGCAATCAAAGAATTATCTGATTTCTGAGGATGGAAAAGTCATTAATAACTGGAGGAATCAGTGAAGGCTCCCTGAATGAGGTGGTATTTGATCCAGCCTTTGAAAGGCAGGTTAGTGATGTGGTCAAAGGAAATAGGGTGAACAGTAGTCTAAAGGTGAAAAAAATATTAGGACAATTACAGAGAATAATGAATAGTTCAGTCTGAAGAGACCATAAAATGTGAGGAAAGAAATAGAAATCACACGAATTAAGGCAAAAAGAAATAAGTTGGTACCATATTTTAGATGATCTTGAATGTCAGGCAAAAGAATCCCTGTCCTCCAACAATATGAAGTATGGTTTGGAGCAGGGAGAGAATTTAAGAGAAAGCCAGTGCTATGATTCAGGTAGGTTGTGACAAGGATCTATCTGCCTATTAAATGAAACATTTAGATAGACATTGCAATAGATACAAAGGAGTAAGGGATACTGACCTTGAAGCCAAGGAGTTTGTAATCTAGGTTGGAAAACTATATACAAATGCCAGTTGAGCAAAAGAGACAAGAAATACTGTAGGAATCCAAAGGATACTGCATTGGGTTGAGCTAGTCAGGGGGAAATATAAATTATTTCATCTGAGCCTTGAAGGATGGATAGGATTTGGATAGGTTAAGAAGAGGCACACTTCCAGGTAAACAATTGGTGGAACTAAAGGGACCGCTGTCCAAAACTGGTTTTGGAGAGCTCATCAGGACAGTTTAGGTAGAGAGAAGAGTTCGTATGGGGCAGCAGAGGGATATAAGTTTTAAGAAATGACTTAAGGATACAAAAAGGTCTTAATGAAATCTAGACCTTGTTAAACCTTTCTGGACTCTAAATTGTTTATTAATTTTATTTAATTTAGTTATTTATTTTTCTTAATACATTACTCACAAATTTTAAGCTCTAGAGATTTGGACAAACTGATGTTCAGTGAGAAGTGCAGCAGTAATGCTACTTATCTTGAACTTAAAAGTACTAATTCTAGAGCTTAACTCAGTGCCTGGTACTTGGTAAGAATTTAAGTGCTTGCTAACTGAATTCTGCACCCTTTTCCTGACCTGGTACAGCTCCCTCTAAACAAAGCCTCCAGAGATCATGCTTGCCTTTATGTATCAGTTTTTCCACTAGAGTTTGGAATTATAACATGGGACTGAGCTGTTATGACCAAAGAACAAATGACTCACCTGTAACTAGCTAGCCTCAAATTCTTTCACCTCAGATTTCTTGCCATCTGCTGTACTGGGCAATATGCACCCCTGCTGTGTTCCAAGGGAACAATCATCAAATCAATATTACATTGTTTGAAAAGGTATGACAGGGGCAGCTAGGTGGTGCAGTGGATAGAGCACTGGCACTGAAGTCAGGAGGACCTTAGTTCAAATCTGCCCTCAGACCACACACTTGACACTTACTAGCTGTGTTACCCTGGCAAGTCACTTAACCCCAATTGCCTTCAAAACAATCAATCAATAACTAAACAAATAAACAAACAAACAAACAAACAAATAAATAAATAAATAAATGGATGAATGAATGAATAAATAAATAAATGAATGAAGGAATAAACAAACAAATAAATACATACATACATAAATTAATATATGAATAAATGAATAAATGAATGAATGAGTAGATAAGGACTCAGGGAAGAAAATATACTGTCATTGCCTTTTTTTTTTTACTTTCTTCTCAATCTGACAGCTATCTTGCCTTTCAAGTGGTTTCCCAAAATTGCTCTATCTACAGAAATTTTCCTTGGTTAGCACGATGTGTACCAGAGGTATCATCCACTCATTTTTAGCATCACTTCTCTCAATCACCACCCTCCAGACCTCTGGGAAGAGAGGACCCATGGAAGATGAGAAGAAAACATTTTGACAGAAGAGAAAAATCAGGTTTGCTTGTTATGTAAATGTCTTACCTGTCTACCTTTAGAAACTATGCAAGCTGATTACTTGCTGGTTTTAAATGAAATATTGTATCTCAAAAACATTAATAAATAGAGGCATATTTTTATTTCCCACAAAAAGTCACTGAATTCAGTAATTCTACATTTCCTGCCAGTAAATACTTGAATTTTCTAACATTCTAACCAAAATGGAAGGGCTTTCAATTCAATTTCAATTCAATTCAGTTCACCAAACATGTATTGAACACCTGTTATATACAAAGCACTGTGCTTACTTTTAGGAAAACAAAAGTAAAACTGAGGATCTGCCTTTGAAGATCTTACAATCAATAGGGAGTCAAAATATGACATCTATACAAATAAACATGTTGCAAGAGAGTTTACGATCAGAAAATGTGTTTGAAGACATTTTGAGGAGGAACAGACTACTTTGAGTAAGGGCACTCAGGGAAGAATTCATAGAAGGGAGAAACCTGAGCTGGGCCATGATGGAAGACTTCGACAACTATTATTGGTTAGCTACTATAATATTACAAGGAAGAGGTGATGAGATCTGGAATTAGGTGATGACAGTATGAACATTGCAGAAGGGATGGCTGACAGACATTTTGTCAAGACTGAGCAAACTAAGAGCACTTAAAATAAAAGAGTTAACAGAATTTTAACATATGGATTTACTAATTATTATTCTCTTCTCTGAATGTTAACCAGTATTCTTGTAGCTATATAATAGATGTGGAACAAATATAGATAATGGTGAAAGTGCAGACTTTAAAAAAAATGTTTATCAATTTTGTCTTATATGATTTGATTAATTAGTTAGAGTCTCCATTTTACTGCAGGCTAAAAACTAAAGCCTGTACCAACATGGCACAATCAATTATAAAAATACTATTTTATTATTACATAGATATTGTCTCAGTCACAAACTCTTGATATAACTGTATCCTATTTCAACACACAAAGCCAAGGATCTCTTTCTAAAGAATATAGAAGAGGGACCAAAAAATGGAGTTCTCAGGTAATTAATTCTATTACTCCTTTCTCTATTCTGTTTAGGTACCACAAATCTACACTTCTTGAGATTCCCTTTTAGTACACACTAGAAAGACATCTTGAACTTGTCCACAGCTATTTCTAATTTGTCTGATCTTCATCAGTCAGTTTAAAGGAGCATAAAATGTCATCTGCCTCATCCGTCACTGTGTGTGTTAATGTATTTATCTGATTCCCTTCCCTTTGCTCTCTCAGCTTGATGTGATTCTGAATCTTTCCAATCACCTAATTTATTTCAGTCACTCTTCAGGCTTACTGAAGTTGAATTTCTCAGGTGGACTAGTTTGAAATGATGCCATGCTCTAGCAGTTCTATAAGCAATTATCATCCTAATAGCCTGTAAGTCCTGCTTTGTATATTCTCTGTTGGTTGAGTGCCAGACAGAGGTCTATTTTCCCTAAGCCCTTGTCTTACTACTTTAGGAAGGCTTCTGAATGAGGTCTGGTTTAACTTATTTACAATGACTTTCCAACTTTCCAAATTAGAGATGGCTAATGACACTGCTATCTATAATTGGTTCGTATGGACCCTGATTTCAATGGCCAATGCTATCAATAAAAGCTAACCTAACAAACACATAGCCACAGTTGTCAAATTCACCTATAGTATATAGAAAGTTTGTTCACCAATTGTGGTGACATAGCCTAATACAGTAATCATCAATGTTTTATCATCATAAACAGCTGTGGCAACAAATATTAACTCACTGTCTTTTCATAGTGTGAAAGAAGGCAGGAATATTGAGCTTGGGGATATGGAAGGCAACAACTGCTACCAATTTCCATATGAAGAGCACCATTCTTTTCATGACAATTGAATGTATGCATCATACAAAATAAAAAGAAGCAAATCTTCTTTGCTTGATGTTTATAGATACCCACAGTGCACTGATGAAGAGGGAAGAGAATAGAGTTGAGAGAGACTACTTTGAGAGTCAGTGAAGCTATGGGGATTGTGTTGTTCCTGAGCAGTATTCCCTATATTTCTGAATTGCATGCGTTCCTGGAGAAGTTTTATGTTTTGAATCAGGTTATAAACTACCTGAGGTCTTAGGTACAGTTGGCAAAGGTGCTCTGATGAAGAATTTGTGCCTGTAGGGCAATGAAAATGTCCCATCACCATTTTGATAATACCTCCTAAGCTATTCCTTCTATTACAATGATAGAGCTGAGTTGATTATGACTCAGAAGAGCAATTTGATGAGTTTCCCAATCAACTTAATGAGATTAAATATGTCTAGAGATATGTAAAGGGCACTTCCCATGGACATAGTTATTGTACCTAGAACCTCACTGAATAAGCACAGGTTACTCCCCTGGTTGATTCTGGTGACTGGGGTTCTATCCCAGATTACTGACTACTGAAGTCAAGAAGGATGAAATATGTTTGGAAAAGATGCTTCTCTTCCAAAATGTGGCTACTTAGAAGAAACAAAATTAAAAAGCAAAAGCATATACAAAATTTAAATGATTAAAATAAAATGTTCTATGCTTCAAATGAGTCCAATAAAGTAGAGTTGCAATTGGACAAGCAAAAAATTAAAAAAAAATTATCAATATAAATAAAAATAAATAAGGAAATTACATTACATTTTAGGAACCATAGACAACAGACCAATATCAATAATAAACTGCTACATTCCAGGTCATATAGCATCTTAATTCACAAAGGAAAAATTAACCAAATTTTTTTAAAAAAAGAGCTAATAACAAAATAGTAGTAGGAAACTCTAATATTCCTCTATCAGAATCAGACAAATCAAACACTTAACAAGGAAACTGGAAACAGAATTAAATGAGTTGTTGAGAGAATTCAGAGTTAAAAATTTCATGCTGTCTTCTGAATAGGACCAGCAAAGAACATATTTCTCAGCATCATATGGCACTTTTACAAAAAATTGATGATGTAGAAGACTGGCAAAAATGGCAGAATAAGAAGAAACAATACAGTTCAGCTTCCTCCATAACTACTCCAACAACAATTAGGAATTTCAGGTTAACTAGTTATTGGAAAATTGAAAGAGAAACTAAAGTGGATCATTTTCTAGCTCAAGATTTCAAATTTGATCTATAGGCAAGTGGCCAGAGCAGGAACTGTGTAAAAGGAGGAGACTGGTGTGACAGACTCAGCGCCCAAAACTCCAAATTAGGCAAGCAGTAGAGGAACAAATGAAGTCAATTAGGGGCTCATCCACAGGTCCAGCCCAAAAGGAAATGGTTTCCACCCTTTGACCAGGATAAATATCTGATATGATCAGAACACGTGCTGGTTCATGGTACAGAAAAAGAGAAGAGAAAAAAAAAGAGCCCCCATTTGGTCCTGGGGTCTGAGTGTGTAAAATTTAATGAGTTAGCATATTGTATTTGTAAATTTAACATGTAATATTTGATATTAACAACCTGCTTTTCCCAAAATGCTTGTACCCAGAAAATGAAATTCATTGAATAAATTCCAAGAACTTGAATCCCTGTAGCACTATTTGTCTAATATATGTGTGTACATGCATAGTACTTATATAATAGCAATGCCCCTGGAAGGATTGTGTTATTATTTATATCTTTAATGTGAATTAGACAAATTAGATAATTTCTCTATGATTCATGGCCAAGAACTGAAACTCTTCATTTATATGGACCAGGTTTAATTTTAGGAGCTATTTAATAATCACACTCTTTATCTCTTAGTCTCTTTTTCTACTGAAGTTGTTGCCAGGAAACATCAGATGTAAGCTCATCTGTGGGTCTTCAAAACTACAGGAGAAGTTTAAGAAGAATTTCCTGCCAGGGTTCTAAGGGATCACGTAGAGAAACAAAAAAGTTTGACTGACACTACAGTGGCAGTGTTCAGAAACCCAAAAGCCCCAGAATGTTGATGAGGATCAATGGAACAAGAAGGAACCAGAGGTTTAGTCAAACTGCATATACTGACCCCTAACCAGAGAAGCCAACATCTTAAGACTGAGGTTAGGGCTTCCAGAAAGAAAATGACAGCATTCAAGACTACTAAGGTGTTTCTGTGCCCCCAGATACCAATCCTCTGTGGAGCAAGAAGAAATAGCTGCTGAGAGCAAAAAGATGAGTGAGAACAGTATGATCCTGGCAGGCATAGTCTTCAAGAAGGATGACTTCATTGAAGGATCTTCCTACCTTTTTCAGATTCTAAGAAGAGAAGGATCCCTTTCTGACTTTGGAGGAGTAGGTCTTAGACAGCTATTTGCCCAGACTTCTCTGATAGAAATGCTGAATGAATTCATTTTCATATGAATGCTGAGATATAGAATTGATTGGAAAGCTTTGCTTTTCAAGTCTGTCCTGATTAAATAGTATTCTATTTTAATGTTATTAATACCTGGTATGGTGATAAAGTACAAATAGAATTTGGATAACTTTTAGATATTTACTGAAAACTGGGGGGGGGGGAGGATGGAACATGGAACAAATTACAATCATCCACAATATCATCACATTGAACCCTAGTCCATTTGAAAAAACTGACTGGAATTGAAATGAAAATTGTACCCTCAATTTCCAAGGCACTAGTGGTCCTTAGGAAGGGGAAAAATACTCCCACCACTGTTCCCAAATTCAGAACTTACTCTCCTACTGGAGAAACAAGCAAGATAAGATGGAAACAATTACCTGATGAAGACAATTACTGAAGAGTGATAAGTTGGAAAATTCACTCAAAAGTCATTTTTTTTTCTCAATAGCAGTCTGAACAATACAGATAACTGCTTTAAATCTCCCCTTCCTCTATTCCCAAAAGTCACAGCCTTTGGGTTTCAGAAGCCAGTAAGTATTTATTGGGCGCCTACTATGTGTCCAGCATGATAGATTGGAGGACTGAAAAGAAACCTAAGATGCAGTCAATACCTTTATTAAGCAGAAACTTAATAGTTGAAAAGGGATTTGGGATAAAGGAAAGTTGAAACGTTGTGTAAATTTCTTTGTGGTGAAAAATACATATTAAGCAGAGCTCCCTACTCACAACCCCTAGTTTCCAGGTTCCTGACACTGTGACTGGCTTCTTTGCTCCCAAACTTGACTCAGTTGTAGTATTCAGTAGGTTGCAGTGGTTGGATGAATTTTCCTTTCTCTTTTCCTGCCCCTCCAGAATAAGTTGACTTCCCCCTCCCCTTACCTCCCATAAGTACCCATTTGGAAGGAGCAAAGTAGATGAAACACAGAATAATATGGACTTGTCCTTAACATTTATCTTACTTTCCCATATCATAGTTACTTTTTTTTTTAATGTTGTCTCCCTGATTAGACTGTGAACTCTTTGAGAATTTTTTGTTGTGGTGGTTTTTGTTTTGCATTTTGTTTTTGCCTTTCTTTGTATCCCCAGTACTTCACACAGATCCTGGCACATAGGAGATGCTTATTAGACTTTATTTGTCTGGCTGAACATTTCCTTACCAATTGTACCACATGTAATGGCCCAGCACCTTAATGAAGTCTAAGCCAGGGTAAGGAAAATATATGATTTGGCACAGTCCATTAGATGGATCAAACTCTTAGTACCAGAGTTCAAACTCCAGATCTTCCATTTGCTACCTATGTGATCTTAGGCAAGTAAATTAACCTCTCAGAGCCACTGTTTCTTCATCTGTATAATGGGACAGTTGGGGCATCTAAGGTCCCTTCCCTTCTAATGTCTTACACCATCAAATGTATGATCCAGCAACCTTTTCTTAGAATGAGAAGGTAAAAATAATAAAGACATTCTTGCACAGGTGAAGTTGGGATACAAGGAGCAATTCTGTTCATACCAGGAGCCAGAGTGACAGGTTAATTCACTAGAAAAGGCCAGAAATAGAAGGTGATGTCAGATGTTACAGAAAGCCTATACAAATGGGTATGTGCAGTATATTCTGCTTTCTTCCTGTCCTTGTGGAAGTGACATAGGAGCCTGATTCTGGAAAGCCACAATGACAAAGGCCCTGATTCCCTGATTTGGAGAATGCAAAGCTATTCAGTAACTGCTAACTATGTGTTGAAGAGATGGACTAATGATTTAACTGCTGAGCTAGAACTAGGCTGAACTCAAAAGACACTAACCAAGCCAAAGTGAGGTTTCTTCGTCTTCCCTGATGTTGCATTCAAACAAGGAGGTAAGTGTCACTATTAATCCTCAACAGCCCTAAGTGATCCCTAAACCCATGGCCTGGCTGCTGCTTCTTTCTCTCTTGTGTCTATGCCTAAAAGCAAAGGAGTGTAGGTGAAGACTGCAACCTTGTGAGCTTACACCAGAAGTGCAGGAGCTCAAGTTCATGATGAGGTTTGTGGGAGACCAACCATAGGAAAGGTAGTCACCAAAGACAAATGTAGGGACTTACCTGACCTAGTCCAGTGGTAGCAGAAATGTGGATTAATCCATCCTTCATCTATGTTGTATTTAGAACTGATTTTAATGAGTCAATGCTATGGAGAAGCTGCTCTAAGATTGAGTTTACTCTCTATCAGGGACTGAAGTGGTGTAGGAGAGAGCATGTTCTCAGATGTTAGGAGAAATTGTTTTGTAACTTCTCTTGTTATATGTTCCACAGGAAATATCTTTTTATAAAAGGTAATTGTAATTTATTTAAATGAAACTGAGGCACTAATCACAGTCAGTTAGAAAGAACATGCTGGAATGTGTGTCCAAGCTGAAAGGATTAAAGGAGAATATTCCAATCCTCAGGGATACCCCTAGAACTCTGAAGGGAAGATGTATATGACCAAACTCTGGAAACATAATTAATCAATGCAAGTAGGAGTTAAGAGGAGTAACAAAGTTTAAAGGCTAAACAGGGACAGAAACATGTTAAGAACCAGTAATTTACAATATTCAAAGGAGGAGCTGATGATTGGAAAGGTCAGGGCATCTGTATGTTAGAGTTGAGTTCCAACAGACACAGTATCAAGCTAGGCCTTGCATATAAATGTAATGTATTATTCTCTGAGATTACTCTCTGGTCCATTTCCAAGGTGTCCTCACCAGCTTGAGAACTCCTAGTGCTCGTGCTGCCCTCCATAGAATTTACAGGATAATAGACACACTGCTTTGTAAACTCCTTAAGAGGACAGCTTGCATTCTCTCAGTCTTTGTAACCCCTCCATCTAGCAAAGTGCCTTACAGATAGAATGTACACAGTCAATGTTCATAGACTCTGTAAATTGCCACCAAAACTTGAACAGACTCCTAGGCACTAATACAAGAATGATTTCCATATTGTGCTATATACTTTATGACAAGGTGAAATCAAAAGCCTTCATTCTTTTCAAAAGCACTTACTAAGCACCTACTGTTTATACAGCTCAGTGCCTGTAAGGGGCCCACAAGTGTCAATGAGATGAATTTCATGCTAGTACAAAATCACCCATCTCAGCAAGCCAAGCACCCAGGCATCTGGGAGGGTTGACCCAGTTAGGACCTGGTTAGCCCTTTCATAAAGTTTCCTTCATCATAGCCACACAGTGACCCCATCTCAACCCCAGGTTGCTATGCAACCGTTTCCCCACTGGATTCCTAAAGTAGAACCTGCAATGTAGCAAATACATTTCAAAGAATAGAGGTTGATGTAATCTCCCCAGAGAACCTGGGGTAACAGTGACCTCCTGTTCTTCCAGAACTTTAGACTCTGTGTTCAACACTTAGAATCAATTCATATGGATTTTG
This sequence comes from Phascolarctos cinereus, assembly GCF_003287225.1. Taxonomy (NCBI): domain Eukaryota; kingdom Metazoa; phylum Chordata; class Mammalia; order Diprotodontia; family Phascolarctidae; genus Phascolarctos; species Phascolarctos cinereus. The sequence goes on along the minus strand of NW_027555847.1, from coordinate 384,447,182 downwards.
GTTTAATTAAACCGAAGTGGCAATATTTCCTTCAAAGATATTTTGACAATTGCAGAAAAAGTGAAATGATGGATCAGAGAGGGCCTTCAGCATCTTTTCCATAAAAAATTAAAAAAAATATTGACACAGGAAGAAATGTATTAATAGAGAAAATGTAATGCTCATTAGTTCAATTGGACAATAGCAACTGTGATTACCTACTTCCACTTTATTATTGAAGTGACCCTCATTCTTTGGTCCCCATTAATAATGGCACAGTGATTATTTGGCTTGAACCACCAGAATGTAACTGAGATCACAGTCCCCTGGGCAACTCAGTGACTTTTATTTACAGTGACAAGATGATCTTTTCACTTGTTTCTCTTTTGATCACATACACACACACACACATGTATAGACACCCATACATGCACATACACATGAGTATACACCTCTGTATAAACATAGATACAACTAGGCCTGTCCCTTCTGCTCTGTATGTTTTTTTAATCTACTATTTGTTCTTGATAATAGGTAAAATTCCTCTCTCTCCCCTTGAAGATCATTTTTTTTCTTTGTGCCTCCAGTTTTGTGATTGGGAAGGACAATTATGAAGTCCTGTAACATTTACAAGGACCTATTCAACTACTGACAAAGTTATAATTGAGCATGCAGAAATATCATCTTGAAACCATTTCTGTAGGGACTTCCCTGTTAATTACTGTTTGAGACAGTTAAAATGTATACATATATATATATATGTATATATATATACACATATATGTATATATACACACACATATACACATATGTATGTATATATACACACATATATGTATGCACACACGTATACACACATATGCACACATATGTATACATGTGTATAATATATACACACATATGTATATATGTGTGTGTGTATATATATATATATATAATATATATAATATATATATATATATATATATATTTTTAATTCAAGTCACTATATTACCTCTTTAGGTTAGCTTGTTCCTCTCAGCTAAGACACTTGGGGAATTTAAGGAGAGGATGGCTTCATTCATTCTGGAGAGACTATACCAAAATTAATAAGAATGATAAAACAAAATAAAACCAAAAATTAAAGAATGATTCCTATTCTCAAGGACCATGGATTATCTAGGGGGAAGAGAAGAGCTTGATAGCTATGGGGCCAGGGGATTGATGGGATTCTATCTGTGGTTGACAAGCTGAAAAGAAACAAATTTTGTGCATATGAGGTTTTCTTCTAGGAGAATGGTAGCTCTTTGAGTGCAGGGAATGTTTTATTTTTATCTTTGTATTCCCATCTTCTAGAACAATGACTGAGGCAAAAGGGATATAATTAAATATTTGTGGAATTAAAATTCTACTATGGAATACAACATGCAAACAATCAACAAACATTAAGCACCTACTATATGTAGGCACTGTGTGAGACAGTAAGCATTAGGTAGCAAAGCTAAACAGTCCCTGCCCTTGAGAAGCTTATGTTCTACTGAACAGGATATAACATGTTCATAAATAATATATGCAGTATACATTCAAAATAAATACACAGTGATTGGGGTGGGTTACACTAACAAATTAGGGAATCAAGAAAGGACCCTGGAAAGAGGTGAAATGCCTACTGAGACTTGAATAGAGCTTGTGGAACAGGAAGGAGAAGTAAGCAGGACCAGTAACTGCAAACCAGGTTAGTAACAACACAAAATCCAAAGGAAAAGGGAGGTGAGATCAAGAAATATTGCTGAAGTGGATGGTAGAGTCAAGCTATAAGTGTCATTTTAATAAACTTGTAGGATTTGGGAGTGTTTATAGTCAGCAGTGAAAGAGATAGTAGATAAGAATGCATTGAAAATAATTAAGGAGAAAGAGAGGATAATTGGAGGGGCAAACTTTAAGGAAAGAAGGAAAAGAATAGCATAAAAGACACAAAATGAAGGACATTTAAGAAAAAAAAGCTTCTCATTCTCCAAGACTAGGGCAAAGGAGGGGAGGGTTTGGGATTATACTGAGTTGATTCAAAATTTTGAATTGGGAAGGAGAGGGAACCTGAAATGGATGGCTTCAATTTTTTCAGCAAAATTATCTACTGACAGAGAAGAGGTAGGGATAGTGTAAGTTCCTTGAGGAAGGAAAAGAGGGTTTGGAACTACTGTTCAGGGGAAAATAAAAAATATGAAGGAAGAGTGAAAAAAATAAGAATGAGTTAAGATTAGCTAACATAAATTAATTTACAAGCAGCAGAGTTGTGTTGGTTCTTCTAGTTGTGTTTCTTGTTATATGTGTATGTGTGTGTTTATTTTTTTTTTTTGAGACTAGATCTCATGCAGGCTGGAAGTTCTGGAGCTACTTGTGGGGTCCAATACCACTACCAATCCTATGATTAGCATGTGAGTTTTGACCTACTTCATTTCCAAGATGGGCTGATTTTCCCTTCCTTAAGTATACTGATGGCCCCTCAATCATTGAGGATCACCATATTGACACTGTACTTAGTACAAATACCCAATAATCTTATCCAACTACAGTGTGGAACTTTCTAGTTCAAGAGAACAGCCATCCTCAATCTCCCTAGTAGGCAAGATTACAGGCTGTGCCACCAAATCCCAACCAATCATATTCTCCATTACATGATAAGTGGCAGAACTCAGATGATGTAAGTAATTCAAAGTTTGAATTGGAAAAGGAATGAGTATGAATAGAATAATGATGAATAGGATTCAAAAATAAAAGACAGTGTAAATCTGAAGTTGTTAAGATTTTGAAAGGAAGAAAGTGAGACCAGTGCAGGGTTAATGGCCTGAGAAAGTGTGTGGGTGTGGGTGTGGGTGGGTGGTAGTGGGTGATAGGAAGAGAGTTGTATGTATGAAATGATTGGATGTTTTTAGTGAAGGTGGAGTATATATTTAGGATGAGAGAAGCCCTGGGAAAAATGGAAAAATAAGAGGTAATGATCACCTAGAGGAATTTAGAGTTATTGATCGTGGATGTGGAATAATTGATGGAGTGATAAAGACAACAAAAGAAGGCCCATCTTTGTATAAGACTGAGGTGGAATGAAAGTATAGATCCTGTCAGCTGAGTCTGATGAATTAAAGCTGAGTCAAAGGTATTTGAGTGAGATCAACATGTAAATGGAAATCGCCAAGTATTAGGGCAAGGATGAAATGTAGAGAAAGATTGTGAGTCAGGTACTGAACTCCTTGACATAGGAAGGCAAAGGACTAGGCAGACAGTAGATAATAGCCACCAGGATCTGGATAATTCATCTAGATGGCATGATCTTCAAAGAAGAAGAAATTGCTAAGGAATAGCAGAAGAGAGAGAGCAGTGAGGAACATGAAGAATGCCTGCTCCTTTTCCTCACCCAGGTGGTCAGGGGGTATGAGATAAGATATGTTGTACTGGAGAAGGTGGCCAAGGATCAATCTTCCCAACAAGTATTTCTTAAGTCTCTACAACATTTTAGGCTCTTGGGATACAAGCACAGAGAATGAAATACTACCTACTCTTCAGTGAGCTTACATTCTAATGGAGTGAATAAGCATATAAAAGTGAATAAATACAAATATATAAAAATTGTTAAATAAAAACCAGTTGGGGAAGGAGATCAATAAAAGTTGGGAGGATCAGGAAAGGCTTGAATTATGTTTAAAGGAAGAGAGGGGTTCTATGGGACAAGTACAACAGAAGGAGTAATTTCCAGCAAGGCTAGAAAAATGGGAGGATATAGGTTGTGAGAGACTTAAACCTAAAAAGGGTAATTTTATTTTATTTTTCCTAGAGGCAATAGGAAGCCACTGGAGTTGATTCAGTAGACACATGGTCAGATCTGTGCTAAAATAAAATTAATTTGACAACAATATGTAAGACAGACTAGAATGGAGTGATATTTGAGGCAAGGAGACCAATTGGGAGGCTGTTGTAATAATTTAGATGGGAGGTTACAACAGCTTAAGTTAAAGTAGATGGAGACAAGAGCTCAGATACTTTGAAGAGGAAAGACAAGATTGTGCAATTGTTTAGGTTTTATTTGGGAAGAGAGAGAGAGAGAGAGAGAGAGAGAGAGTGTGTCCAAGATAATCCCAATGCTAAAATCCTAGGAAACTGGAAGGACAGCAGTATCTTTGACAGAAAGTAAATTAGGAAGAGGGGTAGGTTTGGAGGGAAAGATGATGAATTCAGTCTTGGATACTGTCTTTGGTGTGGAGCTACATTTCTGGAATTACAAAATGAAAGGTGTATGAGAAGAAGAGGTCTAATACAATATTTGTTATCAATTTGAGGAGGAAGAAAATTTAGAAAAAAATAAATTTGAGAATTGAAAAAAAAATTCTAAGGGAAACAATGTAGGATGGAATACAAAGCAATTGGAGTTTGCCTATGGCAATGAAAGGAGCATTTCTTGGGTTTATAGGTACTGGGTATCTTCTTCATACTAAGAGACCTACCCCTTATCTCTGCATTCCAATATTTTTTTTGGTCCAGATTCCAAAGTAGGTAAGATTGGTTTTCAATAAAGGGCTTAAACTACCTTTTCTCACACTCATTAGTTTAAGTGCAGTCAACCTGCCCCCCCCAGATTAAAACAATCCTGATAATGCCAAGGAAAAAAGGGGAAAAGATCCAATCACTCCTGCTTTTATACATCAGATTAGTTATGTGGTGCAGTGGATAGAGTGCTAGGAATGAAGTCAGGAAAAGTCTTGTTCCTGAGTTCAAGTCTGGCCTCAGACTTCCTAGCACTGTGACCCAAGGCAAGCCACTTTGCCGTGTTTGCTTCAGTTTCTCCTCTGTAAAATGAGCTGTAGAAGGAAATGGCAAACCACTCCAAGCACCTTTGCAAAGAAAACCTCAAATGGATTCACAAAGAGTCAGATGCTACTGAAACAACAGAACAGTGACAAAACTTATGTTGACACCATCAACATTAAATAGATTCATTCTGTACTGACATCCATAATATTTTTTAATCAACATCAACTAAATCAACAGGTCTTCTAGATGAAAAGCCAATAAGGGTATTGTCCATCATCTCAAAGTATTTTAGCCCTTTAAAGTGCTACCATCTTTAGTCCTGAATAACACTTGGCCAGAAGCAGACCCCAAAGCTCCCATGCAGTCCTCCAGACTTCAGGAATGACAGCACTGAGCATGTTCCATTAGGTAGTTCCTAAAGGCTAATTCAACCTTGTTAGAAAAAGAAATATTGGACTTAGAATGAGAAGATCTGGGGGTCTATTACCAGTGCTCCCATTTGTCAGCTGCATCATTCTGGGTAAGTCACCTAATACTTCTTGTCCTTATTTTCTTACTTCTAAAATGAGAGGGAGAGACTAATTATTATCATGGAGTAAATAAGTATTTGTGTTTATATTGCTCTGTAAAGTTTACAGAGTTAAACTTCTCAACTCTTAAAAGCTAGAGTTTAAATATTGCTTCTTATTTTGAAACTGACCTTCCTGACACTTTTCACTGCTCCATTTTTTTTTTAAGAAATCAAGAATATCAACTTTAATACAGTAGTCAATGGGTTCTGGCTGTTTGCTTTTGCTTTAAGAATTAGACTGCAGTCATTTTTTTGGTGCTTAGTATCACTGGGACTTGACCCTCACATATTTTCACTGGACTATTAAATATTAAAGAAGTTAAGATTTGCTGAAGTTTTCTGCTGGACATATAAATGTTCATTCACAGGGTCAAGGAAGTACTAGAGAATCAAGAAAATAATATCCAATCTTAGTTTGCCAGAAAGCTGTATTGACTATCTGTGAATATCAGGATAGCTCATCTAGCCACATGATGGAGAGAGTGACTTTCTTTAGTTTACTTGGATCCAACTTTAAAGGCTCAGAATTCTGGATCATTTTACCTCCTGTCAGCCTCTGATTTCTCACATATAAAATGAGAAAGTTGAACTAGATAGCTTCTAAAATCTGTTCTATGCCTATGCCTATGAGAGCTGTAAGTGACATTTGAGGTCATCTAATTCAACCTTTTATTGTTTAGATGGGGAAACTGAGGTCCAGAGTGAACTTGTACAAGATTAATCTTTTACTTCTCCATTTTTTAATATATTCCTCTATTCTTCCCTATGCAAAGACATCCCTTGTAATGAATAATAAAACAGAGAGCGGGGAAAAGAAATTCACCAAAACTTATCAAAATAATCAACCAAGTCTGAAAGCATATATAATGTTCAATTCCCGTAGTTCCTCCACCCCTACAAATAGAGAGAGTGGCATATTTTCTCATCTCTCATCTTGGTACAAAAGCAATCCTTAAAATTATATAGCATTCAGATTCATTTTTTTTTCTTTTCACATATATTGTTGCAGTTATTGTGTATATTTCTTGGTTCTACCCCATTCACTCTATATCAGTTCATATGTCTTCCATTCTTGTCTCCTTTCTACATATCCATTTTTTATGGTTCAGTAACATTCCATTACATTCATGAATGTCATATAATTCATTCATTCACTGCATTCAATGGCTGCAGTTTGTTTATCCATTCCCTGATTAATGAGCACCTATTTAATTTCTGCTAAAATTTTTTTCACATTTTCTTAAAAGTCCTTGTCAAATCAAGAGTGCTTCCTTGAGGAATTGATGTTCTCTGGTTAGTCAAAAATTGGGTTATTAATTTTGATTGTTTCAGATTCTCCCTTCTCTAGTCTACTCCACTAATCTAAATTTTGATTTTATTTTTTGGGGGGAGCAGCAGCAAGCAATCACTATATCTTAATTAACAATAGTTCTTTTTTCTATTTTATCACCTTTACAAGCCAAACCAACAATCTTCCAGTTACCTTCCTCAGATAGGATTGCCCAAGAGAGGCTTGCATTATGTCTCAATCATATCTATCTTGAATCTTTAATGACCTATTAAATCCTCTCATCTAATGTGGCCTATCTTTCCTTACAGGAACTTTGCAAAGTAATTCAAGTATAGTGGGCACTTGGCATATGAGCAGAAGGTCTCAGATGACATCTTTCCATGTAGTTTCTCATTAGAAAGCGAGAGGGGACTACCAGTCAACCTCAAGTTCTAAATCTCCTTGGAGAAAGATTCACATGATCTCCAAGCAGTGCAATAGGAACCAGGCTTTTTTTTTTCCTCATGTAAAACTTGATTTTCATTGCATTTTTTTTAAAATTTACATTTGGCTGGAGAAAGGCCATTCAAGCACCAAGACAAGCTCTTGTTGAGTAATAAGCAAACACCAATATTTTGGTAAACTTTGTGAAATGTCCTTTCTTTGTCAAATCTGAAGAATTTTAGATTGGGGACAATTTTGGTTTATGTCTGAATATGTGGAACAATATAAGATCATATGAGATTGACTGTTTTGAGATTCTTTCTGTATGGCACTGGGGAAGTAAGAGACAGGACAATGCTTCTACCTCCCAAAGATGCCAGAAGACTGTTCTGTATTGGCATTTTGAATGGTAGGTCCTATAAATGCCTTAACAATTCACAGAAAAAGGATGGCAGTGCAACATGTAGTAGGACAATAAAGGCTATCTGGACAAGACAAGACATGATCTGGACTAGAAAGAAAAGAAAGGAAGGAAGAGGAGAAGAGAGTGGATGAGAGATATGGGAGAATGAGAGAAAGAAGAGAAAGGGAGAAGAGAGAAAAACAGAGTATAACATTCTTGCCTGTTACGTTCAGAGAATTCTTTCCATACCAAACAGAGACTTCTACAGGAATTCAGTCTTTTCTTATTAGGCAGGGAAATGAGCAGAGCAGATATAGACCTCTTTAATGTATAACATCCTAACTATTTAGTCACTGTCACTGAATAGATGAATGACATCTCCACTCATCCCTAACCTCAACAGTGGTTTTAATACCACAGACAGGATGTTTCTACCACAGCCAAATTAATCCATTTTTTAAAAATTAATAGATTTGTATTGATATATTTAAAGCCCCTGTCATTCTCTGTTCAGCCTGCCAAATCATGTGTTAAATATAAGAATAAAACTAAACACTTAAAACTCATCGGACTGTACTAAATGAGCTTAGATTGAGGAAAGAAAGACATCTGATAGGAGACAGAGAAGAGGAACTGAATTAACCAGGTCTCTCTGACCTTGCAGAGTTCGAATAGTCTATACTAGCTTTATTGATTGGAAGTCTTAAATTGGTCTCCACTGGTGGCTGCCATGCTTATTTTAATATTCAACTAGTAAGAAACATAGATATTCTCAGTGACCCTCAAATTTAGTGGAACAGAAGCAGAAGAGGTAAAGTGTAGCTTTCTTTTCTTCTCCTATAATGCTGGAGTAGCAGGATAATTCAGAAAGAAGAGGACTTGAATTTTCCTGAGATCCTTTGTTAATATAGTTTAGTCAGTCAAGCTTTTGGATTTAATAGTAAACTGGAGCCCTTCTGAGATATTATAAATGGATTATACTGGCCACCTCATCTCAAATGTTTCAACCCACTCCTCTACTTCTCCTGAAACCTGCTTCTATCTCTCTTCCCATAGGAAAAAAAAAGAAGTGCTGTGTGTGTGTGTGTGTGTGTGTGTGTGTGTGTGTGTGTGTGTGCGTGTGTGTGTGTGTGTTTAGCTTAAGGTCTTGATAAAACAAGGAACTTCCCCTAAAAGCCAAATCTAGGTTTATTTTCAAATTTGCATTTGAATCTCAAATCACATCATGAGCTTATTATATTAAATCAGCCCATCAAATATTTATTAAGTGTACTATATCCATGGCACTGTAAAAATACAGAGAAATATGAGAAAGATCCAATTCCTGCATTTGAGGAGTTTACAATATAGCTAAAGAGATGCTATTCTCATATATGAAACAACTGAGAAAACATGGTAAAATATGATTAATGAACTTTGTTATATAGATTCAGTTATTCTATAAATAAAAAATTAAGTAACAATAGTTGTAGGATATAATGGATCTTCTGAGGATATTCTATACAAATGTTCATCTTAATTGATCTGTGCCTTAGTAGACAATTGTTACAATGGAAGAATTCAACACGTAGTGACCAACCCTGTGATCATAACCTTTCTTCCCTTAGTCTGGTACATTGAACCTACCCAAATCCTTTCTGGATTAAGAGGACCTACCAGAACTTGCTCTCCAATGTCATAGTCTTCCAGAACCCATAGTCTCTATCAGACCAAAACTAGAGTACTGGAGTAGAATGTTAGTCATGAAGAACAACTCTGGAGAAGTTCTTCAAATACTTCAAAATGGCTACCATGTTCTTCTAGGTCTTCTCTTCTCTAGTACAAACATGTTTTTTTTAATCCAATTCAATAAACACTTATTAAGTGCCTGATATGTAGCACTGTGTCAAGCACTGGAGATACAAAAAAAGAAAAATAAAGACAGTCTCTGACCTCAAGGAGTTTACAATCTAATGGGGGAAGACAACAAACAAAAGGAAGCTAGAAGGGTGGTGGAACCCAGGGGTCATTTTGTTCCATGAAGTGGAAAACAAGCAGAGCTACAGATGAAAAATGGAAAGAGCTGGAGTCCACATGCTGCACTCTAAGAAGGATAGCTTTCAGAGGGGTTTAGTGCTCCACCTACCAGCCCTCCAATCTAGTTACACACACATACACACACACACACACACACACACACACATGCTTATGCATATACATATGTGTGTATATGCATGCATGTGTCTACATGTATATGTATATCATGTATATATGTATGTGCATATGTATGTGCACAAATATGTGTATATACATATATAGAGAACAACAGATATAGATAAAACAGATATAGATAATGTGTGTAGAGATAAAATCATCTCAAGGCATTTTGCCATTACGGTTTCTTGTTTCTTTCTTCTGGATACTTTCTAGCTAACCAATGTCCTTTCTAAAATGTGATACCCAGAACTAAACACAGTACTCCAGTTACAGTCTGAACGGGGCAGAGTACAACGGGATTGTCACCTCCATATTGTTGGACACTATGTTTTTCTTAATATAATCTAATGCATTAATAGTATTAGCTTTCTTGGCTACTATGCCATTCTGTTAGTGCTGAAAAGAAGTAATGTATATAAAACACTTTTAATGCTTTAAACTAATACAAAAATGTGCATTGTTGTTATTAGTAGTGTCTCATTTTGAGTTTGCAATTCATTAAAACACCCAGATTTTTTTTTCAGATGAACAGCTGTCTGTGAGGGCAGCTAGGGGTGGTACAGAATAGGAGCACTAGGCTTGGAATCAGGAAGACTCATCATCCAGAGTTGAAATTTGGACTCAGAATTTACTAGCTACCCTGGGCAAGTCATTTAACCCTGTTTGCCTCAGTTTCCTCATCTGTAAAATGAGCTAGGGAAGAAAATGACAAACCACTTAATATATTTGCCAAGAAAACCCCAAATGGGGTGGCAAAAAGTTGAACATAACTGAAAAAATTACTGAACAGAAAGCTGCCTATGATGGGCACATCTTCCATATCTCATACTTCTGAAGTTTGAGAGGTTGCAAGGAAATCCAAAATATTTCCTTCACTGGTTTTCCACAGCATCTAAAATTCTATCATTAGAGCAACATTATCATCACAAAACAAAGAAAAGGTCAATACCAGAAGTAGAGGAGGAAGAGATTGCAAGAAATGCTTTGGGTTATCTGCAGTTGCAGAACAACTTGGAATAGCCTGCTGAGCAGCATTTAATTGCACAGGCACCTCCAAGGAAGAATGCTTATGGTGATGGGGCTGATTAAGTTATTCTAGTCTGTACTTGGTAGTAAGGCAAGCCCTGATAGAATGACATTTGGGTAAAAGACCTGTGGAGCCTGGGAGACTCAAAATAGCTAAGGCATTTCCTCCTGGATCTCCTCTACATGTGTCATCATAATGGTATGTATATAGAGGGGTATTCTTGGGTATCTGTCTCAGTATAGGAGTGCCTTATGCTATTTCAGAGTTGACAATACAAGATGCCCCAGATGTGGAAATCAAGATATGATGATATCTGTGGTCAGATACAGCTTTGCATATCTTGTAAGAATAGATGCAGCAAGACATCTTAGGCTCAAGTAGAGCACTTCACTTGGGACAGGAAGATCTGAGTTTGAATCCTGCCTCAGATGCTTGCTAGCAACGTGACACTGAACAAGTCAGTCTCACTTTTCTCATCTGTAGAATGGAAATAACAGCAAAACAAAAGCTAAGTGCTTTGTAAACCTTAAAGTGCTATATAAATGTCAGCTTTTATTATTATCATTATTATTCTAGGTAATTCCATAGAGAAAAGTGCCTGGAAGTGGACATTAGGTATATGTAGCACTCATTCATTTATGTCTTGTAGTTTTGTTTTGTTTTGTTTTTTTGAGGATGACCTTTTTAAATTATATATGCAAATTGGCATAGCATGTACAACAGGATCAATCTTTAGGTTGTCCAGGGTCCAGTAAAATTGTAGTCACTAATGGTCAGTGTAATCACTGAAGCGAGATCCATAAATATAACTTATTCCAACTTGATGAAGCCACTGTCTTTCGCACACTGACGGAAGCACTGGTGGGAAATGTTCAGGCCGTATTTGTGGATCAGGCCATACCTGTTCAAGTGGACTGTGGCACGTCCAATAAGCCTGGCCAAATTTTCGAGGGTGGCTCCAATAGAACAGCTGGTGACCAATGGCGCCACTAGCAAAGATACAAGACAAAAGATGTCTTGTAGTTTTTTGTGATATCCAAAATTTTTTGCTAAAATTCAGGTTCCCTGGGGGTTAGAAAGTGTTATGAATCATTAACACTTGATTAGCATTCTGTTCCATCGTGTGCGTGTGTGTGTGTGTGTGTGTGTGTGTGTGTGTGTGTGTGTGTGTGTGTATGTTTGGGGTACAAGACCAGGAAAAAAGAGTTCCAAGAAGATGCAGAGAAGCCTGAAAAGGAAAGAAAAAGGACCAAAGCTAAACTTCAACAACCTCACAAATTTATCTGAGCTGGCTTTCTTTGTTTTCCATCTGAAGCAACTACAAAGTTGTAGTAGCTTGTGACAGAGCCTATGAACTGGAAGCAGAGCCTTTTAGATTCTTTCTTGTGTGCAATCCTTGTTAACAGTGAAGGTGAATTAATACAGCCAAAAGACTGTATTCTTAAATTTCACTTTGATGCTAATAATAAATGACCTTTCCCTTCCCTTAAAAGGGAAATAATGTCTTCCATTTTCTTGGTTTTGAGGTGTTGAGTGGTCATGTTTTTAATTTTATTTTTGTCTGTATATGTATGTGTGTTTTCTTCCCTTTTCAACAAACACCATATTGGCTTTATCAACTTGAGGCATGGATAAATGTAATTGAAAATAAGCTTATTATTAGCATAGCACTTTACAATATGGTACTGAAAACACCAGAGTAAATTAAGAGGTGGCTGTACAGATTGGAAGCATTTGTTCTGAAACAAATGAAGGCCAAGGAGAGTGCTTATCTGTGGAAAAGTTAATATTTTGGAATTTGGTGTAATATAGAGAAGATAAATCTAACCCATAGAGTTGTTAGAGAAATTAGCTGTGCTAGGGTATTGTGGGGCTTGAGAAAAACCAGCCAGGAAGAAGAAATCCAACTGAATTTTCTGGAGAGTTATGGTAGGAAGAACCAAAACATGAGACCAGCCCTACCCATGAGAACTCAAATTTTAGGTTACCAGATATCTGGGTGAAAGAGTTCAACTCATGCAATGGAAACAGCATAGCAAAAGGTGAGAGGTTATAAAACTGGCTTTTAACACTGGATCTGCCACTATGTGTGTGACTTTGTACAAGTTACTCAAACTCCCAGGTACCAGGTTCTTCATCTGGAAAATGGTGGGGTTTGGGCTAGTTGCTTTCAAATGTTCCTTCTAGCTCTAGCATTCTATAATCAATTACCCTGTATCAGCTATAGTTTCCTATTAGGTAAAACAGGAATAATAATATTTAGCCCACCTCTTTCACTAAGTCATTGGGAGAAGTGAATGCAATAATAGGCATTGTAGTGTGGAAGAAAGACTACTGCATTTAGAACCAAAAGACCTGATTTTAACTCCTGGCTCTGCCATATATTATGTTTGACCTTGGGGAAGTCACTCATTCTCTTCATTGGGACAAGTTGTTCCAAGTACCAAATGAAATATTTGAGTGGAAGGTACATTTGACATGTGAAGATAATATAATTGAGATCTTTAAAGTATCATATGTACAAGTGTGAGATATTATTTAATATAAGTTCTAAAAATGGCCTGGACAAAGAGTCAGGAGACTTCATTAGCTGTACAAACTTCAACAAGTCACCAGACCTCTCTAAATGTCAGGGGTTTTTTTTGTTGTTGTTGTTGTTGTTGTTTTGTTTTGTTTTGTTTTGTTTTCCCCCAGAGGCAGCTGGCAGCATGGTAGATAGAATACTGATCATGGAGTCAAGAAAATCTGAATTCAAGATTTCACACATACTAGCTGTGTGACCTTAGATAAGTCACTTGACCCCTGTCTGCCTCAGTTTCTTCAAATATAAAATGGGGGTAATAATAGCACATACCTCCTAGGGTTCTTATGAGCATCAAAAGAGACAATATGTGTAAAGTACTTAGCAAAATGCTTGGCACATAGTAGGTGCTTAATAAACATTTATTTTTTTCCTTCATTGTCTCACCTGGAATTGGAGGGGAGTTAGATAGTTACCAAGTCTTGCTCCAGAACTATGGTTTAGTTAAAAGTTTTGGAAAAAGAACTAGAATGAAAATCAGAATTTCTAGGTTCTTTATGTACCTCTGCCACATAGTATTTGGGTGACCTTGTACAAATCACTTCACCTTCAGATCTTAGTTTCTTCATTTGTAAAATAAGGGACTTGACCAATAGATAAATGGGCAAAGGACTGAATCAAACAAGTTTTGGGAAAAAAATGTAATTTATAAGTGACCACATGAAAATATGCTCCACTAAATAGGGAAAAATGCAAACTGAAACACTGAGGTTTCATTCTGCTGAAAATTGGCAAAGATGAAAAATAATAGAGACAGTCTCTATGGAAGGGACTGTGGAAAGATAGATGCAGGATAAAATTGTTGGTGAAGCTGCAAATTGGATATCAGTTTGGATTACACAAGAAAAGTGACTAGATTAAACTATCCATACCCTTTGACACAGAAAATCGTGAAACTAAAGATATGTTCCAAGGAAGTCAAAGACGGAAACAAATGCCCAATGCAAATCAAATAGTCATAACAGAGCAGCACTTTTTATGACAGCAAATTACTAGAAATACAATTGGTGTCGATCCAATGGAAAATGTCCCCAAAAAGTTATAGCATAGGAATTATTGTATAGTAAGAAATTATAAATATGAAGTATTCATAAATTATGAAAAGATTTGTATAAACAGATGCAAAGTAAAACAAACAGAACCAAAACAATGTATTCACTGATTTTAATGATAGTTCTTTGAGGGCGGGTACTATCTTTGGTGTCTTTTTATATCCCCAGCCTTAGCACATAGTAGGCACTTTAAAAATGTTGTTTGGTTGATTGACTAATGAAAAGATCACCAAAGGATTACTGAGCTCTGAGTAATTGAAAACCAAGAAAGCTTCCACAAACAGGTGATGAAAAATACCTCCCTGCACAAGAGAAGCAAAGACTCTGAAGCACAAGGGTACAATGTTATTTACATTATCAGATGCAGTTAATAGAAGGGCTTTTGTTTTGTAATTGTTTTTCTTTCTTAAAAGGGAGAGTTGAATGAGGAGGATGGGAGAGGCTCTTTTTCCAGAAACTACTGTGATGTTAAGAAAAATGGGATCAATAAACATTTTTTTAGACAAAATGGTGTTCAGGTCACTTAAAGTTCTAATATTCAATGTTTCTGATTCTATCAGTTCTTTCTTCTTTCACGTTCTTTGGCTAACAGCATTTTAAATAGTTTTAGTTTCTCTGGATTTCTTTTTAAAGATTTAATAAATTGAAACTTCATGTAAATCATACAAAATGTTGGGTATTCATCTAGTGTGTGGCCACACACTTTGGGAGTATCAGAACTGTGACACAAATAGCCGGGCAGTCAATCAACAAGCATTTATTACTGCTCACTATGTGGCAGACACCCTGATAAGTGGGGAGATAAAAGGAAAGGCAAGAACAACCTCTTTTTGGGAAACTGTAGATTGAAACTACCACTAGAGATGAATTATGATTTTGTGGGTGCTGAGGATTTGATGGTTGAAAAAAAAATCTTCTATGAACCTCATCTCATTTACTTATGCCTTTGATCCCTATCAAAATTCTAACACCCATGAGAGTGGAGGGAAAGGGACAAGGCCTGTGATTTCGTTGACAGGGAACTCCCTGATGAGGAAATTTCCACTGCCAATACAAATCAGTAGCCAACTTACAGTCTTAGAGAGTGGACTCTCTCTGTGACTCTCTTATACTCTTTTGAAGCTGTTATTAATCATTTATGCCTCAAGGAGAATGAAAGAGCTGAGCACAGGAGGGTATTGAGTGCCTAAAAAGTTTGTATTAGGAGCAAAGACAGGAAGATCAGACAGCTATGAAACGGAAGAGAAGAGAAGGAGAGGTTTGGAAAACAAAGACAAAGTTACTAGGGCTGTGAACTAGCAATTATATTCCTTAGAAATCTTTCCTGTAAGGAAAGCAGAAAGCTGAGAAACAATTTTTACTGCCAGTGCCTCTGATAAAGGGTTCATTTCTAAAATGTATAAAGAACTGAGTCAAATTTATAAAAAACAACTCATTCCCCAATTAATAAACAGTCAAAAGATATGAACAGAAAATTTTAGATGAAGTCAAAGATATCTGTAGTCATATGAAAAAATGCTCGAAATCACTATTAATTAAAGAAATGAAAATTAAAACGACTCTGCGGTACCACATCACATTTATCAGATTAGCTAATATGACAGAAAAAGAAAATGATAAATGTTGGAGATTATGTGGAAAAATTGGGACACCAATATAGTGTTGATGGAGTTGTGAAATGATCTAACCATTCTGGAAAGCAATTTGGAACTATTCCCAAAGGGCAATCAAACTGCATACATTTTAATGCAGCAATACCACTACTATTGTGTCCCAAAGAGATCATAAACAGGGGGAAAGGACCTATGTGTAACATTTGTAATATTCAAAATTTGTTACATTTGTAACAGCTCTTTCTGTGGTGGCAAAGAATTGAATATTAAAGGGATGCCCATCAATTGGGTAATGGGTGAACAAATTGTGGTGTATGAATGTAATGGAATACTATTGTTCTATAAGAAATGATGAGCAGGAAGAATTTAGAAAAACCTAGAAAGACTTATATGGACTGATGCAAAGTGAAATGAGCAGAACCAAGAGAACATTGTACACAGTAATTGAAACATTATGCAGTGATCAACTGTGATTGACTTAGCTCTTCTCAGTAATACAATGATTCAAGACAATTCCAAAAGACTCATGATGGAAAATGCTATCCACATTAAGAGAAAGAAATGCTGGAGTCTGAATGCAGATCAAAGCATACTACATTCACTTTTTTATTTTTTTTTCCTTTTGTAATTGTAATTTGCAATCATTTTGCTCACCTTTTTTTTTCTTTTACAGAATGACTAATATGGAAATAGGTTTTACATGATGGCACATATCATATATCCTATATCAAATTGCTTACCATCTTACAGAGGAAGGAGAGTAAGGAGGGAGGGAGAAAATTTGAAATTTAAAATTTTATTAAAAATGAATGTTGAAAATTATTTTTACCCATAATTGGAAAAAAATACTATTTATAGAATCTTTCTTGGTCCTCCAGTGCTTTAGAACTAGATTCACAGAGTACCAGGTATTGGATCAGACTTGTGAATATCTCTACGAGATCATTTTGCTATTGTTTGACTCATTCTCTAAAGCAATACATAGATATCAAAATAAGTATATCAAGGGACTATGATGCCTTAGTTAATCATTAGGGAAGGAGGAAAATGGAAGGAAATGGCAATTTGATGGGCTGGAGAAATAATATGGAAGGAGAAGCAAAAAGGAAGGAGAAACAAAACTTCTTAAGTTCCGTTTAAAACTCTTTAAAGGCAACATTAAGCCAGTTTGACTTCTTGTAACTCCTCCTGACCTCTTCTCTCTTAAACTTCTTCTCACTAAGCTTTTCTGTGTTCAATTCAACAAACTTTTATTAAGCACCTACTATGTGTACTATGAGAAGCTAGGTGGCAGAGTAGATAGAGTGCTGGGCCTGACGTCTGGAAGACTCATCTTCCCAAGTTCAAATCTGACATCAGGCATTTACTAGGTATGGGACCCTGGGTTAGTCACTTACAGTTCCTCATCTACAAAATGAGCTGGAGAAGGAAATGGCAAACCACTCTAGTATTTTTTCCAAGAAAACTCCAAATGGGATCACAGAGTCAGAAATCAGTGAAATGACTGAACAACAACAAATGTATACTGTACTCCTATAAGTTTCTGCTCAGTTCAGTTCAACTTAATAAAATGCTGCATAATCAAAAGGCTATGGTATGGGATTTTGTTTGTTTTGATTTGTTTTATTTGAAACTGTCTCCCTATCTCACTCAAATTGGGAGTTCATAAGTGCAATGGCCATCAATGGGCATAATCCCACCACCACTCAACACGGGAGCATAGCCCTACTCTGTTGCTCACCTGAACCAAACACCCTATCACCTTGGCCTACTGTAGCTCAAAACCCTTGAGCCCAAGAGATCTGCTGGTTTCATCGTTCATAAGAGCAGGGATTATAAGCATGTGCCCCCATGCTAGGTGGTATGTTTTCTCTTCAAGCTCGTTTGGAAAAAAATCAATGAAAGGTATCCCAAGTCCCCTGCTGATTACTGAGATGGAATTGTTTGGACTGTGGATGATGAGACACTGTTCAGCTTGGACTGGGTAGTGAATTTTGTTTGTTTGTTTGCTTGCTTGGTTGGTTTTCTCAACCATCAAATCCCCTAGTGAGCAAACAAGTGGGGAATGAGGGTCTCACCCAGTATCTAATATTGTTATCAGAGCAGCCAGTTGGTGCCCAACTGTAACTGCCCATCATTTCAGGAATCCTGTCACTGTAGCCCTTGAATCTCCCTCTTGACTTCCACAAGTGTCAAACTAGATTTGTGGGCAACTTTTCCCTCTCCCCTTCTGCCCAGGTATAGGTAAAAGGGCAGAGAGCTTGCTGGTCCTTCCCAACAGCTCCCTTTGATTTGGGGCCACTGGGTAGGCTGTCTGGCTACTGCTGAAAACAGAGCACAGCACATTAGCATTTCCAGTCTGCCACATAAGAGTCTCAGCGTTTTCAATATATATTTAAAATAACGGAGCGAGACAAGCCACTGCCTTCCCCTGAAATTGCCAACGTATGCTCCGAGATCTCCTGCATTTTGCATTGTGTCAGTCTGTGTCAGAGGTTTCAGGAAAGGTAATATAGAAGATGAATGCAAGTCTATCATTGCAGTGCCAAGATGAAAAAGTGACAGCTCATAATGAAAAGAAAAATAGTTTCCATTTTGGGCCTCTGTAAGTAAGAAAGTGACAGAGTCATGGGAGCTGTGAGCCTGAAAAATGGTCCCTTTGACAGACATGCCTGTAAGTGAAAGTGCACCAGATATAATACTACCCATAATATAGGGAATAATGATTATTTTAGGGATCGCATGATTTTGAATAAATCCTTGACTACTCCCCAGAAAATGGAGTTGAAAGGGACCCAGGAAGAATGGTGGATTAATTTAAGGAATAAATGACCACATCTTTTTTTTTCCCTTTTCTTTCTTTTTTTTTTCTCTTTGGAGCCTAACTTGGTTGAATTTATTCCTGTCAGAAGAGACAAAAAGCCAATACATTTTTTTGAGTTCTGGAAGAAGAGTTGGTGGGAATGATGTCACTTTAGCATCTTCCTTCAGTTTTCTTTTTGGGGGTAAATTAAATTCTCTGAAGCAAAGCTACAGTTGGATTTGAACAAATTATGTGTGTGTGTGTGTGTATATATATATATATATATATATATGTATATATATGTAAACAAATATTATGTGTGTATATATATGTGTGCATGTGTATATATATACATATATACATACACACATATATACATATATACATATATATACACACATATATACATATGTGTGTATATGTGTGTGTGTGTGTGTGTGTGTGTGTGTGTGTATATATATATATAACCCACAAGTCTAGGAGAGCTAGAGTCAGGCTGTGTCTATGGAACACCAAACATTTTGGGATAATTGGAAAAAAATCTCAGATAAAATCTGGTTCTCATACCCTAAAGATATAGATACTAGACACTCTCTGAATAACTCAGCATTTCATTGAAAATTTTCTAATTTTTTTTTAATAGGGAAGCTGAGGCTCAGAGAATGTAAGTGTCTTGCCCAAGATCACAGAAACTAAAAAAATGGCAGGGTCTCTGGGACAGATCTGTCTCCTAATCAAGTGGGCTATTTGTGATACTACCTCACCTGCCTGGAAGAGTTTTTTTTTTTTTTGGCTTTGGATTCCCAGCACCTGGCATGGAGCCTGGCACCAAGGAGACACCAAAGTAACATTAATTAAGTGAAAAAATGATATGACATGGACCCAGTCTTAGTTGTTTCTTAGCCCTTTTGCTCTGTTTAAAATAGTTCTCCTTATATAACCTCCTTTTTCATTAGCATTCCTCTTGTGGATAGGAGAAAACAGCATCCAAAAATGCCCTGCATGGAGTTTTGACTTGGGGGATGAAATGCTTTCCTCATAATGTATTTGCCATATTCCAGGTCAAGGGGACTCTAAAACACATAGTGCTTTATTGATTTTCCCCTAAATTATGCACAGGAAATTCTAAGGTCAGAGCCCCTCAAATTTCCATTTTTAAAAAATTCAATTGTATCAGTTAAAATAAGTGAATGATCACTAAACAGTGGTGATCCCTGCTGAGAAGAATGAAGATGGGGAGACTTGGGAGGAAATAGGATAAATATTAATCTTAAGATCATAATACTCATTGAAGGAACCTTAGTAATTATCTAATCTGACTCCTCCAAACAATGCTAGAATTCAATTCAAATTTATTAAGGGACTAGTCAACTGAATAAACATTTATTCTGTGTCTACTGTATTCAAAGCCCTGTGATAAGCACTGGAAAAAATATTTGGCTTACCCTCCTAGAGCTTACCAAAGAGAAGAGGAAATTAAATAAATAAACAAATAAATAAAATTAATAGATGAACAAATGAGTGATGGATCCATAAATTGGATATCAAATAGATTGTTAAAAGAGCATTACATTAGAACTACATGAAAAAACAGATACAATTAATGAAATCAATGAAGCCTTCATGGCAGAAGTAACTTGTGATCTGTGTCTTTCAAAATGTGTAGGGCTTTAACTATTAGAGATGGGTGGAAGGTAATATAACATTCCTCACCAATGGTCACCCTGAATATGCTTGAACATATTAGTGATAGAAAATTAACAATTACTAGAATAGTCCAATTTTGATCACTTAGAAAATATCCCTAATATTGAGCCAAATTTGTCTACCTATATCTTTCACTCATTACCAGTTAGTCAACAAGCATTCCTTATGCCCTCATTATGAGCAAGGAACTGTGCTAAGCACTGGTAATACAAGTGAAGGCTAAAAAAAGTCACTTCTATTAAAAATTTCACAGTCTCATGGGGGAGACTATATGGAGACAGCACGTATATGCAAAATACGTCATCTTAGAAGGGAAGGTCCTAGATGCTGAGGAGACTGGGAAAGGCCTCCTGCAGAGGAATTACTCCCAGAATGATCTTTCTCATGATACTCTTCCAATATCACTAGTCCTTCATTCTACTCAAGACAAATCCCAATGTGCTTCTACCTTTCTTCCCACATTTTTATGCAGGTAAAATCAAGTTCACATGTGCTTTGCTCTTAAATGAACAAAATTTGTCTTATTCTCTATACTAGGCAAACAAAATGGTTGAAAAATACAAATTGCCCAAATTATTGACCTACAGCAGGAAAGTCAGACTACTGATGCAGTTGATAAATATACATTTCTTGGACAGATGCTACAGATGGGTAATGAGCTGGCCCCACAGCTGAATAAGAAGAGAAAACTATATTTGGGAAAAAGTGCAGTGCTTTAAATTGTCACAATCCATTCACTCTCACAAAAGCCCATCCTACTATCACCAGTGTTTTCCTGGTGGAACAATAGGCCTATGAATCATGGAGAATCATGATCTCAGAAGAATCAAAATTGGCATTTTAACTAATAGAACAGTGAAAAAATGCAGAGGATTTCAGTAGGCTGTAGTATGTTACTAAAAATGGTTAGTGCACATGGAGTGTAAATATACAGTATATAAAATTTAAAAGACTTGGAATAGGAGATGGGATGATCATGTAAAAAGAATTAGAGGAAATGGATGGTAGCCCAAAGTGGTATAGAGATACCAAAAGTGCCAGAAGAGGGCTTCCAGAATGCTTACTGAGGATTTATAAGAAGTTATGGGCAAGGTAGGATTTGTGTGGATAGAAGAAGCAGCTATTCCAATAAGCTCATGGTTCCATGAAAATCACAAATCAAGTTAAAATGAAAACCAAAGGCAGCTTTGGACCACAAAACAATTGATGAAAGAGCAATATATAGTGCTGGGCAACAGAGGATACATAAGGGGAAAAATATTGACCTACCTATTTTGCTTTGTTGATAATATGGTACAGCAAACTGTATAGAAACCTCCAGATTATTTGTTTACTAATAGCTATAGATCTTTATCTCTTTTCAATCCCTGTCCCCAACCCCAAAGGAATACTACTAGACTTGGGATTTCCTTGATGTAAAACACCAAGTGAAAAAATTCCCTCTAACAATATAGACCAGTACTTTTTCCACAGCTTATAGTCTTGAGAGCTGCTTAGAGCACTGAGAGGTTGAATGATTTTCCCAGGGTCCCAAAGCCACTATGTGTCTAATATGGGACTTGAGCCTCAGCCCTCCTGACTTCAAAGCCAATCTCTAACCACCAGGCTACATGATATCTGTCTGACCTGTTCCACCTCCTCCTCTCCCCAGAAATACAGAGACTTAGATAATTTCTTCAATTCATTTAGCTGTAGGAATGGCTCTGGAAAGTTAAGACTTCAAAACTTGGAATTTCTCCCAGAAATTCCAAATTTCCCAGAAAATTTTGAGTTTAGAGAACTGAAGAAAGTGCAAGGTATATGTATGTTCTGATGGGAAATTGTTTAAGATGGTGACAGTCTGACCAAGTGTATATAGGCAACTCTAGCACTTGAAGCTGCTAAATTATGACTAGACCAAAGATAAAACAGGCTGAATAAAAGTAGGAATGGATAACTCAGAACAAAGAATAGGAAAACATACTGACATGGCTTTTCCATTCTAATACAATTTCCTCATGGTTCAAATAACCACAAAAAGGTTCTATTTATCCCCAATATAAAACTTAATCATATGCATACACACATGTATGTGTGTGTATATATACATACGTGTATGCATATATGTGTGTGTGTGTGTGTGTGCATATGTGTGTATTTTATTCATGGCATAATGGTGGGAAAAATCTCTAGATTTCCATACAGAAGACCTAAATTTGAGTTTTAACTTCTATGCTTACTAATTATATGACCTTGGGTAATTCAAAACATTATAGGACTATAGTTTTGGAGCTAAAACAGACCTCAGAGATCATTTGGTTAAATCCTCTCATTTAGATGAGGAAACTGAGATATAGGAAAATTAAATGACATGTTCAGGATTATGCCAGTGGTAAGTGCCCGAGGTTCTACAGAGCCAAATCACTTAATCTCTCTGAGTCTCAGTTTCCTTATTTTTCAAATAGAGATAATACTTTCATTACCTAAATAGCAAGCACCACCTAATTTAAGATCGCTATATAGGGAACATTTTGGAAACTATAAAGCACTATATTAAACAATCAACTCTTATGGTCATTCAAATATTTCATGCATCTAAAACTTGCCTTTGCAGTTATCAATCGGTTTCATTTTTTGTTTGTTTGTTTGTTTGTCTTCATAAATCATCCAAAACATTTCACACAGTGTTAAGAACATGTTAGCTGCTAAAAAAAAAAATACACTTACAGAATTGAATTTTGAGAGATGGGGTTGAACTGCCAAGTTCCAGGGTTGTAGGACTGAGGAAGGGAGAAGGAGGATATTGAAGAAAAAAAATAATGAAAGGGAATTTTAGGGATAAGAGGAGGGCAAAAGGAAAACAGCAGGAGGGACAGGGAGGAATACAGAATAAGGAAGAAGATAGTGCAGGAAAGAAAATGTTGCAAAGATCTATTGTCCTAGAGAAAAGTTACAGAAATTGTGATACACTAATGTAACGTGATATCACTGTACAGTAAGATATGATGAATACAGAGAAGAATGGGAAGACTATATGTATGTGTAATATAACAATGAAAAAACAAAAAGTGGAAGTATGTACTTACATTGATCAAGCTTGGCCCCAAAGAAGAGAAGATTAAATATGCCTATCTCTCTTCTTTGAAGAGGTGGGAGATTAAGGGAGTGGAACTTTGAATCTACTGTTAGACAGGATTTATATATTTCTTATGTTAGTCAGTTAGAAAAGTAAATTTTTCTTTCTTTTTTTACTTGTTAAAAGGAATGACTCTCTGGAAAGGGGAAGGAGAGGTTTATATATTTGGAAATAATGGAGATACAAAAGATTAATAATTTTTTAAATAAAAATGTCTATTTTTCCAAATAATTAGATCTCACTTTCTCTCCAAAGTTGTTCTCTTTTCAACACCCTATTAGTTATTCTGATTATATAAAATATAAAGCCTCCTTTAAGTCATACTGGTCCTTAATATCTGCTTACCTTTCTTTTAATAAGGAGGTTGTAAACCTGGTTTCCAGTTATCTGAAAGCAGAAATCAACAAATATTACAAGCTTACAATCTTGAATTTACAAATCAAAATAACTTCTTATTCATTTTTCTTGCAGCTAATGATCAGCTCTTCATCTGGTCTGATCTGACCTTTTCTACTCACATCTTACCAACCCTTCCTGAATACTCCATCTACACCATTTCTTCCTGAATATTTTTTCCACTGAGTTTTTATAACACTCTTCTCCCCTCATTCTTTTTCTCCCTCACTGCTTCTTAGTCTGCCTTGTCAGATCTTTGTGATTTGAGATTTTCTTGGCAAAGAAACCAGAGTGGTTTGCCATTTCCTTCTACAACTCATTTTACAGATGAGGAGCTGAGGCAAATGGGTTAAGTGACTTGATCAGGGTCACACAGCTAATAAGTATAGGAGGTTGGATTTGAACCCATGAACCCAAGCCTGGCACTCTATCTGCTGTACCACCTAGCTTTATTCTCAGGCACCCCAAATAGTCTATTTTTACCATATATTGTCATTTCTGCATCTATACATCTTTCATGATTCCTATCTAATCACATAGTTACAATCCTATTTCAGTCCCTCATCATCTCTCACCTGAGTTATTTTAATGACTTTCTAATTCTTCTCCCTGCTTTATGTCTCTCCCTGTTCCAATCTATCCTTCACCCAGCTGCCAATGTGATTTTTCTAAAGCAGTTTTGATCATGTTAGCCACCTGCTCAATGAGTTCCAATTGCTTCCTATGATATTTAGGATTAAATATAAAACTATTTTTTTTCACTTAAAATCTTCATTATTTGGCTCCTCCCCACTTTTCCAGTCTTCTTACAATTAACTTCCTTTCATGCACTTCAATATCCAGTAAGTTCCTCAAGCACACTCCTCCATCTCCTTTCTCCATACCTTGTACTTGCTATGCTATCTGTGGGATGCTCTGTACTTTCATCTCCACATCTTGGTTTCTCTGCCTTCCTTTAAGACTCATCTCAGGGGCAGATAGATGGCACAGTGGATAGAGCTCCAGCCCTGGATTCAGGAGGACCTGAGTTCAAATCTGGCCTCAGACACATAACACTAACTAGCTGTGTGACCCTGGGCAAGTCATTTAACCCCATTGCCCAGCCAAAAAAATAAAAATTAAAAAAAAAAGACTCATCTCACATTTTCCCTTCTGTGGGAGGCTTTACCTGATCTCCTCAGCTCCCTGTGCTGTCTTGGATATACTCTGTACACATCTTATATCTACCTTGTTACTTACGTATTGTCTCCCTTTTTATTATTTTCACCCTTTTAGGGGCTAGGTATTTTTCCCCCTCTGTATCCTCATGACATAACCCAGCATCTGGAATACAGTAAGCAATTAATAAATGCTTGTGGATGGATTTCCATCCACCATTCCTATCAGGCTGATCTCACTGTTCTCTGAATATTTCATGTCTAGGCACTTTTCCCTCTGCTACCTTAAATATCCTCCCTTTATCCCCTATATACATCTAAATCCTGCCCATTGTTGTGAGTCCCAACTCCAAAAATTACAGAAAATATTATAGATCACTTTGGAGTAGAGTAGGTATGAAAGCCTTTCATAGAAGAAGTGAGATACGTTAATCGCTAAAGAATGGGTAGGATTTTCATAGACAGGCAAGAATGTGAAAGGTATTCCTTAATTTTTTTTTTATTGAAGTTCTTTTATGGTAATGGAATTGCTAGTCATTCAACACACATTTATTAAGTGTCTACTATGTTCCAGGCATTGTGATAAGTGCTAGAAATACAAAAAGATTCAAAAGATAGTCCCTATTCTCAAAGAGTTTACTTGAACACAGATTATACATGTTATGTCCTATCTAAAGAATGGGTCATTTCTTAGAATCATGGAATCTCCGAGTTGGATCAGGCTTTGAATTTCATTAGGACAACCTTGGCCCAAAAATGAATTTCCTTTTTAACATCCCTAAAAAAATAGCAATTGACATTCCATTTGAAAATTCACAGTGGCAGGGAACTCACTACTTCCAGAGCAGTCCGTTCCATTTTTGTACAACTCTAATTGTTAGAAAGCGTTTTTATTTTTTTTTTTACCTTTATATCAAACTAATTCCATTCTCCTGCAGCTTCCACCCACTGTTCTTAATTCTGCCCTCTGGGGCAAAGTAAAACAAATGTCATCCTTTTTCCACATGACAGCTGCTTAAATACTAGAAGACAGCTATTCTGTCATCCTCTAAGTCTTCTCTTCTGCAGGCTAAATATCATGTCCTTTCATATATGGCATGATCTCCAGTTTTCTCCCTATCTTAGCCATCCTCCTTTGGATAGCCTCCAACTCTTTTATGTCCCTTTCTCAAACTGGGGGACCAGACCTGAAGACAATACTGTACATGTGATTAGACTAGGGCCATTGACCATGAAATTATAAGATCTCTCCTTTTAGGGAAACTGTTTCTCTTAATATAGCACAAGACTTCATTAGTTCATTAGCTTTTTGGGCTGCCATGTTACACTACTGAGTTAAGCTGTGTGTGTAGTTTGCAGAGGTCATTTTCATATAGAAACAAAGGGGAGGAGGGTTATGGTGGTGGGTGAGAGAGTCTGAGATGGAGAAACAGAAACAGAGAGGCAAAAATATAGAGAAAGAACAAACAGAGACAAAGAAGGGAGGGTAATCATTTACTATGTATCAGGTGCTGTGATAAGCAGTGGAATGTAAACGACAGTCCCTTCTTAATTTATATTCTAATAGGCAATGACAACATGGAAAAAAAAATGGAAAGTGGGTGGGCCTATCAAAGCCTAGGAAGGGTCTGGACACAAAGTCCCATTTTCCAAGTGGAAAGAGTAAAGATGATGTCCTGATGATTGAATTCCAGTGGAGGCAACTTGGCTGGAGATTGTACAGGAGGAAATGCTTTGGAGACTTTAACTAGATTAAATAAAATGTTATGTTAATGGAATGGAAATATTCAACCCCATGTTTACGAACTGAGTTTCACTGATAGCCATTCAGATAACACAGCTTAGGAAAATGAATATGACCCCAGGAGATCACATTCTGACCCTAGCGGTTATGACTATATGCCCTGACACTTCCCAAAGAAAGTGTTGAAAGTTTTTCATGTTTCTCTGATTTTCAAAGATTGAATGGCCTCCTATTTCTTGGATCTGTCTTTTTTCTTAGGTTGCATTGATTCATCTTCTAGACATACTAGCCTGAAAGAAGTGTGCTGAAACAATTTTTAAAAACGCTATATAGCTGACTTTCATCAAAACAAATATTTCAAGGTCTCTGTCACTTTGAAATTTTCCATTGCTGCTAATTTCTTTTTTAGGTAGTATCACAGCTGCTTTAGAATCATAATTCATGAGGTGGTTCCAAGAAGGTGGAGAAAAGGCAGGAAGTTGCCTGAGCTCTCCCCAATTTCCCTTTAAACAACTTCAAATTATGTCTCAAAATGAATTCTGGAGCAAAAAAATTAAAAAAAAAAAAGGATGGGGTGAAACAATTGTCCAGCCTAAGATAACTTAAAAGAACTTCAGGAAAGTACTGTTTAACTTGAATAAAGGGGGAGCACAGACAAGTTCAAGCAGTGTCCAGGCAAGCCAGTGGGAGATTCCCTAGCCCCAGCACAAATCAGCAACCAAGGCCAGTAGTCCCAGCTCAACAGGCCAACAGCACAGAGAGGCAGCTGTGAGGCCTCTAGCCCTGATGCAATAGGCTAGTGGTAAGGCCTGGCAAACTTGGAGGCCCCTGGCACAGTCAACTAAAGTAGGCTGGGCCACCCCAGCTCATCCTCCTGCAGAAAGCTATGATCCAGCCTCTTTGCCCCCAGTGCAAGAAGCATGAGACAGTGCACTCTCTACCCTAGGAGCAGAGCTCAACTTTAAAAGTCACTGAAATGGCTGGAAAATGAGCAATAAACAAACAAATAAAAGGCCTGACTATACAAAGCTACAAGAAGGGAAGATCAAAACACAAACTCAGAAAGGGACGACAATATCAAAACAATGACATGTGAAGCCCCAAAGAGAAATATGAATTGGTATTAGGCCCAAAAGTCCTCCTAGAAATGCTCAAAAAAATTGTTTTTTAAATCAAGTAAGAGTTGTAGAAGAAAAAATTGGGGAAACAAATGAAAGTTATTCAAGAGAATCATGAAAAAAGAGTCAACAGCTTGGAAAAGGAAGCACAAAAAATGGAAAAAGAAAACAGCTTCTTCAAGAGTAGAATTGGCCAAATGGAAAAGGAGGCACAAAATCCACTGAAGAATAAAGTTCTTTAAAAAGCAGAATTGTGCAAATGGAAAAGAAGGTAAAAAAAAAGCTAACTGAAGAAAATAATTCCTTAAAAATTAGAATTGGACAAGTGGAAGCTAATGATTCTGTGAGACATCAAGAATCAATCAAATAAAATCAAAAGAATGAAAAACTAGAAGAAAATGTGAAATAGCTCATTAGAAAAACAACTGACCTGGAAAATAGATCCAGGAGAGAAAAATTTAGGAATTATTGGTCTACCTGAAAGCCATGATCAAAAAAAAAAGAGAGAGAGCCTGGACAGTGTCTTCAAGAAATTATCAAGAAAAACTGCCCTGATATCCTAGAACAAGAATATAAAATCATAATTGAAGAATCCACTAATACCTGATGAAAGAGATATCAAAATGAAACTCCCAGAATATTATATCCAAATTCCAAAACTCTCAGGTCAGGGAGAAAATACTGCAAGCAGCCAGAAAGAAATAATTCAACTATCAAGAAGTCACAGTCAGGATTACACTGAATTTAGCAGCTTTTACATTTAAGAATCAGAGGGCTTGGAATATGATATTGCAGAAGACAAAGGAGCTTGGATTACAACCAAGAATCAACTACACAGCAAAACTGAACATAATTATTCTGGGGGGGGGGAATGGACATTTAATGAAATAAGGGACTTTCAAACATTTCTGACGAAAAAACCAGAGCTGAACCGAAAATTCAAATTTTAAACACAGGGCTCAAGAGAGACATAAAAAGATAAGTGGGAAAGGAAAAAAAAACATGTTATTAAATGAGGCTAAGCTTTTTATTTATTTATTTGTCTGCTCTTTATTTATTTATTTATTTATTTATTTGTTTGTTTATTTATTTTTAGGTTAAACTTTGTATATCCTTGAATGGGAAGATGAGACATGTAAGTCTTAAGAGAGGTATCTCTATTAGGGCAATCAGAAGGAAGATACATAGACAGAGGGTATGGGTATAAACTGACTTTGATGGGATGATATAAAAAAAAATTAAGGGGTGAGAAAGAGGTTTGCACTGGGAGAAGAAGAGGCAGAATGGGGTAAATTACATCAGATGAAGAGTTGCAAATGACCTAATACAGTTGAGGGAAATAAAAGGAGGGAGAAGGGTTTGAGCATTGCTTGAACCTTACTCTCATCAGATTTGGCCCAAAAAGGGAATAATATACCACACTTAGTTGGTTATAAAAAATCTATCTTACCCTATAGGGAAGTAAGAGGGGAGAGAGACATGAAAAGTAAGGACACTGATAGAAAAGAGGGCAGATTGAGGGAAGCAGTGGTCAGAAGCAAAACCTGGCTATGGAGAGAGAGGGTGAAAGAAGAGAGAGAGAAAAATATAAACAGGAAAACAAGATGGAAATACACAGTAAAAAAATAAATGCTAAAATTGTTTTTACATGTAATTAGAAAAAATAAAATTCTATTTTTAAAAAGATAATTTCTTGACAATAAGAGAATCATAATTCATTTTACTGTCTTTTTATTCAACAGCTGACACTTTCCCTGGTCTACCACCTTGTCTTCCTGATTTATCCAATTTATCCAATCAGAAATCAGTTCTTAAACTCCTACACACTGACACACCCTGCTTCCTTCTCCAGTTTTCTGGGTTTTACTGAGCTTTAATATGTGAGTTTGGGGTGGGAGGAAATGCTAGCTATTGGCACCATGGAAAATGATAAATGCTAGAGGGGCTGTGGGAAAACAGGTTCATTGATGCTCTACTGGTGGGCCTGCAAATGGGTACCAACATTCTGGAAAGCAATTTGGAATTACCTATAACAAGTTCCTGAATGGTATCTTTGCTTATAGGTCTATATACTCAAAAGAGATCAAAGAAAGATGACAAGGTCTACTTTCTATGAAATATTCTTAGTAGCTTTATGTGGTGGCAAAAAAAAAAAAACCCTAGAAACTATAGGGACATCTGTCAATTGAGGAATGGCTGAATAAGTTGTAGTATATAAATTTGGGGTACCATTTATTGCGCTGTAAGAAATGAGGAAATACATCACGTCAAAAAGATAGGGAAAGACTTATATGTACTGATGCATAGTGAAGCAAGCAGAACCAGGAGAACAATTTATACTGTAAAATCCATATTGTAAAAATGAACAATTTAGAAAACTTTTATAAACTGAAGAATGAAATTAAGAGAACAAGGAGAGCGATTTATACAGTAACAACATCATAAAAATACACCATTTTGAAAGCTGTTAAGATCAATGATCAACACAATAACCATTCATGATTCCAGAGGACTGATGATAAAACATTAATGCTATCCATTAATAGAAGCTAACAGCTAACATTTATGTAGCACTTACTATGACTAGGCACTATGATAACTGTTTTACGTATATTGTTTCATTTGATCTTCAAAACAAACCTTGGAGGTAGGTACTATTATTATCCCCATTTTATAGATTAGGAAACTGAGGCAAGCAGAGGTTAAAGGACTTGCCCAGGGTCATACAATAGTGCATATCTGAGAGTGGATTTGAACTCAGGTCCTCCTGATTCCAAGGCCAACACTATATCCACTGTGCTACCTAACTGTCATCATAAGGATATGACAGATTTAAAATATAGAATGATACAGAATGTGTGTGTGTGTGTGTATATATATATTATATTCTGTATTTTAAATGTGTTATTTGTACATGGGTGAGTGGATAGATAGATAGATAGATAGATAGATAAGTAGATAGGCAGATAGGCAGATAGACAGGCAGACAGATGTAAACAAATATTGAAGGAATATTTTGCTTGACTCTGCACATTCATTAAAAGAAATTTGTTTTTCTTTTCCCCCCCCATAAGGTGAGTAGTAAGAAGGAATGGAAAAAAAATTGATTTTTCTTATTTTCAAAAATATATAGAGAGAGAAGTAGGAGGGTGCTACAGATGTGAAATATCGTGTGCACTCTCAGGTAAAGTCACTGCATGATTAATTTTACTTAACTTTTATACTTTGTTACAAGAGATCTCTCACGAAGTGGGAGTAATCTATAAATGTGTGTAATATAAAAATAAAACATGTCCATGAAACTAAATTAAAGAATGAGAAAGTTACTATATATGGACTATTGCCCAGCTACACCTACTCCATCCTGTGACTTCACAGTTGATTTTCTGAACCTCAGTGTAGGAGTTTACATTGATGACCATCAAATTCCATAGTTGATTCAGCCCATCATTCTAGCCTGCCAAGATCTTTGTGGATCTGGATTCTGTCATCCATCGTGTTAGTTACCTTTCCACCTTCATACCAATAGCAAACTTGATAAGCATGACATCTGAGCCTTCATCTAAGTTCTGATAAAAAATGTAACACCACACAGAGCCATTCCTGAACTGAATTTTCCCTGACTCATATATAGAATTCAAAACTTACACTTGTCATTGCCTGCAGTTGCATCCCCCATCAAATATACATATATAATACTCTTTCAATATATTCCTATCTTTAAGGGTTAAATTGAAAGGAATAAAAATTGGCTAATAAAAATCCAGGCCACTAAGAATAGCACACTTTGGCAGATTTTGCTTTCCCTGGGGGCAAGTACCTTTCCAATTCTCTGTGACTTTCAAAAATACATTTGGTCACTCTATTAATTCTCTTCATTCCCTGGGTGTTTTATTGTCTGGCCTCACTGATGTAGGTTGGCACAAGTTTTACAAGCAATCCTTACCTGATTTTCATCAATACAAATATCAGCAAGATATCTATTTGAAATTTTCCTTTGCTGCTTATTTCTTTTCTTTTTTTAAGCAGCATTATGGCTGCCCCAGAATCATAATTCATTTTGCTGCTTCTTGACTTATTAATAAGCTGACACTCTCCCTGGTCTACCTTTCCTCCTGTTAGGTTTTTGGGCAAAAGAATGAAAAAGCTAAACTGAAACAGTTCTAAGGCCTCAAGGCCATGGCAGACTTTGACCACTCATGCAAAATAAAAAAGATGATAAATACAAAGTTCCACACAAATCAGGTGGGGAGCAAAGCCACTTATTATTAAGAGCTGACATTTGTGTAGGACTTACTTTAAGGTTAATAAATCATCAACTATCCTGTGGAGTAGATATTTTGGCTATTACTATAAGTGTTTTACAGATGGGAAAGAGAGGCACAGGGATATTGAAGGAACCAAAGGCCACATATCTACAAAGCTCTAATACCAGAGCTCTTTCCACTACAGCACACTTCCCTAGTTTCCCTGGACATCCCCAAGTAATTTGGGCATCTAGCTGGCTCAGTGGATAGAGTGCTGGACCTAGAATCAGGAAGACCTGAGTTTAAATCCAGGCCTCAAACATTACATGACCTGAGCAAATTGCTTATGCTGTTTGTCTCAGTTTCCTTACCTGTAAAATGAGCTAGGGAAGAAATTTGCAAACTGTTCCAGTATCTTTGCCAAGAAAAGCCCAAATGAGGTCACAGAGAGTTGGACACAACTGAAATGACTGAACAGCAACAACCCAGTTAACTGAGGCAAAACTGGAAGTTTTAGAATTGTAAGTCTTTCCATTTTCTACATCTGGTATAGGTGGAGACTGAGGAGTTAGAAAACTTGACTAATATGAAGTACTGGTTGCACACTAATGTTAATCATTGCTTAGAGGAAAGGCCCTGGAGAGTAGCATTATTGAGAAATATCAGAAATGCCCCTTTGCCCCCAAATATTTTCTCCATAAGTTTGCCATGGCTGACTTTAATAGCTCAAGTTCTGTAATTTCAGGGCTGTGCATGTTCTTTCTACTGACACTAATCAGGGCCCTTCTCTGTTTTGGTTGGCGATCTTAATGAGATGTTGTGGCCAAAAAATTAATTGCCCCGTGGCCAATCTGTGTCATCAGCTTCCCCAGATTTAGGGAGGCTGGTCCTCAGATGATAAACATGCAGTATGTTGCCAGCCCATACTGGAATCTGGCCATTGTTGTTTGATTAGGAGCAGCCAAAACCTGAGTTCCATTGGCATAGCACTCAAGAATATAGTCAATGCCAGACCACAACGATGCACTCTTGAATGAAATGATTTTTACCTCTAGGGATTCACTTCAGAGTCCCATTTAAAATTCAAATGTGCCCAAAGGAATAATGATGATGAAGTTGATCATGATCATGATGAAGAGGAAGAAAAAGAGAAGGAAAATGATGTGGATGATGATGATGATGATAATTTGTTGTTGTTTTTTGGTTTTGTGTGTTTGTTTTAAGTTTTTACATAGTTTATTTATGCGGTGATGAAAAATTTTCTTCATGGGTAAACATCTTCCATAGTGCTTTTTAATCCTTCTGTTGTGAAATCTCCAGCTCACTTTTTGCCAGCACCAACATTTGCCTTTGCAGTACCCCTGACTTTCTTCATTCTGTTCTTGCGTTCCTTTCACTGTTTTCTTGACGTCTTTTTCTTCTCACACAAGCCATGCCTTGCAAGTCTGTGCTTTGGTTCATTTTTCTTTGCATAGTCAAGGGAACCATAAATCATGCCAAAGCCTGTTGTTTTGCCACCACCAAAATGGGTTCTGAATCCAAAGACAAAAATGACATCTGGAGTTGTCTTGTACATCTTGGCCAGTTTTTTTCGAATTTCAGTCTTGGGCACTGTGGCCTTTCCAGAATGAAGGACATCTATAACCATCTGTTTACGCTGAAGAAGTCTGTTTGTCATGAACTTCCTGGTTCTGATGGTTACAGTGTCATTCATGGTGGCGGCCAGCTCCTCGAGCAGCAGGAGAGAGAAAGGTGATGATGATAATTTGGACCTATTTCATTGATGAAGATCAGGGTTCAGGAAACGATGACCCTTGGGTCAAATTCAGCCCAGCATATTTTTTTAACATAATCAATGAGCTAAGAATAGTTTTTATACTTTAAAATAAAATTTTATAGTATTTAAAATGTAAAAACCACTCTTACATTTGGCCAGCACCAAAACAGGTCCTGGCTGTAGTTTATTGACTCTTGATATAAATAATGGTGATGATGATGACTAATATTTTAATGGTACTTTAGATTTTATGAAGCACTTTACATATACTCCCCCATTTGAGTCTCAGTACAAGTGCAGGTAATATTATTGCCATTTTGCAGACGTAGAAACTGACATTCAGTGAGGTTATGTCTTGCCCATGGTCACACAACTGCATAAGCAACAGAAGTGGCTTTTGAACCCAGGTGTTTTGACTCAAAGTCTAACACTCAAATCACTGTTTTATTATTGTTGTTGTTATTGTTGTTGTTGCATCATTATTCTTCATTTGTGCTTTAGCAGTGATTCATGTATCAGGTTGTTTCTCAGAATGATAGATAGAGGATAGATAGATAGATAGATAGATAGATAGATAGATAGATAGATAGATAGATAGAAGCATAGGATTGGTCATTTTTGCAACAGCCTCAGAGAATGGAAAATGCTAAAACATAAGCTGTTATAGACTTCAATGGGACATGATAGTAGAGGGAGCATTATGAGGAGCTGGGAGAGACAAAGGATCTAGAGGAAGGAGTGACACTACAGGGAAATGGGAGAAAACCTGTCCATTGTTCCGTCCTTTGCAGTTTTACCAAATTGTTGAAGATAAAGAGCAGAAGTGGCATACCAGAAAACAATCTAGAGACGAAAGAGAATCACAAATGAGAAATAAGCATGAACTTCCTGTTGGCCCCAATAAAGCCAAAGTAGCTCTTTTGAACAAGCGATCCCCTGGACAGGAAGGGGATTGCTTTGATGGCATGGTGAGGAGAGGCCAGTCCCAGAGCAGCACATTCACTTTGGGCACCTTATAAAGATGTTGACAGACCCGAGAGAGTTCAGAGAAGAGCAGTGAGATTATTACAGGGGCTGGAGGGATTGATTTATGAGGAAAGATGGGAAAAGCTGCACTGTTACCGTTTGGATAAATGATAGCTAAGGAAGGCATAATAGTATCTATAAATATTTGTAGGGCAGAAACAGCAAGAAGAGAAAAGGGATTTGTGTGCTACTGATGGAATACAATACCCTCAGCTTTTCTGCATTCATCTACCAGGAAAAATCTTTGCGATAGCAACATCAGGAAGACAAAAAAAAAAAGAGCCCAAAGGGAAAAAGGTGAGATAGTCCACATTCTGTCACCCTGATTTCATTTCAACCTAATTTCATACAGTTCTCTAATGCATATGTTACATTCCATCAATTGTTAAACCATTCTCTGTCCCTCACCTCTTCCAAGCACCCTATGGCTTCTTACCTCCCTGCCTTTCCCAAATATGAATGGAATGCCCTCGATCTCCTTCTTTACATGTTGAATTTTCTTTCATCCTTTGAAGTCCAGTTCCAATGCTACTTTCTTCAGGAACTTTTTTCCCTGATACCTCTGGTAAGTAATAAACTTTTCCTCCTCAAATATTACCTCTCACTTTTATTTATACCTTTTTAATGCATTCAAAATGTAGTTCATATTATAATTAACTCTGTGTGTGGAGAGAGAGAGATGAGCATGGCATAGTGGATAGAAGGTCAGCCTTGGAGCCAAGAAAATCTGGATTCAGCTTCTGCTTCCTGATACATGCTGTGGTTCACAGGAAAGACATTTAACTTCTTAGTGCCCCCCAACAAAGGCAACTTTCTGAGATTATAAATTAGAGAAGAGTCACAAATCTGCATCTTTGGAGGGACTTGCCATACTGGGAGCTCCCCATCCTGATGAAAGCAGAGGTGCAGATCAAAGTTCAGCTAATATAATATCATTCCCTTCATGGAGTTTCCAGCCTAAAAGAACATATCCATACCTCCATCAATCCATGAAGGGAAGGAAAATGCCTTAGCTAAAATTTAGTCTGGACTTTTGATTTCATCAGTATAGTGATTCCATTCACTGATGCTTCAATCCCTCTGTAACTTAGTCCCATAGAGTTGACTCGAGGCATTGAAAGCTTAATGAATTGCCTATGGTCACACAGCTAGTATCTGTCATAAGAAAACTTGAACCCAGGTTTCCTGACTCCAAGACTTAACCATTACATCATATTACAACCTTCGGCCTTTTTCTCTGTCTTTGTTTCTTTCTCTCTATTTCTATCTCTTTCACACACAGCCATGTATACGCAGCCACAAATAGCTAGAATACAAAATATCACATTAGAAGCACATTTTTAAAGTATAAAAACGTGCTCTGTGAGGTCAGAGAAAAGGTCATGTACAAGTAGCTATATATATGTACTCTGCCAGTAAACTCTGACCTCCATGAGGAAGGGGAAACCATGAATTAAACAAATGTTATATCCGCAGGATTGTGCACAGCCCTGTGCACAATGGGTGCTCAGTAAGGGTTTACTGAATGGAATGGGAGCTCGAAGTCCTCAGAGCCAGATTAAATTCAGTGAACATAACTAAGTTGATCATGCTCCCTTCAGCCTGGATTGTGGATAGAGAGGTGGGATGGAAGCCTTCATAAAAATGAGAGTGGAAAACAATCTTTACAACCTGTGCCCATCCACACTCTTGAAACACGACCTTAAGTAAAGCTTCTGTTGCTGCTGTGACAGTTTTTTCTCATTGTCTCCAGATCCTTCCTCTCTTCTCCCTCCTCTTCCAGTGCTTTCTGCACTTTCAGTTTTGTTCTAGGCTCAGATAAATGCAAACCTTCTGCATGAAGTCTTTACTGACCATGCACAGGTGAAATGATCTCAATTTTCCCTAACATTTCTAAGGCCCTGAATGTTGCTAGCATTTATTGGACTATGGTTCCTTTGAAATAAGTACTTTGGGGTTCTTTTGTGTACCTATCTTTTTCTGCTCCACAATATTGTATACAGGACAATGGGAAGGGTTCAGAAGAGAAGCTTTGGAATGTCCCTTTGAAAGGTTTCCTCCAATTCTAAAAACTCTAGGATCCTCTAAACAGGGATACTTCTCAAGATCCCAGCCTAGTATCTAGTAGAGTGCCTTACACATAGTAGGGATACAACAAATGTTTGCTGATTGACTGCTCCTCTCCCCACACTTCATATAGAGTTACAACCACTGTGCCTAGGCAGTAAGTACTACTAGGTAATTAGCATAAACCAGGACAGCTTTCTGTCTCAGAGGGGCATCGGGCTGGAGCTTCCAACCTCAGGCTGAGTGTTCCCAGCCACTGGTGAATCTTTCGCTGTGATTGAAATTACTCAGAATATAATAAAGAATCTCCCACTTGGGACCTGTAGGCTTTTCCACCTACCATTTCTTATCAGAATAGTTAGCATTCATGAGTCATTTTGAACTTGGCCACAATGAATTGGACTCATGGTGCCCCTGTTGAACCCCCCTGACCCTGGATGTAAGCAGCAAGATGACCAAGGCTGCCACTAAAGCTGGGCACTCAAACATACAAAGCCTGTACCACTTGTGGCAGCTGCAGTTAGTATGGACGATTGGTTTGGATGGATAAAAACAGATTTCCCAAACCAACTGTATTCAATGCAACATATTTTTCATACATTTAATGGAACAGAAATTTTTTATTTTATCCGACATTTATGGGCATTACTAGTGTTCTGTGGAGGGAGGAGAGACCTGGTGGGGAGAGATAGCAGGTGTAGGAATCATATTATTTTTATCATAAGATTAGGGCTCTCTGCGATTTCCTCCCCAAGGCCCCTTTCCCCTCCTCCCTGTGTAGAAAAAAGCAAGATTATAGATGGAAGCTTCTGCTGTACAAAGCCCAGGCTGCTCAGCTAACCCTTCCTCCCGAGCCGTTTAGGCACCAGAGATCCCATTATTTAATGCTAATGTCTTGTTGTTCTAGTGCCTGGCACTAGGAGATCCAGATTCTTGGCTCCATAACCCCGGGCATCAGCCAAAGCAATAAAGAAGAGACAATTCTTCATTATCATCCCTGGATGATTCATAGTGACAATGAACGGGCATGCTTGAGGTTTGTTTGTCTTTTTTATTTAGGACATTTGTATAGAGCTTTGCAGTTTTTTTCACATACTTTATCTCATTTGATTCTTCCAACACTTCTATTCAATATTCAGCTCATCAAGTTATGATTTTGTTTTATATTTTAAAGCAACAGGTTTAGCTATTTGCTGTGTATAAGGAAGACCACAAGGCTTATTAAATTGTGATCTGGTGACAATCGGCTTTTGTTCTCTAATCCTCCTAAAGATTAGTAATTAATGAATCAGAACTTTCAGATTATTTGGGAAAACTAACAACGCCTGAGATAAAGATGTCTTCTTCTTTCTCTTTATCATTTCTGTGCTTTCCCTTCTTTTCTCAGACTTTTATTCGAGAGACTCAGTTTCCTCGTCGACAAATTGAAAGGTTTGGGCTCGATGAAGGGCAGATGGGTACAATGGAATTGAAATGGCATTGGAATCAGAGGGCCTGGTTTTTATTCTACCTTGAGTATCTAGGTCTTGGTACTCTCAGTTGTAAAATGAGGGGTTTGGATTAGATAGCCTCAAATGTCCATTCCAGTTCTAAATCTATGATCCTATGACCCATAGATTTCTTTCTAGCCCTAACTTTCTGTCATTGTGTATATTTCTTTTGGCTATTCCATGGTAATTACCACAGTATTAGGCATATAATAGATGCCTAATAAGATAAATACTTATTAAATTCAATTAAACTATCAAGTTATAAGTAATAATTCTGATGACAACTAACATTTACATAGCACTTTAAGGTTTGAAAAAATACTTTGTACATATTACCTCCATCTCCCTCATCACAAAAGCCCTTTGATGAAACTGCTTTGATTATCTTCATTTTGTAAATGTGGAAACTGAGTCTAAGAAAGTTCAAGGGCCTTAACCAGAATCACAAAGACAGGTTAAAAAAAATCTGTTTTCAAGTTACATATTTCTCTAATCTCTCAAATGTATGCCAGAATTATCTCTCACTGAGTGAAACTTAGTTAGCCAAATGACTCCACGCAACCTCATCTCTACTCCTGGGAAAGTATTGAAAATCATACATCGTGTCAAAGTTAATGACATTTCTGTTTTATCTGTATATAAAAGATGCAACATTGTACAATCAAATATGGAGCTGAACATTAGATTTTGAAAAGCCTTTAGTAGTTTCATAGTACCATTTGTTAATCTTGCATTAAATATTCCTAGCTCATCATTCTCTTTAATGGTGTGGCTAAATATGTTGGATCAATGGAAACACAACTGTATGATTAGAGAATACTGGAGCTTACAGGAATCTTAGACAAAAATATAGTCTAATCACTTCACTTTTTCCAGGAAAAAATTGAGGTCCAAAATGAAGTAACTTATGATCATAGGATCATTAATTTAGAGCTGGAAGGGACCTTAGAAGTCATCAAATCCTAGTCCAATCCCCTCATTTTGCCGATGAGAAAACAGGCCCAGAGAAGTTAAATAACTTAAGCAACATCAAAGAGGTAGTAAATATAAGAAATGGAATATGAACCCAGTCCCTGTGAATCTAAAATCTGGTACTTTCTGAATATTCAAGACACATCTAAGGTCTTCTGACCCTGAATCCAGTGTTCTTCCCATATTCCACCATTGCTTCCTTTCTTTGACAGATAGAGGATTATCTGAGATTTATGTTTGATTTACTTTGCACTCAAATCTAATTGAATCTGCCAGGTCCCAAGAATGAGAACAAAAAGCTCAAAGAGGGGTAGGTCACTATGGATGATGCTTATTATACTGAATTTAACAAATTAAAAAATTCTAGGAGTTTTTTAAAAATCTTAGTGTGTCTCTCCTCTGTCTCTATCTCTCTCTGTTTCTCTTTCTTTGTCTATTTCTGTCTCTATCTCCCTCTTACCTCTCTTTTAGTTTCTGTCTGTCTCTCCCATCTCTCTCTCTCTCTCTCTCTCACACACACACACACACACACACACACACACACACACACCCCTGTATGTTTTTCTATCTGTCTCTGTCTCCTCTGTCTCTCTGCCTCTCTGTGTCTCTCTATCCCTCTCTCTGTCTCTTTCTTCTTTGTATGTGTTTATGTATGTTTCTGTCTGTCTGTCTTTATCCCTCTGTTTCTGTCTCTCTGTATCTCTGTGTGTATCTCTGTCTCTCTCTGTCTCTGTCAGTCTCTGTCTCTCTTTCTCTCTCACATTTTCTCTCTCCATATTCTATTCTTTCTGTTTTAAGCTACAACCAGGACTTAGAGGAATGAAATATTGTCCCTGGCTGAAAGAGCAGTAGGCTAGCAGACTGTCTGTTCTTTCCAGACTGGCTCTGCTGTAAGAAACAGAATGGCTTGGAGCTTGTGTTCATATCACAGATGCTGAGCAGGTGAGCTTTAAAAAATGGGATTTCATCTGAATAATCTGTCAGGCTACAGACCCACAAAAAAATGCCATTTCTGACTCCAGCCACAATGAGTGATTACTTTGATAACAAATTAAAACAAGCTTGGAAATTGGAAATAATGAGAATTAAGCAATCTCTAATGAAGGACTTGGCTCCCCCTTTCTGAACATTTCCTTCTATATTAGCCATAAACATGAGCTCTTCATTAATAGAAATGGGTTCGTTGCTACTAGCCACAGGGGGAATCTACTGGATGTGTGACACTAACTTCCCACCTGATCAAGAAGACAACTTGTTCTTAATGCAAGTACTTTCTTGGGAACTTAAAAAAAATGTTTATGTCTCCTTTGGCTTCCTGCACATGAAGCCTACTGCAATGCTCAACTTTCAAATATTCACATATTTTCTGAGTACGGGATGTTTATGGCATCAGATAATTTCTGGATGATTACTGTTTTTAATAACCATTTAATTAGTATATTAATCAGAAATGTCCTTTTGGCTTATAGAAGGCACCAAGGGACAGAGGTAAGAAGCAAAGATATTCATATAGCAAACCACTTGCAGGAAAAAAAAAAATCTGTTCTTTCAGGTTGAAAGATACAGAAGAGCAGTTGCTAAGTTTAGCCTAAAGAATAGAAGATTTGGGAGAGAGGAGGGTGATAGCTGTCTCCAGATTCTTAGAGTTCTGTCACACTGCAGAAGGATTACACTTGTTTTACTTGGTCTCAGAGGACAGAACTATGAGATAGGGGGTGGTAACTTTGAGGGGCAGATTACAACACTACATAAGGCAAAACTTTCTGATAATTGGAGTTATCCAGAAGCATACAGGAATATCTCAGAAGGTAATGAGCTCTTCATAAGTCATGGTTCCAAATCAGATGAACATTTGATAGGATATTGCAGTACGAATTCCAGGTTAGGAAGAGATTGGACAAGAGAATCATAGAATTTGAGCTAGAATGGACCTAAGCAAACTCATTTTATATACTAGGAAACTGAGACTGAGAGGTAAAATTACTTGCCCAAGTTCGCAAAGATGGTAAATACCAGAGCCAGGATTCAAATCCAGGTCCTCTAACTCTAAATCTGGTACTTCTTCTGCTAAACCACACTATACTTTTCAATTCTGAGATCCTGGTACTCCCATGATTTCTAAGCTAAAGTCCCAACTGATAATGCTAAAGAGGGTCATGTAAAAATACACCATTGATTGTCCCTCAAAGTGGTGTCTAATAGAACAGGCATCCTCTAATGCTCCTGGAAGGCTGTATATATTGAAGAACAGGAGCAAATCATCTTGCATGTCAGCCGTGGACAAGAGCAAACAATGTTTCTTACAGAGTAAGATATTTAGATTGGGGACCATGAACTAGAACTCTGACTTAGAAATCATAGAAGTAAGAGGATCTCAGAGTTGAAAGAGATCAGAACAGCATGGTTTATCAGAAGGGGCACCAGATTTAAAGTCAAAAGACCTGGATTTGAATCCTGGCTCTAATATTTACTATCTTTATGACTTTGGACAAGTAATTTCATCTCTCAGTCTCAGTTTCCTAGTCTCTAAAATGAACAAGTTTGATTAGATGATATTTAAGTTCCCTTCCATCTTAAATGATTGGAATTTGTTTGGGATTCCTTACTTTCTCCATCAAATTGAGTCTCCTTTTTAAAAAGAAATACAGAAATGTACAATGACCCCAACAGGTTACTATACTAATAACATCATATTCGTGTATACATATATGCTCCATACTCTCAAATTTTCAATTTTATCAATTACACCATTGCCATCCATGGTACAGTGTCAATTTGGAAGGAAGCCTCCAGTGGAATGCCCTTGGCATCTGTGCTTGACACTGAGCTGTCATCCACCATTGTTGTCAATGACATGGATAAAGGCGGATATCAAATAGTTATCAAATGTGAAGCTGACAAAAATAATTTTGGGATAGCCAGCACACTGACTGAGAGAGTCAGGATTCAAAAAGATATATTGACAAGCTAGAATATCAGGATTGATTAATTAAGATGAAACTTAATAGGGATAAATATAAAGCCTTATTCTTGGGTTCAAAAAGTTATCTCTACAAATATAAGATGATGGAGGCTTTTCTAAATAATAGTTGGCCCAAAAATTAGCTGGGAGATTTAGTTGGCTTTAATATGTGTCAGTATGTGTCAACAACAAAAAGTGAACCCAGATAGTGCCTGCAATCTTAGGTCGCATTAAAAAAACACATAGGCACATAGTGTTCTGCACAGGGAAGTGACTGTCATAAGACAATAGGATATTAGACATAGAACAAGAGTCTCAGAGGCCATCTGTTCTAAACCCTTCATTTTACAGATGCAGAAACTGAGATCCAAATAGACAAAATCAGAATGCTACAGAGGTGGCAATTTGAAGAACTGAGATTTGAACCTAATTCCTCTGACTCCAAACCAGGCGTTCTTTCCATTGTCTCATGCTACCTACCACTAGGATTTATGTTTCCCTTGTCACATTTCATCTAGAATATTGTTTTCAGTTCTGGGCACCACATTTTAAGAAAGACATTGAAAAACTCACAAGAGTCAAGTGATGGTGAACAACCAAGATGGTGAAAGGTCTCATATGATGTGAAGGTCTCTTGAAAGGATTGGAAAAG
Source organism: Phascolarctos cinereus (assembly GCF_003287225.1). NCBI lineage: Eukaryota > Metazoa > Chordata > Mammalia > Diprotodontia > Phascolarctidae > Phascolarctos > Phascolarctos cinereus. The sequence goes on along the minus strand of NW_027555847.1, from coordinate 384,404,031 downwards.
TTTATCCTGGAAAAGAAAGAAAGAAAAAACCTTGGGGACAATATGATTACTGTCTCCAAGTATTTTTAGCATTATCAGGTGGAAGAAATATTACACTTGTTCCATTTGGCCCCAGAGGGCAGAACCAAGGGCACTGGGTAGAAATTGTAAAAAGACAGATTCGGGTTTAATGTAAAGAGAAATTGGCTGACCATTAGAGTTATATGAAAGTGGTATGGGCTGCCTCTGGTGATAGCAGTATCTTTGCCACTGAAGGTCTGCAAGCAGGGCTAGATGATTATTTGTTGAGGATACTGTGAAGGAGACTCACCTTCCAGCATGGTTTTGACTAGGTGACCAGTGAAGTCCTTTGCAAGGCTGAGACTGAGATTCTTTAAATCACAAGTTTCTATGTTATCTGTATATGATAAGAAAAGAAGTCACTCTCTCTTCTCTTTTACCTCTCTCTCCTCTCTCTTTTCTCTCCTCTCTACCACCTTTCTTTTCTCTCTCTCTCTCCCTTTCTCTCTCTGTTTCTTTCTATTTCTCTCCCTCATCTAGATGAAGAGTGAAGACATGATGAGGAATAATCACTGTGGACCCCTCCCTTCAAAAATGGATGTTTCATTAGGGCAAGTGCTGTGATATTTTCTGTCTGCGACTAGCCAGTGCTAACATGATTTCCTTTTCATACTGATTTTGATGGACAGTCTCTTTTCTAATGTACAAATAATCTTTATGACCCTGGTAAGAAGGTCTGATGATACTCAGCTGAGCAATGTACCAGAACTGAAATTTCCATCTACTTGATGTTTTGCATGGGGGCTTTGATGAAGTCACTGTCACCTGCTATTAACTTAATATCAAGTCTTAATAGGGTCCCTTTCTTTCCATCTCCACGCTGTTGGGGTCCAAATTAATTACTAAGTAAAAATTCTGCCACATAAATCCTCACTTGGCTGGGAGGGAGAAAAAAGTTTCCAACCTTATCTGAGAGCTTAGAGCTGATAGTGAAAGAAATATTGCAGAGCATTCTCCAATTGATAGGTATGCACTTTCAAGATTTTTTCCTACCACAAAAGTGCTACTGCTACATGAATATTTTGCTCTATGTTTCTTTCTTTGTCTGAACTCCTTTTTGTATATACACAGCAGTGAGACTTCTGGACTAAAAAAGGTATAAAGAATTCTAGCTTCTCTAATAATTCCAGATTGTTTTTCAGAATGGTTGGACCAATTCTGTGTCAATATACCTATTTCTCCCCAGCCCCTCCAACATTTGACTACTTCTACTTTTTCCTTTACCAATTTGCTCGCTGTGAGTGAAACCTCAAAGTTGTTTTGATTTGTGTTTTTCTTATTTTTAGTGATTTGAAACAATGTTTCACGTACTTGTTAATTGGTTATTTGAAAACTAATTGTTCATATCTTTTAGCCATATTGTGAAGGGCTGAAGAAATTGCAGCATATGAAAGCAATGGGAGGGAATTATATTGTAAGGCACAAAGAATATGAGAAATGCAGACAAACATGGGAAGACGTGTATGAACTGCTTTAGAATTAAGTAAACCAAAACAGGAAAATAAAATACGTTATGACTACAAAATACGAAACAAAAGAACATGAAAGCAAACTCTAGTACCATTTAATTGTAACAGTCAATTCTACCCTCTGAAAAGAGATGGGAAAATGCACCTTTCAATAAGGAACTCATGAGTGCTAAATGTTGTGTATGCTGTCAGACGTAGTTGAGCTATGTTATTTTGTTTTCTTAACTTTTTCTTTGTTATAAGGAAGGACTCACTGTGGGAAGTTGGATAGGAGGGATGATTGTATAAATGTTTATATGCACATATGTGTTCATGTTTATAATGTTAAATAGCATAAATAATACTTTTAAGTGAAGGATACTGGTCAGACACTTCTGAAGCAACATAAAGACCTTGAGGTTATCAAAAGGATCTTGCTAATTGATGACTCTTATCTCCCTAAGCAAGAATCTTCTTTGCCAAATATAGTCTTTTAACTTCTTTGTCATTTAAGTGTTGACCCTTACAATCCATTTGGTTTTTCACAGTGTCAACTTTACCATTAGATGCTTGCCTACAATGCATGGTTTTAGAAGACTCAGACCTTTTGTGTTATCTTAGACAAGTCATTTCTCCTTTATGATTTTTCACTTGTTCATCTATAAAATGAAAAGCTTGAGTTAAATTATTTCTAAACTTCCTTCCAGCTCCAAATCTCATGATCCTTTGATCCTAAGCCTTTCAAGAGAGCAATGACAAGGCTTGTCACTGATGCTTAAAATTCCACTATTAGAGACTCCTTATTTTGGATTAAGACTCAGTTAGCTATTAAATAATGATCTCCCTGGGAGAGAAAACATGTTGTATTGTAAGTTCAGATATGTGTGTATTGGATTATCCATTTAATTTTTTCAGGAGAAGGATAAAGAACAGTCTTCAGTGGGGCTGCTTTATCAGAAGTCTGTCCCTGCCATTCCCCTATTTGATAAATTCCAGTGGATGCCTATTACCTCAAGGATTAAATATAAAGTTCTATATATGCTTTTTTTCATAATCTAGAACTTTGGTACCCTCTTATCTCTCCATTTTCCCCTTTACTTCCCTCCATACATTCTACAATTAGCTATGCTAGTCAATTTACTATTCCTCCTACCTATGACACTCCACCTTCCATCTCTGCACCGGCTGTCTCTAATGCATGGAGTGTTCTCCCTCCCTACCCTTGTCTCTTAGCTTCTCTGGCTTCCTTCATATTTTAGCTCCAATCCCACCTGTTGTTGGAGACCTCAACTGGTCCCCTAGCTCCTAATACCTACTCCTCTGAGATTACCTTCTTTCTACTCTGTACATGTCTCATATATACCTAGTTATTTATAAGTTTTCTCCCCCTATATAATGTGAGCTTCTTGAGAGAAGTGATTAGTTTGGTTTTGTGTTCTGCTTTTCTTTGTACCCTTAGCACTCAACACAGTGCTTGGAATGTACTAAGTACTTAATAAATATTTTTATTAAATTGTTGAAAACAAGATTAATTCAAGTAATGGTCTAATACTATTCTCAAGCAACATGGATTAGCGAACAGAGGGAAGGATTTGAAGTCAGAAAACCTGAATTTGCATTCTGGTCCTGCTACTTACCAATGTGAACTTCAAAAAAAAATCACTTCTCAGTTCTGTGCCTCAGTTTGTTCATCTGTAAAACAAGGAGAATTGAAATAAGTGACATTTAAAGTCCTTCCAACTCTAAATCTTATGACCCTACAATCTCCATGGGATCATTCTGGTGGCAACTTAAGGGAAAGTAAATCAACATCCCCAACTAATATCTACTGGGCTCTGACCAGGTTCTATAGTGGCAAAATAAGAATTAATATCTAATGTTTTATAGTAAGAATTAATATTTAATGTTCTATAGACATGGGTACACATCTGGCCTCAGGTACTTATTATCTGCATGACCTTGCCCAAGTCACTTGGGCAGCTAACTGCTCAGATGATAGAATGCTTGCCCTGGAGTCACAAAGACCTGAGTTTGAAGTAGCAGCAAAAGTAGCAGTAGAAGTCATGACAATAGCAGTAGTCATAGAAATAATCACTCTTTGCTCAGTTTCCTCATCTATAAAATGAGGGATTTGGATCAATGGCTTTTAAAATCCCTCCCAGTTTTCAATTTATGATGCTATGATGCCAAAGTCACTGCTGGTTCTTTTCTACCATGCTAATCCCTAAGTCCATCTGACTGGTGTGGATTTTGTTCCATGAGCCATCTTAATATAGATACTACCCTTCACACATATTTATTGAACACCTCCCATATACAATGTATAACTATAGAAGACATGATCCCTGCTTTCAAGGAACTTACAGTCTAATAGAAGAGATGACGCATTCACACATAACTGTATTACACGGTGATTAAGGTGACCATGATGTCATGAATCACTGGATGGGTGTTGCCTCTGTTTAAACTGAGACCTGGGAAAGATCGGTGCTTAAAAAAGCCAAGGTTTCCCACTGCATCGGGACCATCTCCAATTGTCCTTACCTATGTCTTTCCACTGGACCCAGATGGCTCCTTAGGAGACAGTAAGGCTGGTGACTTTGCACAATGCTCCCTCACTTAAATACAATTCACTTTCAAGTCAAGACCTCACCTTCCTGATGTCATGGTCCTCTTTGAGAATGAAAGATAAGCAACAATCTGTGAGTAGTAGCAGCTGCCCACTGGGAACCCAACTGGCCACTTCCAGTTGGGCAACGTTGCTCCTTCCTTCCTTCCTTAACTCCTTCCCTCCTTCCCTCCTTCCTCTCCCTCTGCCCACATAAGGAATCATACCCTTAACTGTGGGTGCTCTACCCAAAAGAATATACACCTTAATTGCTGAAACCTCACAAGATATCTTGAGGTTTACATGCTAGATTTATTTTAAGGACCATGCCTTAAACTCAAATCACTCTAGTTTTGAATGATTAGTCAACAATAGGTCTCAGCCCAAGCCTAGCTTGGTCATTGTTTGTGCTCTGATGGCTCAGAGTGAGTGTAAATAGCAATTGTTTCTGTTTTGGCCAGAAATATTCAGGATCTTCCCCTCCCAGATTGATTTTGGTTTTTTGTTTGTTTGTTTGTTTTTGTCTAGGCAAAAGTGGCTTCATTTCTTACCTAGCCTTGATCACTGAATCGGTGTTGCCTCAGTCAAACTGAGACCTGGGAAAAATGGCCAAGGTCTCTCACTGCATCAGGGCCATCTCCAGGCTTCTTGATCTGTGTCTTGCCACTGAACTATGATGGCTCCTGAGGAAAGAGTGAGGGTGGTGATTTTGCACAGCCCTCCCTCACTTAAATCCAGTTCATTTGCAAGTCATAATATCACCTTCCTGTTGTCATGGTCCTCTTCAAGAACTACGATATCACATGGTATTATATAAGTGCTATGCAAATGTCATCCCCAAAGAAAATTTATCAGCATGTCAGAAGAAGGAATGCTTGTTACTGTTGGAGTTGGGGCAATAGAATGAAGGGAATTAGGGAAAACATATCATTTGGGTTGAGCCTTGAGAGATGAGCGGGATTTCAATAATACTCCTATCCAACCCAACATGCATTTATAAAGATTCAAGCCATTATGACAGGAAATCAAAGGATAAGCTACCAGCCCCTAAGAACTTCCTCCAAATTCTCTAGCACCACACCAATATCATTTTATACTCACAACAATCCTGGGAGATAGGTTGTTATTATTATCCCCATTTTACTGAGGAGAAAACAGAGGCAAATATTTGTTAAATGACTTGCCCAGGGTCACAGAGCTAGTAAATGTCTGAAGCTGTATTTGAACTTAGATTTTCCTGACACTATCCACTGTACTATCTAGCTGCCTATAAACTAACATGAAACAACTAAAGAAGAAGAGAAGGTAGAGGATTTGGAACAATATAATCCAGATGGGCAACAACAACATGTCCCTTAATTTCTTTGTGTGTGTCTCCTTACATGTAAAATGAATGAGTTGGATAAGGTGATCCTAAGGTTCCTCTAAGTTATCAAACTCTGTAATACATCATAGTACAGGTAGAGAGAAGGTCAGAGTCTTACTTTCTCCCATAAATGCACTGTGTAGCTCTAGGCAAGTTAGTTAACCTTCCTTTGCTACCTTTTCTCAATCTGGAAAATTGAGAAAATAATATTTTCCAATCACCTCTTGGCCTTTGGTAAGTGAGCAGAACAAGTCAACGTTCATCGAAAGAAGACAGAGGTCATAGCAGTGAAAGGCATCTCTTTGAGTGCAAAGAGTCCCAGACCAGTCCCAGACTGTGCCCCTGTCTGTGATTATTTCTATAAATACAGTATCTTAAAATGTATATCACTGGTGCTTGGAAAGGAAAAAAGTGTCCCCTGTATTTATTGTTTCTCCCCAGCAGGGACTGACAACAAAATTCTGAGCAGAAATTGGTGATGGAGTAAAGAGGTACATGCCAGATCTCTTGAATTGTGGTTCTGGGCTCCTTCCACCAGACTACATGGCCTCTATGGCATCTCTCCAGACTCTGAACAAAGATACCTCAATCTGATCAATGCCAGGGCCAAACTATGTATAGTACTCACGTAATATCAGCCCACCTCTCATACTAAACTAGCTTCTTAGTTTGTGGTTCTATTTACTTCAGCCATACCATTCTCATTCATCTCTGCTTCTATACAAGTCTCCATTCTGAATCAATCACACACCAACCAAATCCAATTGCAACTTTCACATTTGTCCCAGTTCCAGTCCCATTGCTGGCTCTTTCCATTTAATATGAGGGAAGGGCCTTTACTTTACAAAGATCTAAAGCAGGCCTGCACAGCCTGTGGCCTGTGGACTTCTTATGGCACACCAAAGAATTTCAGGCATCCCACAAAAAACATAGAAGATGTTTTCCTCTACATTTTTCAAGGGCCGCCTGAAATCCTTTGGCATGCCTCTGGGTTGCTTAAAGCTGTGAGCTGCTTACAGCTGTGGGCTGTAGGTTATGCAGGCCTGATCTAAAAGTACCATATCATAGGAAGTATAGGCCACTATGTGGCATCAAGTGGAAAAGAGTTTAAGCAGTGCCTGCAACTTTGCAAAATCAGTCCCCCTTGTGAAGCTCTCCATAGCACCAAGGTTACAGGAAACAGAATATAGTGGTGTCTAATTGAACTTCCACTTGTGCCAGGGTATTCACTGGAGCCAAATAATGGGAAAGGATTGCTGCTGAGGATGCACAGTAGGTGGAGGAGGACTTGGATTCAAGAATCAGAAGACCTAAGTTCAAATCCTTACTCTCATGCTGATGACCTTTATTACTTTGGGCAAGTCTTTTAACTTCTTGCAGTTCAATCTCCTCATCTCTAAGACAAAAGGGTTGGACTGGATAATCTCTGACTTCCCTTTTAGTGATAGGTCTATTTTCTATGGTCCCAGAAAAAGAATGTGGTTGGAAACTGTTTGAGGTTGGAAGGTACTATCTACCTACAGATGCACCTGAGGTGCATTTTCTACTCCTTCTACTGTTTTGTCATTGTGGTGAGTAAGGGGTTAGGATGCTTCTGAGTTCTGAGTTCCTGAGTTAAGGTCTGGATTGTGGCTTGTGATTTTTCAATGTACACAAAATTCATAGAGTATTGGGAGAAGTAAGTGATGATGAAGCTGTAGCCAGATTCCTCCCATCATCATCATCATCATCATCATCATCATCATCATCATCATCACCATCATAACAGATAAACTAATGTAGACAAGGTCAACAGCAAGCAACAGAGGATAATCATTGTATTGCAGCACCCATGTTAATGTGTCATCAAGAAAATGTGAACTCATAGTCATAAGATTTTAGAGATAGAAGGGACTTTACAGAACATCTAGTTCAATCCCATTTTATTATAGAAGAGCAAAATAAGACCCAGAAGGGGAAAGTGATTAGCCTAAAGTCACATAATATTTTTTTAAAATATACATTTTATGTACTTAAATACAGTTTTAAAAATACATTTATTTTCCCATATACTATAGATATTTCAAATTCTTACCACTGTCCCTACTTTGTGATAAGACAAACACAACCACAATTAAGAAAATAACTGATACAGATGTCAAGATTGGTAAATGGATTCTTTTAAAAAGCAGGGAAGCATAATACAGTTTAGAAAAGCTTCCAACAAAAATATTGAAAATTACATATCTGTAATTAGGGCAGCAATTACATGAATGAATGAATGAATGAATGAATGAATGAATAATTAATTAATTAATTAATGAGTCTGCCATCCTGTAACACAGATCATAAACCTACAGTGCCCATTCATCTACTATTTTGGTCCATTTCCTCTAGCAAATCTTGCAGCTGACATGTAGGTATTCCTTCAGGTGTCTTGACATTGCATGGATATCAAAGTAGAGAAGAGGCTCCCTCACTCTTGCTACATGACCAGAAATGTTGTTGTTGTTGTTGTTATTGCTTGTTTGTTTTTGTTTTCTCCAGTCATTCACTTTTAGGAAAACAATTTTTATAGCAAGATCCAAAGCTTAAGGAAGGAAAATCCAAAATATCTGGAAAATTGGACTATTTAAAATATCTCATTTTATTGCAGTTTCCAGATAGCCAACTATTACTGTACATATTGCAATTCATTATTTCACAAATTATCTCAACTGCATACGTCTTGTAGGATTATGAGGTAGTTGAGGGCAGACATGATACATATGTATCCAACTTGGATCTAATGCCCCCAATACCTAATACAAAATTAAGCACATAACATATATTCAGTAAATATTTGTTGATTAGCCACTAACTTTAAAGAATGTGAAGTCTCATGCACTTCTTGAATATAAGTGCATAATAATGATGAAAATAATAAGAAATAGACATCAACAAAGGAAATAGCAATTATGTTTCATTTCTGAAAATAATTATTTGCCAGCATAACAACGATGAGTTGAATTAGTCAATTACAACAGAATAAGTAGAAAACAACAATTATTTGATTCATTTCCAGAAAATGCTGATCACCCCAAAGATACATCCTAATTTCAATCATAGATTAAATGAACTCATTATATAGGCTACATTCTTCATGTCATTTTTTTTTTAGCATAACCCAAATATCCTTGAGGTTGGTTATTCCTTTTGGGCCAATGAGAAAACACTCATCAACATTTCTAGCAAACAGGGCAGAGAAAGGCAAGACATGTTTGCTTGGTTTTGAGGAATCTGGCTCTCAAGACCTATTGATTATATACATACATACATACATACATACATACATACATACATACATACACACACATACATACATACATACATATATACATATACATATACATATATACACATGTATATACAAATATACAGGTATAGATAGACACATATATACATACATACACACACACACATATATATGTTGGTTTTCTTCAATTGCATCAGTTCAGGTGAATTCCCTAAAAATGACAAAGCTGACACAGAGACATGTTACAAGCCAGTGGTCACAACAGTAATCAACAACTATTAAATGACTTTTAGAGACATAACCTTCCTCAATCTTGTCCAACCTCCACGGCTGTCTTTTTTGCCTCCATTCACTGGGAAGTATGGGAAATGAATGAAACAGTTCAGTAGAAAAGAGCCAGATTTTCCCAAAGTGAATAACATTGAAGAGAAGTGTCCCCCACCAAAAATAAATAAATAAATCATACAACCACTCTCACTTTATAAGAAAATAATGAAGTGGGGAGGATACATGAGGCAGAGAGAGAGGAGCTAGTTTTTCAGAGATAATGGAAATATCCTTCCCTCAACATGCTCCTGTCTAGGCAGTGCTTTGAGTTCAGAAAAGAGTGGATTGACCCCCAGAGGAGTGATCTGAAGTGTGTTATTTCAAATGTAAGTCTATTTAGGCACTAAAATGGAGAATGAATGACTTGTCCAAGGTCACAAAGCAAGCAAGAGGTAAATGTAAACAGGCCCTTGGATTCCAATTTCTGAGTCCTTGATCTATGGGCCAGGACAAAATTTCTCCCCAGAGCTGGAAAATGCATTATTTATGCCTTATTTTCATTAGTATGAGTGAGAATGTATTTTTCTGTTGATGACTTAGGGGAATCTCTTGATAATTTTTTTGTAAATATATAAAGCCTGCGGGAAGTATAGTATTCCCTTGCCGTTGTTTTGTCCTTACTCCATTCACCCAATTTGGATCCCTTCTATCTTCCCACCTCCTCCCCCACCCCATCCACTTTGGAATCCAGGTCTCCACTGCTTTGTAGCACCAAGGAGAGCCTAGATTGTTCCTTGAGCCCCAGTGATAGTCCTGATTCTTCCTTCCTTTAGATCTCTCTAAGGAAATGGCTCAGATGGTAGAAAGAAGCAGAGGATCTGGTGGTGTACCCCAGTATTTTTATGTTTCCATATAACAACACCTACTGGAACTAGTGAAAGGGCACCGCTCGCTGTCCTTGTCTCTCCAGAGCACGAATAGCATTTATCTCTGTGCAGCGGGCAGCGCCAACTCGGGTTTTTGTCAACCTGTCAATTTTTTTTCTTAAACAGAAAGCAGAGTTCAGTAAATAAAGATAAATGATTGTGCTCCTTCTCTGCAGACCCTGGAGCTAAACTGAACAGGCCTCTTATGGTTTGGCCCTGCTTCATTGACTGTTCAGACAGCCCAGTAATACGACAGATGTACCCAGCCGTTCCCTCTTCCCCGCTGTCCATTAGATTATGTTCATTTTGTCTGAGATGCCATTAGAAGTCTCAAGGTCAAAGAAGTCACAGAGAAGAAAAGAGGAGGACTAATTTTCCCCTGCAGCCCTTCATTGCCTGAAGAACCACTGGACAGGCAAGCATACACGTTTGCAAGGGGCTCAGAGTGGGGACTCAGCACAATTTACTTGAAATAAAATGCAGGTGTACCATTAACCCAGGCACATTTCTGGCAAACTGGTAGAACTAGGAATCAGACACATTATTTGAATCAGAGAGGAATATTATTTAGGATCCTTTCCCAAATGACAAATGCATTTTTGTTTGCTTGTTTGTTTTGTTTTAGACCAACGATGTATTGAGGAAGACCTGGTGGGACAGAGGGTACTTGCAATTTATTTTTAAGGTACTTTCAATCCCAAAGTCTGTTTTTCTTGGACTTTCCTTATGTCATCATGAAAATAACCTTTGTGAGAGTTACAAGAGGGACAATCCACCTAGACTTAACAAGAACAATACTTATTAACATACTTAAGTAGATTGTGTCTTGCTTCTGTTGAATTCAAAGCCTTTAAGAAACATTGCCATGCCACTTAGCAATCAGAATCAGAGACAGAATTTTAGGGTTCAAAAAGCTAATATAAGTCACTTAGTCTAATTATCCCTCATTTTACAAATGAAGATGCTATAGTGCTTTGCTTTAGTCTCTCATTGCCTCTTTGCAAGGGTTTCGCATCCTCAACTAGAGTTGGAGCTCCCCAAGAACAGAGATTCTTTCTCTCCTTTGGTTCCTTATGTAATCTAACACATGACATCACACACAGTAAGTACTTAATACTTGTTTATCACGTTACAATATAGATGTGCTGAAGCTGTAGCAATCAGAAACTGGGTAGAGATTTTTGAACAAATTAGACTGCATCCTTCTACCAACTTCTACCTAGGAAATGAGAAGAAAAAAAGAAGCTTCCCATCACTGGGTTATACTGAATTTGTGGTATCCAACATCTAGATATATGTCATTGCAGTCTCCAAGCCAACAACTGACATTTCAGACAGAGATTTAAAAAGAGGCGGCATTGCGTACATCATCATACACCACAATTTGAGTTCTAGCCTTGAATGTGAGCAATATGCATAGGACGTTGGTTGCCTTCTTTAGCCCTTAATTATGCACAGATTCCTAGGGCAACCATGATAATGGCGCCTTCTAATACAAAGGGCACACAAATATTTGTATCTCCCTATCCTCCCATTATATTGAAGATTTGCAAGATTTGCCTAGTGACAGAATAAGCACTTAATAAATGTTTTGATTTTTTTCCCATTTACTCATTCATTCAGTTATTCTTGGGGAAAGGAATCATATCTATATTTCTTCTTAATTAGTTTCATAGGATAAAAACATGGGAGGGAATCTTACAGATTATCTAATCCAATGTTCTCTTTTTACTGTTAAGCAAAAATAGACCCAGACAAATTAAGTAACTTGACCATGATCACATAGGTTTAATAATGGAGTTGAGATTTGAACCGAGGTCCATTGATTCAAATCCAATTTTCTATCTGATATTTTTAAAATACCTCTTAAAGTCAAGGAATATTTGAGTAAAAAGAGATATTTGAGAATAGGGTAGTACAAAGAACATTGGATTCACCATAAAAGGATTAGGTTTAAATCTGGCTTTTTTTTTAACTTTCTACCTGTATAACCTTGGGAAAGTCCCTTTTGGGACCCAGTTTTCTCATTTGCCAAATGAGGTGGATTAGTCAGTATCTAAAGTACTTATCATAAAATACTATATTCCAAGCAGTATGGGAGAAATTAGTTTTACACTAATACCTCACACTTTGACCAAGAAAAGCCCCAAATGGGTACATGACTTTGATTTAAGAGGTCATACATAAATACATTAGAGAAACATTGAAAAACTTATCAGTTTTATGGATAGGAAAAAATTTTATGATCAATCAAGGGATAGAGAGGATTACATAATATTAAAATGAATAATCCTAATTATATAAAATTTTTAATTTTTGCACAAACAAATTCAATACAACTAAGATTATAAGGGAAATATTTAACTGGGAAAAAATTCTTTGTAGCAAGCTTCACAGATAAAGGTGTTATTTCAATAACTATATAAGGAATTGATTCAAATTTATAAGAATAAGAGCCATTCCCCACTTGATAAAAAATCTAAGGAAATGAATGGGCAGTTCTCTAGGGAAGAAACCCAGACTACCTATAAAAATATGGGTGGTAGGGGGAGGGAATGCTACAAATCACTAATTAGAAAAAGGCAAATTAAAGTAAGTCTGAAATTTCATACCCATAAGATTAGCAAAGATGATAATTTAAAAAAAATAAAAAGGAAAATGGTAAGTGTTGGAGGGCTTGTGGGAAAACAGACAGACACATTGAGGCATTATTGGTGCACCTATGAATGAGCACAACCATTCTAGAAATCAATCTGAAATTACACACAAAATGTTAGTGAACAATGCATGCCCTTTGATTCAGCTAAAACATTGTTAGGCTTATATCAAAAAGAAGTGAAAGAAATTAGAAGATTTCCTATATGCTCAAAATCATTTATAGTAGCTCTTTATAGTGGTAAAACCCTGAAAACTAAAAGAACACCCATCAATAGGAAGGATGGGTGTGGTATATGAATATGCTGAAATACTATTGTGCTATTAAAAAAAAAGAGGAGAGAGAGACCAGTGAAGCTTAGAATGGTCAGGGAAGATTTCATGGAGCAGATGAGTCTGCTAGAATTGTATTGGTGAGGGCAATACAATCTTAGAACTGCAAGGGATCTAAGAAGTTATCTTCTCATATATCACCAATCATAGGATCTTAGATCCAGAAGAGGACTTTTATATCATATATCCAATCCTTCGTTTTAAAAATCAAGGAAATTGAAACTCAGAGAGGTTAGACAACTTAATCAAGATCACAAAGTGTGCTAATAGTGGTCAAATTTTGTGATTTTTTTTCTAACTCTTTTCACATCTCACATTTCCCTATCTGTGTTGTCACCCTGATATGAATTGGACCCTGAAGGATAGATGGGTTTTGGACAAGTGGAGATAGAGGTATACTATATTCTAGAAATTCCGTGCAGGTGAAACCACCTATGTATAAGGGGATGAATGTTCAAAATACATGCCAAGGAACTGTGAAGGAATTTACCTAGATAACAAATTTCTCTGACCTCAGCAAGGCATATGGAAGAAAGGATGAAAGATGGTGGGGAAGACATTGAATATGAAATGATGGTAGCTCCTCCATCAGGGCAACCTGATCACTGAGTTCTTGCTACTAAAGTTCTTTTAAGGTATAAATCTATGATTCTGTGAACATTTCAGAACACCAAGATCCAGCTAGCAATTGATTGATACCCAAATCTTTTCAGAGCATGTAATCTCAGTTTAGGAAAGTTTCAGGGAAGATGGAACATAGGGCATCAGGTAAATGATGGTTACATATACTGAAAGACTCTTGGACGGAACACATACTTTCCTGTTCCCATTCTGGAAGGCTCTAGCCACTGCTGAGCTTGTCACTTTCATGAGCACTAAATTCACTCAAATGTTAATGGATCTGAAAAAATAATTACAATGGTAACAAATTAGGGGTCTGTTACACTAACTAACTTTTCTCTATTAACAGAGAATTTACTTTGAGGAAGAATAGAAAGAGCCAAGTGAGCAGATTTCATAATTGCCAAACTTTATTTTCACTCTGCCTCCAACTTTCCCGGTGAAACAGAACATAAAGAAAGCCTTTTACAAATGGATAATTATATACTCACACATCTCATGATTATGAGTGCATAACCTTCTCTTTTCCTTCTCTAATGTGACTGAATACTATCATATAGATAGATGATTCTGGCCAATTGAAAAAGAAAATAACAAATTAAAGTCAAATGTCTATGTCTACATAAACTATATACCTCTATTTATATAACCTTGTGTTAATATTAATTTTCTTTTTGTCTGGAACTATGATTTTATTGGTGTGAGGAACTTTCTATTGTGGAAATTTTTCCCACCTTTGGGCAACCCTTCTGTAATTTAAAGTCTGAGAGAATGGCCTGGGACATTGAGGGAGTAAGCAAGCTCCTACTCACAAGACAGGATATGAGAGGCAAGCCTTAAACTGAGGTCTTTCTGACTCCAGGGCTGACCTTTTGTACATTATGCCACAGCCTCAATTATATTAAAACATCAATATTTATAGGAACTTGTAATTTAGAAAGTGTTTTATTTATTTGATTTTTTAACTGAAAGAGGATTTGAATGTTATCTAGTCAAACTCTGAGGCACAGAGAGATGAAATGAATTGTGCAAAGTCATACATAGAGGAGGTGGCATAGCTAGGACTGCAATTCGGATCATTAAGCTTCCATCCCAGTTTGCTTTCATTTACTTCAATCATAGTAAGTTGTGTTGCTAAGTTGAGAAGGGTAAGTTTTAACCAAAGATACACTTGGGATGCCAAACCAGGGACTTGATCTTGAATTGGTGCTCTTACACTTAGTAGACTGAGTTAAAACCACTTAACTTCTCTAAAATATCATACTTCTGCCACCAACCTCATATGATTGTTAGGAGAAAAGAATCAATCATCAACAGTTAATCAAGAAGTATTTGTTAAACTCCTTCTATGGTGCGGGGAATGAGAGAAGGAGAGGAGAGGAGAGGAGAGGAGAGGAGAGGAGAGGAGAGGAGAGGAGAGGAGAGGAGAGGAGAGGAGAGGAGAGGAGAGGAGAGGAGAGGAGGGGAGGGGGAGGAGGGAGGGGAGAGGAGGGGAGGAGAGGGAGGGGGAGGGGAGAGGAGGGAGAGGGAGGGAGGGGAGGAGAGGAGAGGGGAAGAGGGGAAGCGGAGGGGAGGAGAGGAGAGAGGGGAGGGGAGGGAGGGGAGGGGAGGGGGAGGGGAGGGGAGGGGAGGGGAGAGGGAGGAGAGGGGAGGGAGGGGAGGAGAGGAAGGGAGGGGAGGAGGAGGGGAGGGGGAGAGGGGAGGGGAGGGCAGGAGAGGGGAGGGAGGAGAGGAGAGGAGGGGAGGGCAGGAGAGGGGAGGGGAGGAGGAGAGGGAGGGGAGGGGGGGAGGGAGGGGAGGGGAGGGGAGGAGGAGAGGGGAGGGAGGGGAGGAGAGGGGAGGGAGGGGAGGAGAGGGGAGGGGAGGGGAGAGGGAGGGAGGGAAGGAGAGGGGAGGGGAGGGGAGGAGAGGAGAGGGGAGGGAAGGAGAGGGGAGGAGAGGGAGGGGAGAGAAAGACAGACAGACAGACAGAGATTATTCCTACCCCTAAATAACTTACATTCTGAGAATTTTGTAAAATGAGGATTGATATCATTAAAAGTTGAATTTCAGGAACCAGTGGTCTTATTATTGCCCTACAATCTCTAACTTACTCCCAAGTATTTGACTTCTTATTTAGGCTAGACTCATGTGACAAATATCTGACTAAAATGCAAAAAGGGGTGGGAGAATTTTTTTTTAATACACTAGATGGTGAGAAATGTTTGAATGACTGAGGTTGTATAGATTGGACAGCAGGATTTTTAGTAAGGTTTTTCAGTTTTCATCTAGATTCCACATATGATAGAAAATCTCCTCAGAGAAGTCTATTGATGGGATTAAATTAGTAAGAATTATATTCCTATTCAGTCTGATACCCTTCACTCATTCTTGTCTTCAGCATAGAGCAGTATACATGATGTCAGATTTCAACACGAAACCTAAAAATTACAGTAACCATTTCATTACTGAACATATATTTATTAAATGCCTACTATGTGCTACATAATGGGCAGCTAAGTGGCACAGTGGATAGACTGTCAGGCCTAAAGTCAGGAAGACTCATCTTGAATTCAAATCTGGCCTCAGACGCTTACTAGCTGTGTGACCCTGCATGAGGCAGTTAACCCTGTTTGCCTCAGCTCCTTATCTGTAAGATGGACTGCAGAAGGAAATGGTAAACCACTACAGTATCTTAGCCAAGAAAACCCCAAATAGGATGAAAAATGACTAAACAACAATAATGTAGGAAATATAAAGAAATGGAATATATAGTTGGCGCCTTATAATCTTATTGGACAAGATTAGCACATGTGAACTTTTAAAAGAACAATACAAGACAATATTGTTAGAGATATCACACATAATAAGTGACACAGGCTCAATAAACAATACTACACATACAGGCTATTATTATCATAAGAAGGGAGGAATCACTGTGGGCTAGGGAGAGCTAGTTAGGGAAGGCTTCACAGAAGAGGTAGAAATTAAGCTGCAGACAAGAAAATGGGTAGTATCACTAGAGAGAAAGGACAATTCAGTTAATCTGTGAGTAGGGTGGAATATGTTGATAATAATTATGATCTTAATAAATGAAGAAACTTGGGGAAGCTAGGTGGTACAGTGGATAGAGCACTAGCCCTGGAGTCAGGAGGACCTGAGTTCAAATGTGGGTCTCAGACCAGACACTTGACACTTACTAGCTGTGTGACCCTGGGCAAGTCACTTAACCCCAATTGCCTTGCAAAAAGAGTAAATAAATAAATGAGGAAACTGAGAATCACAAAGGTGAAGAGACTGACTCTTAGATCACACAGTTAGTGGATGAGCTAGAACGATAAGTGGGGTCTACTGACTCTCTTCTAGAGCTTTTTGCTT